>NW_027362991.1:630000-1070000 GCF_046119375.1 Phyllobates terribilis
GAAGTGGGGTCTTCCTGGGTATCCTACCATACAGTCCCTTTTCATTCAGACGCCGACGGATAGTACAGGTTGACACTGTTGTACCCTCGGACAGCAGGGCAGCTTGAACTTGTTTGGATGTTAGTCGAGGTTCTTTAACCACCATCCGCACAATCTTGCGTTGAAATCTCTCTTCAATTTTTCTTTTCCGTCCACATCTAGGGAGGTTAGCCACAGTGCCATGGGCTTTAAACTTCTTGCTGACGCTGCGCACGGAAGACACAGGAACATTCAGGTCTTTGGAGATGGACTTGTAGCCTTGAGATTTCTCATGCTTCCTCACAATTTGGTTTCTAAAGTCCTCAGACAGTTCTTTGGTCTTCTTTCTTTTCTCCTTGCTCAAAGTGGTACACACAAGGACACAGGACAGAGGTTGAGTCAACTTTAATCCATGTTAACTGGCTGAAAGTGTGATTTAGTTATTGCCAACACCTGTTAGGTGCCACAGGTAAGTTACAGGTGCTGTTAATTACATGAATTAGAGAAGCATCACATGATTTTTCAAACGGTGCCAATACTTTTGTCCACCCCCTTTTTTAGGTTTGGTGTGGAATTATATCCAATTTGGCTTTAGGACAATTCTTTTTGTGTTTTTTTCATTGAAGACAAATTAAATGAAGAGAATAATACCAAAGAATTTGTGATTGCAAACATTTTCAGGAAGAAACTGAGTATTATCTGACAGAATTGCAGGGGTGCCAATACTTTTGGCCAGCACTGTATGTGTGTATGTATATATATATATATATATATATATATATATATATATATATATATATATATATATATATGTGTGTATATACAGTTAGGTCCATATATATTTGGACAGAGACAACATTTTTCTAATTTTGGTTCTAGACATTACCACAATGAATTTTAAACAAAACAATTCAGATGCAGTTGAAGTTCAGACTTTCAGCTTTCATTTGAGGGTATCCACATTAAAATTGGATGAAGGGTTTAGGAGTTTCAGCTCCTTAACATTTGCCACCCTGTTTTTAAAGGGGCCAAAAGTAATTGGACAGATTAAATAATTGTAAATAAAATGTTCATTTCTAGTACTTGGTTGAAAACCCTTTGTTGGCAATGACTGCCTGAAGTCTTGAACTCATGGACATCACCAGACGCTGTGTTTCCTCCTTTTTGATGCTCTGCCAGGCCTTCACTGCGGTGGTTTTCAGTTGCTGTTTGATTGTGGGCCTTTCTGTCTGAAGTTTAGTCTTTAACAAGTGAAATGCATGCTCAATTGGGTTGAGATCAGCTGACTGACTTGGCCATTCAAGAATATTCCACTTCTTTGCTTTAATAAACTCCTGGGTTGCTTTGGCTTTATGTTTTGGGTCATTGTCCATCTGTAGTATGAAACGACGACCAATCAGTTTGGCTGCATTTGGCTGGATCTGAGCACACAGTATGGCTCTGAATACATCAGAATTCATTTGGCTGCTTCTGTCCTGTGTCACATCATCAATAAACACTAGTGACCCAGTGCCACTGGCAGCCATGCATGCCCAAGCCATCACACTGCCTCCGCCGTGTTTTACAGATGATGTGGTATGCTTTGGATCATGAGCTGTACCACGCCTTCGCCATACTTTTCTCTTTCCATCAGTCTGGTAGAGGTTGATCTTGGTTTCATCTGTCCAAAGATTGTTCTTCCAGAACTGTGCTGGCTTTTTTAGATGTTATTTAGCAAAGTCCAGTCTAGCCTTTTTATTCTTGATGCTTATGAGTGGCTTGCACCGTGCAGTGAACCCTCTGTATTTACTTTCATGCAGTCTTCTTCTTTATGGTAGATTTGGATATTTATACGCCTACCTCCTGGAGAGTGTTGTTCACTTGGTTGGCTGTTGTGAAGGGTTTCTCTTCACCATCGAGATTATTCTGCGATCATCCACCACTGTTGTCTTCCGTGGGCACCCAGGTCTTTTTGCATTGATGAGTTCACCAGTGCTTTCTTTCTTTCTCAGGATGTACCAAACTGTAGATTTTGCCACTCCTAATATTGCAGCAATTTCTCGGATGGGTTTTTTCTGTTTTTGCAGCTTAAGGATGGCTTGTTTCACCTGCATGGAGAGCTCCTTTGACTGCATGTTTACTTCACAGCAAAACCTTCCAAATGCAAGCACCACACCTCAAATCAACTCCAGGCCTTTTATCTGCTTAATTGAGAATGACATAACGAAGGGATTGCCCACACCTGTCCATGAAATAGCTGTTAGAGCTCTCCTGTTAGGTTTTTTTTTAGTGTGCTGATCACATGACCATTTTTGCCTATTTAATCCGGCTCCGCCATCCTGGCCTTGCTGGACTTCATTGTATTTACTACTCTTGAGCTAGCTTGGTGCTCTGTTACCGTTCTCTGTTAGTTTTGCTAGGTCTTCTGACCTCTATGCTTTTTGTTGTGTGTTTGTCTTTGACTGCTACTATTTCTGCTAGGAGGTGTCCAACTTATCCCAGTCCCTAGTTCTTGTAGGGATCCCTCCCTCACATCTATAGGTCTTCGTACAGACTAGCCGAGGACTTTAGCGGGTCTGATCGCAGGATCAGGTTCCCCGTTACATCGTAGGGATCTAGTTTAGTTATATTGTAGGGACAGATCTCCTGTCTTTCCTTAGTTCCTGTAGCAGATCATAACAGTAAGTCCAGCCCTAAAAGAAAAAAAAAAGAAAAAAAAAAAAATTTTCTCTAAGGAAAGACCTCCAGTTTTCCATCATGGTCTCGGTTCAAGATTTGGCTCAACGCTTGCAGGGACTCTCTCTGGAGGTGGCCAAGCTCCAACAACACGTGAGTAGCTGTTCTGGAGCGCATTTTGTGGAGCCAAAGGTACGTCTGCCAGATCGATTTTTTGGCAAACAACAAGATTTTTTTTCTTTTAAAAATGCTTGTTTATTGTATTTTCGTTTGAGACTCGGATCCTCTGGTGATGAATCACAGCGCATAGGGTTCATAATGTCACTTTTGCGCAAAGATCCTCAGGGATGGGCCTTCTCCCTCCAACCTAGTGATCCGTGCTTTTGATCAGTGGATAGTTTTTTTTCTGCTTTGGATTTGTTGTACGATGATCCTGATCGTGTCTCATCTGCTGAGTCTGAATTGAGACATCTGAGGCAGGGATCAGGTAATGTGGAAAAATATTGTTCTCACTTCCGTCGGTGGTCTGCCCAGGTGGGGTGGAACGATTCAGCTTTGAAAAGCTTGTTTCTTGCAGGGCTAGGTGAAAGGGTTAAGGATTTACTGATTGCTTATCCCACACCTGGTAACTTGCAGGAGGTAATGCAATTAGCTATACGGGTGGACAGGAAACTGCATGCAAGGGTTAATGAGAGCAAATCCTCTGCTATGTCAGCTCCGAGTCCTGAGAGGGTCTGTGCTGACAATGGAGAGCCGATGGAGATTGGGGCGATGGCACCCCGCTCTCAGGAAAAAGACCGCAGGCTTTCTGAAGGCTTGTGCTTCTATTGCGGAAATTCTGGTCATTTTATTAAGAACTGTGTGCTTCGTATGAAGAAAGAAAGAAAAAAAGGTCAGTCATGCACGTATAGCCTGTTTGAATTCTAAGGGAGTATTCCTATCTGCCACTACTGCTGCTCAGGATGAATTAATTGAATTTCGGCTATTTGTGGATTGTGGTTCTACTCTGAATGTGATTGATGGGGGATTCTTGGAAAAACTTAGATTAGAACCTAAAACTTTGTCATCCCCTATTGCTGTGGTTTCTGTTGATGGCTCTCCCTTGAAGAGTGTTACTCATAAGGTCTGTGAATTTCCCTCACTATTAATGGTATTCATCAAGAGAATTTGGATTTGGTGGTATTGGATAATTTGCCTTCTCCAGTAATATTGGGGTTACCCTGGTTAAAATTGCACAATCCTGTACTGGATTGGTCTACCAATGAAATTAAGTCCTGGAGCCCTAAGTGTTATGACAAGTGTTGTAACGTGCGTATTGCTGCGGTGGAAAAAGGGGAATTACCTGTACCTATTCAGGATTTTTGGAGAGTTTTTTCTGAGGAGGAGTCACAAATTTTGCCTCCCCATAGAGACTATGATTGTACCATTGAATTTGTCCCTGGAGCGACTCTTCCTAAAAGTCGTTTATTTAATCTTACTATTCCTGAGAGAAAGGCTTTGGAGGAATACATACAGACAAGCTTGGCCGCTGGTCACATTAGGCCTTCCAAGTCTCCTGTGGCTGTTGGATTTTTTTTTGTGAAAAAAAAAGATGGCGGTTTACGTCCTTGTCTGGACTTTCGTGAGATTAATAAAATTACTGTACGCAATCCTTACCCACTGCCATTGATTCCTGATTTATTTAACCAGTTAGTGGGGGCCAAGTGGTTCTCTAAAATTGATCTCCGGGGGGCATACAATTTGTTGCGCATGAAGGAGGGTGATGAATGGAAGACTGCTTTTAACACTCCTGTGGGTCATTTTGAGAATCTGGTTATGCCTTTTGGTCTTACCAATGCTCCAGCATTTTTTCAGAATCTTATTAATGACATCCTTAGACCTTTAATCGGCAAAAATGTGGTTGTGTATTTGGATGACATTCTGATTTATTCGCCTGATCTGGAGTCTCATTGGCGGAGCGTACGTGAGGTATTACAGTTATTAATGGACAATTCGCTTTTTGCTAAGCTGGAGAAATGTGAGTTCGCTGTACAGAAAATTAGTTTTTTGGGCTACATTATCTCCAGTGAAGGTTTTGAAATGGACCTGGTTAAAGTTCAAGCTGTGCAGGAATGGCCTAGGCCTATTGGTTTGAAATCGATACAGAGGTTTTTGGGTTTCGCCAATTATTACAGAAAATTCATAAAAAAATTTTCTATTATTGTCAAACCACTGACCGATCTCACCAGGAAAGGTGCTAATGCGGTTCAGTGGACTTCTGAGGCCATTGAAGCTTTTGTGTTTCTAAAGGAGAGGTTCACCTCTGCTCCCATCCTTATGCAGCCTGATGTGACTAAGCCATTTTTGGTTGAGGTTGATGCTTCTTCTGTGGGGGTCGGTGCAGTGTTGTCTCAGGAAAGCAAGGATGGAGTACATCCCTGTGCCTTTTTTTCAAAAATATTTTCTGAGACTGAACTTAATTACGATATTGGTAATTGGGAATTGCTGGCGATTAAACTCGAATTTGAACACTGGCGTCACCTCTTGGAAGGTGCTGAATTTCCCATTCAGGTTTTCACTGATCATAAAAATCTGATCTATCTTGATGCTGCCAAGCGCTTGAATGCCCGTCAGGCTAGGTGGGCACTTTTTTTCTCGCGGTTTAATTTTTCCGTTACTTACATCCCGGGTACCAAGAATGTTAAAGCGGATGCTTTGTCTTGTAGCTTTTCTCCCATGTTCAGTGCTGAGGAAGAGGAGAGCATTTTACAAGAAGGTGTTGTGATTGCTGCTTTGGACTCCGTTTTGGAGGATGAGATTCTTAAAGCTCAGGAGAATGCCCCATCTAACACTCCCCATGGGAGGTTGTTTGTGCCTAGGACCTTTAGGAGAGATTTGTTTGTTGAGTGTCATGAGTCTCGGTTGGCAGGTCATCCAGGAATTTCTGAGACCAAGAGACTTGTGGGTCGCAGTTTTTGGTGGCCTGGATGGCAGAAGGAAGTCATTAAGTGGGTGCGCCAATGTACTGTGTGTGCTAGATCCAAGTCTTCGCATGCTCCTGCTGCGGGGTTGCTTTGCCCTCTGGAGGTTCCTAGTGCACCTTGGACACATCTGGCTATGGACTTTATTACTGACCTTCCCCCCTCTGAAGGTTTCACGGTCATCTGGGTGGTCGTGGACCGTTTTAGCAAGATGTGTCACTTGGTTCCCTTCATCAAACTGCCTTGCGCTAAGACACTCGCTAAGGCCTTTGTCAAGGAAATTGTCAGACTACATGGGGTTCCTACTGACATTGTTTCTGATAGGGGACCTCAGTTCGTGGCTCGTTTTTGGCGTGCCTTTTGTGACAGGTTGGGAGTTTATTTGTCGTTTTCATCCGGATATCATCCTGAGTCTAATGGCCAGACAGAAAGGAAGAACCAGGATGTTGAGCAGTTCTTGCGTTGTTTTGTGGCAGACAATCAAGAGGGGTGGTCTGAGTTTCTGCCACTTGCTGAATTTGCTCTTAACAACCATACATCCTCTTCTGCTGGGTGTTCGCCTTTTTTTTTGTTGTTCTGGGAGACATCCGTCGTTTGGGTCATTCTCCAAATTGGTATCGGCTGTGCCTGAGGAGGAGAGTTTTTCCGGTGATTTGGAGAGAGTTTGGACGGATGTGCGTGGTAATCTTCAGGAGGCTAGCAAAAAATCTAAGAGGTACTTTGATAGGAAACGGCAAGAGGTTTTGTTTGCTGTTGGTGACATGGTTTGGTTGTCCTCTAAGAATCTGCGATTGAGGATTCCTTCTAAAAAATTGGGTCCCAAGTTCGTAGGGCCCTTTAAGGTGCTTCAGATAGTTAACCAATCTGCTGTTAGGTTGGAGGTTCCTACGTCCTGGAAGATTAACCCGGTGTTTCATGTTTCTCTGTTGAAAAAAGCTGATGTGTCGGATGGTGACGCCTCTGCCACTGTTCCTCCGGTGGTGGAGGACGGGGAATATGAAATTTCCCGCATCCTAAATTCTAGACGGTATAGAGGGAGTTTGCAGTATCTCGACGCTTGGAAGGGTTTCGGACCTGAGGATAACTCATGGGTGAGGGCGGATGATGTTTCTGCTTCCAGACTTGTCAGAGCGTTTCACAGGAGGTTTCCTGATAAGCCTGGGCCTAGGGGATCCGGAGGATCCTCTTAGAAGAGGGGGTACTGTTAGAACTCTCCTGTTAGGTTTTTTTTTAGTTTGCTGGTCACATGACTATTTTTGCCTATTTAATCCGGCTCCGCCCTCCTGGCCTTGCTGGACTTCATTGTATTTACTACTCTTGAGCTAGCTTGGTGCTCTGTTACCGTTCTCTGTTAGTTTTGCTAGGTCTTCTGACCTCTATGCTTTTTGTTGTGTGTTTGTCTTTGACTGCTACTATTTCTGCTAGGAGGTGTCCAACTTATCCCAGTCCCTAGTTCTTGTAGGGATCCCTCCCTCACATCTATAGGTCTTCGTACAGACTAGCCGAGGACTTTAGCGGGTCTGACCGCAGGATCAGGTTCCCCGTTACATCGTAGGGATCTAGTTTAGTTATATTATAGGGACAGATCTCCTGTCTTTCCTTAGTTCCTGTAGCAGATCATAACAATAGCTTTGGAGTCAATTGTCCAATTACTTTTGGTCCCTTTAAAAACAGGGTGGCACATGTTAAGGAGCTGAAACTCCTAAACCCTTCATCCAATTTTAATGTGGATACCCTCAAATGAAAGCTGAAAGTCTGAACTTCAACTGCATCTGAATTGTTTTGTTTAAAATTCATTGTGGTAATGTCTAGAACCAAACTTAGAAAAATGTTGTCTCTGTCCAAATATATATGGACCTAACTGTATATGTGTGTGTGTGTGTGTATATATATGTGTGTGTATACGTGTGTGTGTATATGTGTGTGTGTATGTGTATTCTGAATGAATGAAATATTCTCATTGAATACTTTGTTCTGTACAAAGTTGAATATGCTGACAACAAAATCACACAAAAATCATCAATGGAAATCAAATTTATTAACCAATGGAGGCCTGGATTTGGAGTCACCCCCAAAATTAAAGTGGAAAAACTCACTACAGGCTGATCCAACTTTGATGTAATGTCCTTAAAACAAGTCAAAGGCTCAGTATTTTGTGCGGCCTCCACGTGCCTGTATGACCTCCCTACAACGCCTGGGCATGCTCCTGATGAGGTTGCGGATGGTTTTCCTGTGGGATCTCCTCCCAGACCTGGACTAAAGCATCCGCCAACTCCTGGACAGTCTGTGGTGCAATGTGACGTTGGTGGATGGAGCGAGACATGATGTCCCAGATGTGCTCAATCAGATTCAGGTCTGGGGAACGGGCGGGCCTGTCCATAGCTTCAATGCCTTCATCTTGCAGGAACTGCTGACACACTCCAGCCACATGAGGTCTGGCATTGTCCTGCATTAGGAGGAACCCAGGGCCAACCTCACCAGCATATGGTCTCACAAGAGGTCTGAGAATCTCATCTCGGCACCTAATGGCAGACAGGCTACCTCTGGCGAGCACATGGAGGGCTGTGTGGCCCTCCAAAGAAATGCCACCCCACACCATTACTGACCCACTGCCAAACCGGTCATGCTGAAGGATGTTGCAGGCAGCAGATCGCTCTCCACGGCGTCTCCAGACTCTGTCACATGTGCTCAGTGTGAACCTGCTTTCACCTGTGAAGAGCACAGGGCGCCAGTGGCGACTTTGCCAATCCTGGTGTTCTGTGGTAAATGCCAAGCGTTCTGCACGATGTTGGGCTGTGAGCACAACCCCCATCTGTGGACGTCGGGCCCTCATACCACCCTCATGGAGTCAGTTTCTAACCATTTGTGCAGACACATGCACATTTGTGGCCTGCTGGAGGTCATTTTGCAGGGCTCTGGCAGTGCTCCTCCTGTTCCTCTTTGCACAAAGGCGGAGGTAGCGGTCCTGCTGCTGGGTTGTTGCCCTCCTACGGCCCCCTCCATGTCTCCTGGTGTACTGGCCTGTCTCCTGGTAGCGCCTCCAGCCTCTGGACACTACGCTGACAGACACAGCAAACCTTCTTGCCACAGCTCGCATTGATGTGCCATCCTTTAAGAGCTACACTACCTGAGCAACTTCTGTGGGTTGTAGAGTCCGTCTCATGCTACCACGAGTGTGAAATCACAACCAACATTCAAAAGTGACCAAAAGATCAGCCGGAAAGCATTGGTACTGAGATGAAGTCTGTGGTCCCCACCTGCAGAACCACTCCTTTATTGACGGTGTCTTGATAATTGCCAATAATTTCCATCTATTGTCTATTCCATTTGCACAACAGCATGTGAAATTCACTGTCAATCAGTATTGCTTCCTAAGTGGACAGTTTGATTTCACAGAAGTTTGATTTACTTGGAGTTATATTCTGTTGTTTAAGTGTTCCCTTTATTTTTTTGAGCAGTATATATTATATATACACACACATAATATATATATATATATATATACATATATTGTGAGGTAGCACTATTCATCACGCTGGGGGCATTCGCTTCACTGGATCATTTAAAGTGTTATGTTCTGCTACCAGAGCTAAGGAAAGAGAGGAGATCTGTCCCTACGATAGAACTCAGCTAAATCCCTATGATGTAACAGGGAACCTGATCCTGCGATCAGACCTGCTAAAGTCCTAAGCTAGTCTGTACGGAGACCTATAGATGTGGGGAAGGAATCCCTACAAGTACTAAGGACTGGGAGGAATATGGGACACCTCCTAACAGAAATAGTAGCAGACAGACGAACAAACAAAATATATAGAACATAGAGGTCAGAAGACCAAGCAAACTAACAGAGCAAGACACAGAGCACAGGCTAGCTAGAAAGTAGATATACAATGAAGTCCAGCAAAGCCAGAAGGGCGGAGCAGGATTAAATAGGCCAACAAGGTCATGTGACCAGCAAAGGAAAAAAAACCTAAGAGCAAGGTTCTAACAGTACCCCCCCTTCTAAGAGGATCCTCCGGATCCCCTAGGACCAGGCTTATCAGGAAATCTCCTGTGAAACGCTCTGATAAGTCTGGACGCGGAAACATCATCCGACCTGACCCAAGAGTTATCCTCGGGACCGAAACCTTTCCAGGCCACAACATACTGCAAACTACCTCTATACCGTCTAGAGTTAAGGATGCGAGAAATTTCATATTCCCCGTCCTCCACCACCGGAGGAACAGAGGCAGAGGCGTCACAATCCGATACAACAGCTTTTTTCAACAGAGAGACATGAAATACCGGATTAATTCTCCAGGAGGTAGGAACCTCCAACCTAACAGCAGATTGGTTGACAACCTGAAGCACCTTAAAGGGCCCTACAAACTTGGGACCCAATTTCTTTGAAGGAATCCTCAACCGCAGATTCCTAGAGGACAACCAAACCATGTCACCAACAGCGAACAAAACCTCCTGTCGTTTCCTATCAAAGTAGTCTTTAGATTTTCTGTTGGCCTCCTGAAGATTACCACGCACATCCGTCCAAACTCTCTCCAAATCACCGGAAAAATTCTCCTCCTCAGGCACGGCAGATCCCAACTTGGAGAACGACCCAAACGACGGATGTCTCCCAGAACAACAAAAAAAAGGCGAACAACCAGCAGAAGAAGATGTATGATTGTCCAGAGCAAATTCAGCAAGTGGCAGAAACTCAGACCACCCCTCTTGATTGTCTGCCACAAAACAACGCAAGAACTGCTCAACATCCTGGTTTTTCCTTTCTGTCTGGCCATTAGATTCAGGATGATATCCGGACGAGAACGACAAATGAACTCCCAACCTATCACAAAAGGCACGCCAAAAACGAGCCACGAACTGAGGACCCCTATCAGAAACAATGTCAGTAGGAACGCCATGAAGTCTGACAATTTCCTTGACAAAGGCCTTAGCGAGAGTTTTAGCGCAGGGCAGTTTGACGAAAGGAACCAAGTGACACATCTTGCTAAAACGGTCCACGACCACCCAGATGACAGTAAAACCCTCAGAGGGGGGAAGGTCAGTTATAAAGTCCATAGCCAAATGTGTCCAAGGAGCACTGGGAACCTCCAAAGGACAAAGCAACCCCGCAGCAGGAGTATGTGAGGACTTAGATCTAGCACATATAGTACATTGACGCACCCACTTAATGACTTCCTTCTGCCATCCAGGCCACCAAAAACTGCGACCCACCAGTCTCTTGGTCTCAGAGATTCCGGGATGACCTGCCAACCGAGATTCGTGACACTCAACAAACAAATCTCTCCTAAAGGTCCCAGGCACAAACAACCTCCCATGAGGAGTGTTAGAAGGGGCATTCTCCTGTGCTTTAAGAATCTCATTTTCCAAAACGGAGTCCAAAGCAGCTATCACAACACCTTCTTGTAAAATGTTCTCCTCTTTCTCAGCACCGACTATGGGAGAAAAACTGCGAGACAAGGCATCCGCCTTAACATTCTTAGTACCAGGGATGTAAGTAACGGAGAAATTAAACCGCGAGAAAAACAGTGCCCACCTAGCCTGACGGGCATTCAGGCGCTTGGCAGCATCAAGATATATCAGATTTTTATGATCCGTAAGAACCTGAACGGGAAATTCCGCACCTTCCAAGAAGTGGCGCCAGTGTTCAAATGCGAGTTTAATAGCCAATAATTCCCGATTACCAATATCGTAATTCAGTTCAGTCTCCGAAAATTTTTTTGAAAAAAAGGCACAGGGATGTAATCCATCCCCGTTATCCTGAGACAATACTGCGCCAACCCCCACAAAGGAAGCATCAACCTCAACCAAAAACGGCCTAGTAACATCAGGCTGCATAAGGATGGGAGCAGAGGTGAACCTCTCCTTGAGATACACAAAAGCTTCAATGGCCTCAGAAGACCACTGAACCGCATCAGCACCTTTCCTGGTGAGATCAGTCAGAGGTTTGACAATACTAGAAAATTTTTTAATGAATTTTCTATAGTAATTGGCGAAACCCAAAAACCTCTGTATCGATTTCAAACCAATAGGCCTAGGCCATTCCTGCACAGCCTGAACCTTAACCGGATCCATCTCAAAACCTTTGCTGGAGATAATGTAGCCCAAAAAACTAATTCTCTGTACAGCGAACTCACATTTCTCCAGCTTAGCAAAAAGCGAATTGTCCATTAATAACTGTAATACCTCACGCACGCTCCGCCAATGAGACTCCAGATCCGGCGAATAAATCAAAATGTCATCCAAATACACAACCACATTTTTACCGATCAAAGGTCTAAGGATGTCATTAATCAGATTCTGAAAAAATGCAGGAGCATTAGTAAGACCAAAAGGCATAACCAGATTCTCAAAATGACCCACAGGAGTGTTAAAAGCAGTCTTCCATTCGTCACCCTCCTTCATGCGCAACAGATTGTATGCCCCCTTAAGGTCAATTTTAGAGAACCACTTGGCCCCCATTAACTGGTTAAACAGATCAGGAATCAATGGCAGGGGGTAAGGATTGCGTACAGTAATTTTGTTAATCTCACGAAAATCCAGACAAGGACGTAAACCGCCGTCCTTTTTTTTTACAAAAAAAAATCCAACCGCCACAGGAGACTTAGAGGGCCTAATGTGACCGGCGGCCAAACTTGTCTGTATGTATTCCTCCAAAGCCTTCCTCTCAGGAATAGTAAGGTTAAATAAACGACTTTTAGGAAGAGTCGCTCCAGGGACAAATTCAATAGAACAATCATAGTCTCTATGAGGAGGCAAAACCTGCGATTCCTTCTCAGAAAAAACTCTCCAAAAATCCTGAATAGGAACAGGCAATTCTCCCCTATCCAAAGCTGCAATACGCCCATTACAACACTTGTCATAACATTTATGGCTCCAGGATTTAATTTCACTGGTAGACCAATCCAGTACAGGATTGTGAAATTTTAACCAGGGCAATCCCAATATTACTGGAGAAGGCAAGTTATTCAACACTACCAAATCCAATTTCTCATGGTGAACACCATTAATAGTGAGAGGAAATTCACAGACCTTGAGAGTAATATTCTTCAAAGGGGAACCATCCACAGAAACCACAGCAATGGGGGATGATAAAGGTTCAGGTTTTAAATTGAGTTTTTCCACGAATCCCCCATCAATAACATTCAGAGTAGACCCACAATCGACAAACACCCGAAATTCCATTAATTTTTCCTGAGCAATCGTGGAAGCAGCTAAAAATACACCCTTGGAATTTAAACAGACAATACGGGCATGACTGACCATTTTTTTTTCTTTCTTCATACGAAGCTCACAGCCTTTAATCAAATGACCAGATTTTCCGCAATAGAAACACAAGCCTTCAAAAAATCGACGGTCTTTTTCTTGAGAGCGAGGTGCCACCGATCCAATCTCCATCGGTTCACCACTGTTAGTACACACATTCTCATAACCAGAAACTGACATAGCAGAGGATTTGCTCTCATTAACCCTTGCACGCAGTCTTCTATCCACCCGTATAGCTAATTGCATAGCCTGTTGCAAATCTTCAGGTGTAGGATAAGCAATTAGCAGGTCTTTAACCCTTTCACTGAGCCCAGCAAGAAATAGACTTTTCAGAGCAGAATCGTTCCACCCTGTTTGAGTAGACCAACGACGGAAATGAGTACAATATTTTTCCACATTACCTGATCCTTGTTTTAAACGTCTCAACTCAGTCTCAGCTGATGCGACACGGTCAGGATCATCATATAATAGTCCCAAAGCAGAAAAAAAACTATCCACTGATCTGAAGCATGTATCACTAGGTTGCAAAGAAAAGGCCCACTCCTGAGGCTCTTTGCGCAAAAGTGACATTATGAACCCTACGCGCTGGGATTCATCCCCAGAGGACTTGGGTCTCAAACGAAAATACAATAAGCAAGCATTTTTGAATGAAAAAAATTCTCGGTGTTCACCAAAAAATAAATCCGGCAAACATACCTTAGGCTCCAAGAAATGTGCTCCAGGACAGTTACTCACGTGCTGACGGAGCTCGGCCACCTCCAGAGAGAGTCCCTGCAGGCGATGAACCAAATCCTGAACCGACACCATGATGGAACAGAAAAATCTTTCCTTAGAGAATTTGCTGGCTGGACTTACTGTTATGTTCTGCTACCAGAGCTAAGGAAAGAGAGGAGATCTGTCCCTACGATAGAACTCAGCTAAATCCCTACGATGTAACAGGGAACCTGATCCTGCGATCAGACCTGCTAAAGTCCTAAGCTAGTCTGTACGGAGACCTATAGATGTGGGGAAGGAATCCCTACAAGTACTAAGGACTGGGAGGAATATGGGACACCTCCTAACAGAAATAGTAGCAGACAGACGAACAAACAAAATATATAGAACATAGAGGTCAGAAGACCAAGCAAACTAACAGAGCAAGACACAGAGCACAGGCTAGCTAGAAAGTAGATATACAATGAAGTCCAGCAAAGCCAGAAGGGCGGAGCAGGATTAAATAGGCCAACAAGGTCATGTGACCAGCAAAGGAAAAAAAAACTAAGAGCAAGGTTCTAACATAAAGCACACATGCAACGTCTTTCTGGTATTTCACAGTCCAGCAGTTTATTACACCTCATAAACTGCACATAACATAGTCCATCTCAGTGGCTCACCGACATATTACACATATAATGTCCAAGAGCCTTTCCAGTGACAGATATGTCCACTTGGCTCCCGATACAGCCTTCAGCAAGGTAACAATATAAATGTCCACATCAAGCAGCGTTTTTACCGTTGCCGGGTTTTAGCTGCTTCTCTCAGCTCGGTTCTGCCACCGCTGTGGCTTTAAGGCTTCCCAGACATAGTGTCCAAGCCACGTGCCTTCAAAAGGCTACGGGTATCCTAGATCCAGCCTCTACCTTCCAGGCTTCGCCAGGCCTCACCAGGCCTCTCTCTTCCAGCCTCTCCAGGCTAATGGTGTCATTACATTACAGTAATGCCGCAAGTCGCTGCATTACATATCCCCCCCCCCCCTGTTCAAACTTGTGGGGTTGAACACATAATATACACAATCACATTATAACCCACAGTTCACACAGAGACTATGTACTTGACAATTGCGCTGCTCAGCCCCTGGAACATTAGTCATCGACATTAGACCATTCCTTAGGGACCTACCATTTGTCATTGTCACTGACTTCGTCAAGTCGCATTTCCGGGTCGTAACCTTGTCAGACCTCCCCCGCTCCCAGCGGTCAGTCGTAACCTTGTCAGACCTCCCCCGCTCCCAGCGGTCAATACAGCAGTATTACTCACATGTCCTTGTATCTAAGGTCCGGTTAGACTCTGTACTGTCCCGTACTCTATTGGGTCATTTGTATGGGCCTCTCAGACCTGAGTTACTGGAGGTCTCACTATCTCTAAACCCACACCCATTACTCTCAGGACATCTTGAAAGGTCTCTAACTTCAGCTGTAGCTGTTCTTTTATTTAGGGGGCTCTTTCTCTGTCTGGTCTCACAATTTCTAGACGGCTGCCACCTTCTGCTGCTCAGGCGATGCTGCCTTTCCATTCGCAGTCTGGCGAGATTCAACTGTTCTACCTCTCGTAGGTAGGTCACTCGGTACTCCATCAGCATTCGTATATATGCAAGATTTTCTTCCGTTCCTACAGCGGAGAATGACACCATGCCGCCTTCATCTGGTATCCAGTCCTGACGATCACGTGGACTGCTTACTTTCATCACACCAGACTTCTTTACCATCATTTGCATGGCTTGACCATTTCTCCCAATGAGCTTTCTTATCAGAGCATGAGGCACCCGGATGACCTCTTCACGCAGACTTTGAGCTTTTCTCATAAGCTCCAGTTGTCTAATGGCTTGTTCTGTCTTCAACTGGACAAACCGCTTTGTGCGAATACATCGCCAGTACATGTCACTTAGGATCGCCACCCTCTTCACTGTGACTTCGGTCGTGGACAGGACCACCAGCTGTTTAGCTTCTGAGGTCGAGTACACCTTACAGGCTCCCACGGCCTTCTTAAACTCTTCATGCACTGACTCTCTGGTGCATTCTTCTCTCAAATCTTCGGGTACATCAATGAGGCACTTGTACCGAGACGTTTCTGTCTCACTAGTGGTGTCCAAATGATCATCTGGCTCAGGTTTCAGGGACAACTGACTTTCAGCTTCTTCACCCTGTATGCTTCCCCTGAGCTGACTCACAGCTATGAACTCAAGAATTCTCATCTTGACCACTTCTATTTCATACTTATCTTCTTTTAACACCCTCTCAGCTCTCCTGAGGTCCACCTTCTCCAAGGAGGCCTCGTTCGCTGATTGGTATTTTGCCAGGCGACCTTGGAGCTCGACAACTTCTTCCTCTAGCTCAGCCACTCGCCTCTCTGCAACCCATCTCTGAAGCTCTTCCGGCTTCAACTGCTCCTTTAACAGTAGAGTTATCTCAGACCTCTCTGTCTCCAATGCGCCCACTCGGCTCTCGACAGCCAGTCTCTCAAGCTTCTCTTGCTTCAAATGGGCTTGTAGCAACTCCTTGAGCTCTTTGATCTCGGCTTTTACATCCACCGAATCACCCAAGCTTGCATTATTCAAAGAGGCATTTGCTTCATACCTCCTTTCTCCGATAGACTCCTCCATCCTGAAGATTCTATCCTTAAGGCACGTCTCTGCCCTTTGGAGATCATCACAGAATGTCTGCAGCTCCTTCACCTGAGCTTCCAGACCTAGGGTCTTTCTGCGGAGATCATCATTTTCATCACGGGTGTCCTGCAGAGTGGTCTCAACCACTTGGCGCATGTGGTCTGCATCCGCCTTATCATCCTCTAGTTTTTCCTTAACCTTGAGGAGATCCTCATAGTCTCTCTTGATTTGTTGCAGTTCCCTATTGAACTTTTCATGCCTCTTTTCGGCCTCTTTCAGGGCGGATAGCTCCCGGTCTCGCGGGTACAGAGAGTCCACCAGCCGCTCCTTCTCCTGCATTAGAGGCTTTACTTGGTCCTGGAATTGCTGCAGCTCCCTCATGAGTTCACTATGCTCCTTCTTGGATTCACACAGCTCCCGGTTGAACTGTTCGCGCAGTCGTTCTAGGTCTTGATCACGTCCAGAAACTTCATCCTGCAGCGCCCCTTTTAAGGCAGATAGCTCCCTATCCCTCTGGTATAGACCCTCATCCAGCCTTTGCTTCTCCTGCATCAGCTGCTTCACCTGCTCCTGAAATCTCTGCACTTCCTTTGAGACCTCTGCTTCTTCTGCATCCGCAGAGCCTTTCTTCACTTGGTGCAGCCCTAACTGTACCAGGGAGAAACGATCATTCATATCGTGCAGCTCATCTTCAAACACCGCTTTGTCAAACTTCAACCGAACAACCTCCTCTTGGGTTCTGCGGAGGTCCTCTTTAATTTTCTGGAACATCTCCTTCCATTTGTTGATTTCGTCGCTGCTTTCCTCCAGCTTTTGCTGCAAGTTCCTCACACCCTGGTTTATTTTCTGCCGTTGAGACTCCAGGCTCCGCAGGTCTGGGGACCTGTTCTCCAGGTTTTCCCTTCGTTGCTGCACGTCACTCTGATACTGCTGCCTGATAGGCTCCAGCTCTTGGTCATGACTGGCCGCCTCCTTTTTCAGGGCCGTCAGATCCTAATCCTTCTGTCTCAGTACTGTACCGGAGGTTGCTACTGGCATCGTCACCTCCTCTTCTGCCTCTAAAGGAGGATCCACACTTGGAACAAAGGCACACAGCATTACATTTTCTTTATTTTCACTTTCAGCAAAGACTACAGGAGCAACCTTTTTGTGGCCCTTACGCCGATGACGAGAGGGGGACTTTCTCCCCTCGTCTAGCCCCTCCTGACTGAACTCTCTTTCTACTTTCATAGCGTCACCGTCAGTTGTGGGGTCTGTGTCACTCCCCATGGTGTCGTGGACCAGCAAGTCACCTCCCACCTTGACGTCAACCCCTTCTAGTGGAGGTACCCCGTTATCAATGGTCAAATTGTCATTTTTAGGCCATACCAACCCACAACCAGTAACACATTTTGGTTTTCTATGCTCCACGCTCTTTTGAAAATCCGCCTCCTTTTTAGACTCCGCCCCCTTTTGGACAACCACACCTAAATGGGGTACTTTAACAAAAAAAAACGCAACAGTCTTAGGACTCAGTTCACAACATCTTTTACCATCTCCCCGGGCACTCTGGGACAATACTGGCGCCCCCAGAGAGTTCACAGAATGGTCCACTGCCGCCACTCTACACGGTGCCAACAGCTCCTGCCGTTCCTGCACCATGTCCTGTAGACGTTTCTCAAATACCTGCTGCGATTTTAACCGGCACTTTAATCGCTCAAATAGATTGAGTCTCATTTGCTGCTCCGTTCACAGCCATCGCGGTACGCTGATCACACTAGACACTTCACACGGCTATTCCCGGAAAAATTTTCATGGCCCCACCAAGCCACAGCAAACCAGGTTTGGGTGCGACGACAATTTTCGTAACCCCGCCGAGTTACAGCCAGATCCTTTAATCTTCGCGGCCCCGCCGAGCCACAGCAAACCAGGTTTGGGTGCGATGACAATTTTCGTAACCCCGCCGAGTTACAGCAAGATGCTTTCATCCACACTAGTTGTCCTGTGCCGTTACCCGCATTCTCTAACCACATGTAAGGTAGCACTATTCATCACGCTGGGGGCACTCGCTTCACCGGATCAATTAAAGCACACATGCAACGTCTTTCCGGTATTTCACAGTCCAGCAGTTTATTGCACCTCATAAACTGCACATAACATAGTCCATCTCAGTGGCTCACTGACATATTACACATATAATGTTCAAGAGCCTTTCCAGTGACAGATATGTCCACTTGGCTCCCGATACAGCCTTCAGCAAGGTAACAATATAAATGTCCACATCAAGCAGCGTTTTTACCTTTGCCAGGTTTTAGCTGCTTCTCTCAGCTCGGTTCTGCCACCGCTGTGGCTTTAAGGCTTCCTAGACATAGTCTCCAAGCCACGTGCCTTCAAAAGGCTACTGGTATCCTAGATCCAGCCTCTACCTTCCAGGCTTCACCAGGCCTCACCAGGCCTCTCTCTTCCAGCCTCTCCAGGCTAATGGTGTCCCACACGCAGGGATCAGGCCTCACGCTTTTCACCCTGTTTCCAAACCACCAGGATTTATATATCCTTTAGTGCACACAGGACCTGCGATGATGTCACAGTCATGTGATTAGTCACCTGAGGGAGAGGTAAATGGTCAGCTAGAGCACACCCCCTACACCATTACAGTAATGCCGCAAGCCGCTGCATTACAATATATACATATATATATATATATATATACGTATATATATATATATATATATATATATATATATATATATTGTGACAGTGTCACTGGTTTTATATGTGAGGAGAGGTATGTGCCAGTCAGGATGCTCTCCTGTGTGAACTAAGACTTTAACTAACTAACTACTTTATTTTTCTGCCAGCGTGTTATATGCTGGTAGGTTTACTCTGTTAAAGGGTGTGCAGTTTTATGGGAATGGCAAAGAGGGCGGGACGCCATTCCCCCTACCTCCCCTCAGAGTGTGGCTGAGCAATGTGTAAAAGCTCAGTCCTTTTTTTTTTCTCTGGAGTGTGGTCTGGAGAGGGAAGTCTCCAGATAGTGTTGTGGAAGCTGCAGAGCTTGTTACCTGGACTCTACCTGTGCAGTTTATGCTACCGAGAGCGGGCGGAACCCGCTCACCTATGGACTGAGCTATACTTCGTTTTGTTTTCCTGTTTAACCCAGGGGGTCTTGTTTATTTTTTCCTGTGGAACCCTGCATGAGTTTATGCCAGATAATAAACCAGCAGAAAGGTAACCTGAGAACGTGTGTCCTGAGTCTGCCTCCGGGAGAGTCGAGTGAGACGTCTTGCCACAGTTGGTGTGAGAGTGCGTGCAGGATTCCAGGAACACGTGTACCTGCCACAAAGACCGGTTGATGTCCTGGGTGAAGGCTGCCAGCCAGCCAGAGAAGTCCGGCAGCATGGAAGAGCTCATTAAGCACCTGGTCCAGAGCCAGCAGAACATGCAGCAGCAACACCTACAGAGCCAGCAGAGTATGCAGCAGAGCCAGCAGAGTATGCAGCAAGCCCAGCAGAGCATGCAGCAGCAGAACCAGGAGACGACCAAACTGTTGCTTCAGCAAATCCAGTTGCAGCAAAAGTCGCAGCAGCACCAGCAGGAGGCGCAACAGCATATACAGCTTTTGGCGGACGCCATCCAGAGCAGGGCGGCCGCCCCACCCCCAGGGCTGACTGAGTACAGATCTGGGTTGCCCAGGGTGATCCCCAGAACGCAGATGACTTCATCGGCCTGGTAGGGAGGTACCAGGTAGTTGAGAGATCCCTTGGGAAACCGGATGCAGTCACTTCTCCCTACTGGGATACCCAAAAGGGGGCGGGTTCAGCACGGAAGGGGTCTAGAGCCACCACTGGGGGACGTCCCACTCCCACTGAAGGTGCCGTTAAAACTGTTGGTAAAGATATAGTTTGTTGGCGGTGTCACAACCCTGGACATGTAGCCGCCAGGTGTCAAATATCCCCTGAGCCCATGGACTGCAGCTTAGGCAGACGGGTCTCCTATTATGCCTATCCAGCCTGTAGCGTGGACTGTCGACCCGGCGAGGGGCCGCAGGCGTGTGCAGTGTCCATTAATGGAGTAAAAGTGCTTGGGCTGTTGGACTCCAGGAGTCTGGTGACCTTGATCAGAGCAACCCTTTCCCACCAGTTGATCCCTTCCAAAACCGTGGGCGTTCGGTGCATCCATGGTGACGCCAAGGACTATCCCGTGGCCACATGGACAGTGGGGACAGACTGTGGTGCCCAGTCCCATGAAGTCAGGGTAGTGAAGGACCTGATACACCCCGTCATATTGGGCCGTGATTTTTCCTTATTTTGGGACTTGTGAGGGAAGGGAACTGGACTAAGTAGCATGGGGAAAAGCCAGGTCCTTGAAGAAGAACCCCCGACGAAGTCTCAGATGGAGGAGTTCCCACTGTGCGTCCTTGTCGGTGACGAGGGTGAGACGGTGACCGAGGAGGCCGACCTTCCTGCATTAGATATGTCCGGAGAGAACTTTGGGACTGCTCAAGTTCGAGACCCGACCTTAAAAGGGGCGTTCGACCAGGTTACTGTATGTAATGGGGATGCCCAAGAGTCGGGGGCCGACACCAGATTCCCCCACTTTGCAGTGCAGGGGGAGTTGCTATATCGGGTGGCCAAACTGAGGGGCGGCGAGATAGTGGAACAGCTGTTAGTGCCGGGGCCATACAGACGGCGGGTGCTAGATATGGCCCATTCACATGTTCTGGGGGGACTCCTAGGGGTCGAGGAAACTCAGGAGAGGATACTGAGGTTTTATTGGCCAGGGTGTTATCGAGAAGTTCAAAACTATTGTAGGTCCTGCCCCACCTGCCAAATAACCGCTCCCTCCTCCCACTTCCGTAGCCCCTTAGTCCCACTACCTGTGATAGAGGTTCCCTTTGAGAGGATTGCCATGGACCTCGTGCCCCCCTTAGTTAAATCAGCTCGGGGCCACCAATATATCCTGGTCGTCATGGACTATGCGACCTGGTACCCTGAAGCGGTTCACCTAAGGAACTCGTCCAGTAAAAGTATAGCCCGAGAGCTGGTCCATATTTTTGCTCGGACAGGTCTGCCAAAAGAGATTCTGACAGACCAAGGAACCCCCTTCATGAGCAAGGTGATGAAGGAGCTTTGCAGAGTCCTTCAGATAACTCAGCTTCGGACCTCGGTTTATCATCCACAGACGGACGGCCTAGTGGAACGCTTCAACAAGACCTTAAAGGCGATGCTCAAGAAGGTCGTTGAAAAGGATGGGCGAGACTGGGACTACCTGCTCCCATTTCTGCTTTTCTCGGTCAGAGAAGTTCCTCAAGCCTCCACTGGCTTCTCTCCATTTGAGCTCCTATATGGGCGGCATCCAAGAGGTCTCCTAGACATCGCCTAGGAAACTTGGGAGGCTGAAGTCACGCCACACCAGAGTATCATCAAACATGTCGCCCAGTTACAGGAGAGAATGTCAAAGGTGATGCCCATCGTGAAGGAACATCTCCTCCAGGCGCAGGAAGCCTAGGCGTGGGTCTATATACCCGGTCGGCGAGACTAAGACAGTTTCAGCAAGGGGACCGTGTTTTGGTGCTGATCCCTACCGTCGAGAGCAAGTTCCTTGCCAAATGGTAAGGTCCATACGAGGTGGTGGAGAAAGTCAGCGAGGTTAATTATAAAGACCACCAGCCTGGCCGAAGAAAGCCGCATCAAATATATCATGTAAATTTGCTCAAGCCGTGGCGGGACCGTGTACCTGTGGAAACTCCTTGCCTGGGAGCCACATCAGAAGGCAAGGTGGAGGAGGTCACTATTGCAGAGACTCTTATCACCGGCCCAGAAGCAACAGTGTCGAGAATTACTACAGCGGAATCGGGAGCTGTTCTCAGAGTTGCCGGGGCATACTAAAGTGGTAGAGCATGACGTGCTGACAGAGCCGCACGTACGAGTGAATCTGAAGCCATATCGGATTCCGGAAGCACGCCGGGAGATGATCTTGGCTGAGGTGAAGAGGATGTTAGACCTCGGGGTAATAGAGGAGTCAAAGAGTGGGTGGTCGAGCCCAATCGTCCTCGTGCCGAAACCCAATGGAGAGTGTAGGTTTTGTAATGACTACCGCCGGCTGAATGAGGTATCCAAGTGTGACGCGTACCCGATGCCCCGCGTCGACGAACTCATCGAGAGGCTTGGACCGGCGAGGTACATCACAATTCTTGACCTGACAAAGGGCTACTGGCAGATCCCCATGTCCCAGATGGCTAAGGAGAAGTCGGCTTTCTCAACATCTGATGGGTGTTTTCAATACACGTGGATGCCCCAGCCACTTTCCAGAGGGCTATAGATCGGATCCTAGCCCCACATAAGAAGTATGCCGCAGCCTACCTTGACGACATTGTGGTCTTTAGCCCAGACTGGGCTAGTCACCTACCTAAACTACAGGCAGTTCTGAAGGCGCTAAGGAAGGCAGGATTTACCATAAGTCCGAGAAAGTGTGCCATCGGAAAAGAGGAGGCCAAGTACCTGGGCTATGTTGTTGGGAGAGGCAAAATAAAGCCGCAAATCAAGAAAGTGGAGGCAATTCAAACCTGGCCGCAACTGCTCTCGAAGAAGCAGGCAAGAGCATTCCTGGGAATGGTGGGATACTACCGGCGGTTTATCTCGAATTTCACCATGATTGCCCGCCACTAACAGATCTTCTAAAAGGCACCAAATCAACCATGGTGAAATGGACGGAAGAAAGGAGACCGCATTTCAACCATTGAAGCTAACACTGTGCAAGCAGTCGGTCCTGGTCGCGCCAGACTTCAAGAAAGAATTTGTGGTCCAGACGGACGCTTCAGAGGTTGGTCTAGGGGCTGTACTCTCCCAACAGATAAATGGGGAAGAACATCCCATTCTCTATCTAAGCCGAAAGCTGTCCTCCTGCGAGAAGAACTACGCCATAGTAGAGAAAGAGTGTTAAGCCATAAAATGGGCCGTGGATACACTGAAATATTACCTACTAGGCCGGAAGTTTAAATTAGTATCAGACCATGCCCCGTTGAGATGGTTGAGGGAGAAGAGGGGTAAAAATGCCAGGGTAACTAGATGGTTCCTAGGGCTTCAAGATTTTAACTTTCAAGTGGAGCATAGGCCCGGGAAGTTACATGGGAATGCAGATGCCCTCTCTAGGATTCCCTGCCTGGTGTCAGAAGGTACCCAAACCCCCGGCTTTGGGCAGAGGGGGGGGAATATTTGACAGTGTCACTGGTTTTATATGTGAGGGGAGGTATGTGTCACTCAGGATGCTCTCCTGTGTGAACTAAGACCTACTTTATTTTTCTGCCAGCGTGTTATATGCTGGTAGGTTTACTCTGTTAAAGGGTGTGCGGTTTTATGGGAATGGCAAAGAGGGCGGGACGCCATTCCCCCTACCTCCCCTCAGGGTGTGGCTGAGCAATGTGTAAAAGCTCAGTCCTTTTTTTTTTTCTCTGGAGTGTGGTCTGGAGAGGGAAGTCTCCAGATAGTGTTGTGGAAGCTGCAGAGCTTGTTACCTGGACTTTACCAGTGCAGTTTATGCTACCGAGAGAGGGCAGAACCCGCTCACCTATGGACTGAGCTATACTTTGTTTCCCCATTTAACCCAGGGAGGTCTTGTTTATTTTTTCCTGTGGAACCCTGCATGAGTTTATGCCAGATAATAAACCAGCAGAAAGGTAACCTGAGAACGTGTGTCCTGAGTCTGCCTCCGGGAGAGCCGAGTGAGTCGTCTTGCCACAATATATACAGTACAGACCAAAAGTTTGGACACACCTTCTCATTTAAAGATTTTTCTGTATTTTCATGACTATGAAAAGTGTACATTCACACTGAAGGCATCAAAACTATGAATTAACACATGTGGAATTATATACTTAACAAAAAAGGGTGAAACAACTGAAAATATGTCTGATATTCTAGGTTCTTCAAAGTAGCCACTTTTTGCTTTGATGACTGCTTTGCACACTCTTGGCATTCTCTTGATGAGCTTCAAGAGGTAGTAACCGGAAATGGTCTTCCAACAATCTTGAAGGAGTTCCCAGAGATGCTTAGCACTTGTTGGCCCTTTTGCCTTCACTCTGCGGTCCAGCTCACCCCAAACCATCTAGATTGGGTTCAGGTCTGGTGACTGTGGAGGCCAGGTCATCTGGCGTAGCACCCCATCACTCTACTCCTTGGTCAAATAGCCCTTACACAGCCTGGAGGTGTGTTTGGGGTCATTGTCCCGTTGAAAAATAAATGATGGTCCAACTAAACGCAAACCGGATGGAATAGCATGCTGCTGCAAGATGCTGTGGTAGCCATGCTGGTTCAGTATGCCTTCAATTTTGAATAAATCCCCAAGAGTGTCACCAGCAAAGCACCCCCACACCATCACACCTCCTCCTCCATGCTTCATGGTGGGAACCAGGCATGTAGAGTCCATCCGTTCACCTTTTCTGCGTTGCACAAAGACATGGTGGTTGGAACCAAAGATCTCAAATTTGGACTCATCAGACGAAAGCACAGATTTCCACTGGTCTAATGTCCATTCCTTGTGTTCTTTAACCCAAACAAGTCTCTTCTGCTTGTTGCCTGTCCTTAGCAGTGGTTTCCTAGCAGCTATTTTACCACGAAGGCCTGCTGCACAAAGTCTCCTCTTAACAGTTGTTGAAGAGATGTGTCTGCTGCTAGAACTCTGTGTGGCATTGACCTGGTCTCTAATTTGAGCTGCTGTTAACCTGCAATTTCTGAGGCTGGTGACTCTGATAAACTTATCCTCAGAAGCAGAGGTGACTCTTGATCTTCCTTTCCTGGGGCGGTCCTCATGTGAGCCAGTTTCTTTGTAGCGCTTGATGGTTTTTGCAATGGTTCATGTTTTTTTCCCTTCTCCCATGACAGCACCACCTGAGAGAGGGTATCCGCCCACCAAGGACAGGAACCTACTGAATAAAAAGGCGGTACCTCTCTTCCGCATCAGTTTTGGTTCCTGTCCTTGATGGCAGCCTCTCTAGGTGGTGCCTCGCCGACCTGATCGTGGGGTCTGGAGCGTGGATCTTGGGATCGATGCGGCCTGGAGGCCGTGAAGACGCAGCAGATGGGACCTCTGTTTTCAGCCCCATCTTGCTGGTGCCTGGGTCTACGTGCGTGGGGACGCCTTCCAGGGGGCCTCTCCCGCGTGCGCCGGATCCTGCGGCCGGAGCTGCACACGCACGGAGGTCCGTGGCTGGGTGCGCCGGCAGGCAAGCCTCCCGGGTCTGCGCACGTGCAGGTCGCGCCGCGCCCTGTGACGAAGCAGGCCGGAAGTCCAGGCTGCGCACGCGGGGTCGCGTCACGCCCTGGCACGAGTGCGCCAGAAGCCCGGGTCTGCGCTTGCACGGGGTGCGATCACCATGACGCATCCCCATTCGCAAGCACGCCGGGAGCCGCTGGGTCTGCGCACGCGCAGGAGGGATCCTGCGGCGTAGCACACCAGCTGGCTAAGAGATAATAATGAAAAAATAAAAAGGAAAAAAAAAAAAGGAGGGAGAGAGCATGCTTTAAAAAGATGGGAAGCAGTCAAGATGGCGGTGTCTGCATCCCCGTCATCATGAGTGAGGAGAAGCAGTCACCTGGACAGCAGCTGTCACCGCCGCAGCAGGAGGAACAAAAGCAGCCACATGCACCTAAACAGTGTAAACAGCTCAAGCAAAATGTGAGACAACCGGAGCAACGGGAGTCTTCCCATCATCAGAGCCACAGCAGTGGGGGCGTACGAGTGCCGGCAGAACCGGTCAGAAGAAATCTCGAGAGTCCACCTCCGCCAGATGGGAGCGTTCATGTGAACGGCAACCACCGCCTCCGGAAACTAAAAAGAGTAGTTCTAAGAATAAAGAGTGTGCGTTATGTAACGTTAGCCTTCCCAACTCCTACGCTAAGAACTTGTGCTCTGGATGTATCCAGAAAACTATAGCAGAGGAGTCCCCTAGCTTTTCTATGGATTTAAAAACCTTAATCCAGGCGGAGGTCAGGGATTCCTTAAAGAACTTGACCTCACGTAAGAGGAGAAAGCAGAAATGGGTTACCTCGGACTCAGAAGATTCAGTAGGGTATCGTATTGCGAGGAAATCTCCTTCCCCCTCTGACCTCTCGTCATTGTCTTCATCAGAGTCTTCGGATGATGATGGAGGGGGTAGGCCATGTTTTTCGGTTGACAATACAGAAAGATTAGTCAAGGCTATTCGAGTAACCATGGGTATTGCTGATGCCAAGGCTCCCAGAACAGTTCAGGATGTCATGTTCGGGGGCTTAGATCAGGAGACGCACATTCCCAGTTAACGAGAGGATCAAGACTCATAGATAGGGAGTGGAAAAAAACAGAGAGGAACGGTCAGCTGCCTTCTTCTTCTAATCGGAGGTACCCTTTTGAAGAGGAGGATGCAGCTAAGTGGGACAAAACCCCTAAAATTGATGTGGCCATCTCGAAGTCCTCGAAAAGATCCACACTGCCTTTTGAGGATTTGGGGGCCCTCAAAGATCTGCTCGATAAAAAGGCGGAGTCTTTTCTAAAACAGGCCTGGGAGTCCTTAGCAGGGGCTCTGAAACCGGCAGTGGCGGCCACCTGCACCGCCAGGTCTATGATGATCTGGCTACAGCAGTTAGAAGACCAGATTGAAGGGAATGTCCCTAGAGATAAAATTCTGTCGGGTCTTCCTCTTATGCAGGGGGAGGCTGCATTCCTTGCGGATGCATCGGCAGATTCAGTTAGGCTGGCTGCCAGGTCAGCAAATCTTTCCAATGCAGCCGTAGGGCATTATGGCTCAAGAGCTGGCCAGGGGATGTGCAGTCAAAATCAAAACTCCGCTCAATCCCATGTGAAGGAGACTTTCTTTTCGGAAAGGCCTTAGATGACATCCTGGATAAGGCCGCGGACAAGAAACACGGGTTTCCTACTGTATCTGTTCCCCGGTATAAGAGCTCCTTTCGGAAGAGGAAATATAATCGGAGCAAATTTTCCAGAGACCAAAGTAGTTGGAGAGACAAGAAGCCGAATAACAGACGCTTCATGTTCGGGGGTCCATCCTCCGAGAATAAAAAAGCCCCTAAGTGACTGGACTCCCCAGGTAGGAGGAAGGTTGTCCCACTTCCTTCCCGTCTGGGAAAAGATCTCGTCAAGTGCCTGGATTTTAGGGATAATAGGAAAGGGGCTGAAGTTGGAGTTCAAAACAGTTCCCAGAGACACCGTCAGGATTTCAGCCCCCCAGAGGCCTAAGGCTATGTGCCCACGTAGCAGATTTAATGCAGAGCATTTTTGCCTCTCTCTGGCAGAAAAAAATGCATGTAGATTTACATGCGGTTTTTCTGCCAGAGAAGCGTTTTTACATGCGTTTTTTCAAGCAGTTTTCCAAGCGATTTTGAGCATCACTTCGAAAAGTGCTTGACAAGTTGGTCACACAATATAAATCCATGCAACCGGCATGGATTTATATTGTGTGACCAACTTAGATGCTTTAAATGCTGCATCTATTGTAAAAAAAAAAATAATTAAAAATTAAAAAGTTAAAAATAAATAAAATCTGTATACTCACCTCTCCAGCCTGCTTCCGGCGGCGATCCTCTCTCGTCGGCGTCCCGCAGTGTACTGGAAGGACCTGCGGTGATGTCATTTAGTCAGCTGACTATCACCTGACTGCTGACGTCAGCGGTCGCTTGACCATCAGCTGACTAAATGACGTCACCGCAGGTCGTGCAAGTACATCGCGGGACGCCGAGAAGAGAGGATCGTCGCCGGGAGCAGACCGGAGAGGTGAGTAAATAGGTTTTTTTTATTTTTAACTTTTTTATTTCTTTTTTTCACCGCATGGTAGCCGAGATGAAGAGGAGTTGTAGTCTCCTCTTCATCCTGGGTACCACACGCACCGCGATTACGCTGCAAATTCGCGGCCACTGAATTTAATTGAAACGCAATTTAATTGGCCACGAAATTGCAGCGTAATCATGGTAGAAATGGTCATGCTGCGTTTCGCAATGCAATGCGAATTTGGCACGCTAATTAGCGCATAATGTGCACAGCACATCTGAATTCACATTGCTTTACATGGCGGACGGTTTTACAAGCGTTTTCGCGGCCGTAAAAACGCTGCAAAAACGCTACGTGGGCACATGGCCTTAGAGACCAGATGGCCCTGCAGCTGGAAGTACTCACTCTGGTTGTGAAGGGGGTTCTAGTAGAAACACCAGTACCCGAGCAAGGGAGAGTGTTTTAGTCAACTCTCTTCCTAATAAAGAAACCGGATGGCTCCTTCAGAACCATTGTCAACTTGAAGAAGCTGAACGACCATTTAATTTACAGGCCATTCAAGATGGAGTCAATAAAATCGGCCATAAAGATGTTGTTTCCAGAGTGTTACATGTGTGTCCTCAATTTGAAGGACGCTTACTACCACGTCCCAATCTTTCCAGCACACCAACAGTTTCTGAGGGTAGCTGTACAGTTCAACAAGCACATAAAGCATTTTCAGTTTGCAGCTCTTCCCTTTGGCATCTCCATGGCTCCAAGGGTTTTCACAAAAATTATCCTGGAAGTTACAGTGCATCTAAGGGAGAAGGATATCCAACTCATCCCTTACCTGGAAGATTTTTAGTGGTGGGCAGATCAAAACAACTCTGTGCACTGGCTCTGGCGGAAGTCATGGCCAGTATAAATGCCCTGGGATGGATTGTAAATTTAGAAAAATCGAGACTAGAACCAAAAAAGGTTCAGTCCTTTTTGGGTCTCATTTTAGACTCAGAAAACCAGACTTGTCTTCTGCCAGAGGACAAGAAAATGAAGATCAGTTCCCTCATCTCACGGGTAATCAGCAATCCATCCATGACCCTGAGAAATGCAATGTCTCTATTGGGTATGATGACATCTTGTATCCCCGCAGTACAGTAAGCCCAGTTTCATTCCAGACGTCTACAGCAGGAGATCCTGAGAGCAGACAGATGGCTCAGAAGTCAACTGGATGGAAGAATATCCCTTTCAAGTTCGGTAATCAACTCGCTGGATGAATCCGGTAAATCTATCTCTGGGGGTTCCTTGGTCTTTCCAGGTGTCAGATACGATTACAACAGACACAAGCGCAGAAGGCTGGGGAGCTCACCTAGGAGATCCTTCAATACAGGGCCTCTGGTCAGACAGCGAGACGGGTCTCTCCTCCAACATGAGAGAGCTGTTGGCAGTCAGAAACGCGTTAGTAGAGTTCAGTTCTCTACTTCGGGGTCAACACATCCGGATAACATCGGACAACTGAACAAGTCGCCTATATCAATCGTCAGGGGGGAACAAGATCCCTTCCTCTGATGTTAGTGACAGATCAGATCCTTCATTTTGCGGAGAGTCATCTATTCGCGCTCTTGGCACTGCATATAAGAGGAGTAGAGAACGTAAGAGCCGATTTTCTAAGTCGGCACATCTTGAAACAAGGAGAATGGAAATTGAATCCAGCGATATTCCAGCAGATTGTCGGCCGATGGGGACAACCTCAGATAGATCTGTTTGCAAAAAAACGCAATCGGAAAACCAAAATCTTTTGCTCCATGAATCCAAAGGAGAATCCTTTTGCGGTGGACACACTGCAAATTCCCTGGAACTTTATCCTGGCCTATGCCTTTCCCCCTTTAATACTGATTCCTACTATCCTGAGGAAGATCCGAGAAGAACAGGCGAGGGTTATATTGATCACCCCGTTTTGGCCCAAGAGACCATGGTTCACTTGGATGTAGAGAATGTCCCAAGCGGAAACATGGGTCCTTCTGAACACCCCAGATCTCCTCAGGCAGGGCCCAGTCTTCCATCCCCAGAGATCGGGCCTGCATTTGACGGCCTGGATTTTGAAAGGTCACTACTAACATAGGAGGGGTTTTCTCCAGGTCTAGTTGCTACTCTACTGGCATGTAGGAAGCCGGTGACTACTAGGATCTATGGCAGAACCTGGGCTAAATTTCTGTCTACCTCGGGTCAGTCGGCCAAAGGGAGGGTTCCTTCAGAGAGGCTTAAGCATGGGGTTAGTCACCAGTACCCTTAAGGTACAAGTATTAGCTCTGGGGGCACTATATAATTGTGACTTGGCAGCAAATAGGTAGATCATCAGATTGATTAAAGCTTGCAGTAGATCTAGACCCATTCCTACTCCAAGGATGCCTCCTTGGGACCTTAATCTGGTTCTAGAGGCGCTAACCAAGTCTCCCTTTGAGCCCTTAAAGAAGGGTTCAGAGAAAGTTCTCACTTTAACCCCTTCCCGACCCGTGTCACAGCGTCTGTGACATTGAAATCGGTGCGTTCCCGACCCATGTCATAGCGTCTGTGACATGGAGGGATCGCGCTCCTGCAGCGCGTGCGAGCGAGGTCACTCAGGTGTCACAGTTGCTGATTCAACTAGACAACCTGAAGTTGATTCCATGGGGGGTGGATTAACCCCCCCCCCCCCCCCCCGTGCCTAGGACCCCTCCGATTGGCAGTTTCACTTTCACTTTAGTGAAACTGCCAATCGGAATAAATTTAATATTTCACCAATGAAAATTGGTGAAATATTTACAATCTGGGCATGGCCTGATGCATATAGCATCAGCCATTGGCTGGGGGAGTGTCATCTCTGTCCCCCCCCCCAGATCTGATTGGGGCTAGTGTCCATGTGACGCTAGCCCTCCAATCAGATGTGGAGAGGGATGTTTGCAATGGCTGACCAAACTCCCCAGCTTTCATCCCGTCCGTGGAAGCTGAGGAGCTTGGTTACCCGCCGATCCGCCGCCCCCCATTGCCACCACTGTCACCGCCGGTAAATATTTCCCCCCTTGTCCAACTCCACCCCAGTCCAATTTCCTATCGCTCCCTCTCCCACATCTTCATCCACCGGCTGGTGCTCTCCTTCTGCCAGCCGGTGTAAGGTGATCACAGGCAGCAGCAGGCTCACTATAAATCCCCTGCACCTGTGATCACCCCCCCATCCCAAGTAATCACCCCCCCATCCCCAGTAATCAGCCCCCCCCTCCATCCCCAGTGATCAACCCCCCCTGCTGCTGCCGGCCTCCTACCTCCCTTGCTGCTGCCGGCTCCTGCCCCCCTTTCTGCCCTAGTGATCACCCCCCGCTGCTGCTACCAACTTCCTGCCCCCCCTTTCCGCCCCCTCCTACGCCTGAGCGCCCCGTGTGCCTGAGCGTGCCCTCTCCTGCGCCCCGTGTGCCAGAGTGCGCCCCTTGTGCCAGAGTGCGCCCCGTGTGCCCCCTCATGCGCCCCGTGTGCGCCCCCTCCTGCGCCCCGTGTGCCTGAGTGCGCCCCCTACGCCTGACAGTCCCCACACGTGATTGCATAAGTTTACACCAAGCACTCACACATACACACATGTACACTCACACTATAATAAAGTTTTGATTTTTTTTTTTTTGCACACAGCACACAAAATGTCCCGCCCGTCTTGCTCAACCCAGTCTAGGGCGTACACAGCTGAGGAGGCATATTCCATTATTGCCTCCGAAGCTGATAGTGAGGGAGAGGACCCCACATTCCTCTATTCCTCCCATTCTTCCTCCTCCAGTGACATCGAGCCGGCACCAAGACGACGTCAGAGGTCAAGACATCGTCCGGAGGCCATGGAAGAAGACCCACAGCCATCTGTGAGTAACCCTCCACCTGGTGCTAGTCACGCCCAACCTAGCACCAGGGCCCCAGTGTGGACCCCCGTCCCTGAAAATTACACTCCACGGATTCCTGATTTCCTTCCCCAATCAGGAATCCAGTTTGATACAGCAAACCTCAGGGAAATAGACTTTTTCAAAGTCTATTTCTCTGAGGCCATTGTCAGTCTCATGGTGGAGCAGACCAATATCTAAGCCCAACAATTTTTGGCTACAAACCCAAATTCAATGTTTTCTACTTGGGAGTCCCGTTGACTCAGTAGAAATGTTGAAATATTGGGGACTAGTACTTCACATAGGGATTGTGAAGAAACCAGAAATCCGCCAATACTGGAGTACTGATATTTTATATCAAACTCAAGTGTTCGGAATGGTGATGACCAGCAAAAGATTTGAGGTCATTCACAAATTTTTACATTTCAGGGATAACGCGGACAGCCTTCCCCGCGATGACCCAAATTTTGACAGACTGTTCAAAATTCGTCCGGTCATCGAACACTTGAGCAACAAGTTTGTTGAAGTGTACGTTCCCCAAAGGGAAATTTCTGTGGATGAATCCCTGATCCACTTCAAAGGGAGGCTTCAATTCCGACAATACCTGCCCAGTAAGAGGGCGAGGTACGGAATAAAACTCTACAAGCTGTGCGAGAGTGCCTCAGGGTGCACTCACAGCTTTAGAGTGTACGAGGGAAAGGATTCGAGGATCCAGCCCCCAGAATGTCCACCTGCTCTGAAAGTGAGTGGGAAAAAAGTGTGGGATTTGATTCGGAAAAATGAAAAAAAAAAAAAAAAAATTCCAGAAATTTTTTTTTTCATTTTTACAGATTAATTTGTGAAGCACCTGGGGGTTCAAAATGCCCACCACCCATCTAGATAAGTTCCCTGGGGGGTCTAGTTTCCAAAATGGGGTCACTTGTGGGGGAGCTCCAATGTTTAGGCACACAGGGGCTCTCCAAAAGCGACATAGGGTTAGTGATCTGCACACGCTGTCAGTAAACCATCCGTTCACTCAAGTGTGTATGGATAGAGTAACCTTAAGACCAGAGCCATCTTCCAAAAGTATCCTCCAAATTCCATAGGACACAAGTAATTACTCTCCCTTCCTTCTATCCTGATCCTAGAGATTCTGAGTAACGAAGGCTTCACACTTTAGATGTAAAGAGGGTATTAGTCCAGTATTTGGAGGTAATGAAGGCCTGGATGAAAAGTGACGCCTTATTCATCTCATTTCAGGAGGCTAGGAAAGGGCTTAAGATTACAAGGGGGACCATAGCTAGATGGGTCAGGGACACCATTGGTTTAGCGTACTCTTCTAACAATCTGCCAGTTCCAGAGAACCTGAAGGCCCACTCCACCAGGGCTGTAGCTGCTTCCTGGGCTGAGAAGGCGGATGTGCCCATCGACATCATATGTAAGGCGGCAACTTGGTCATCCCACTCTACGTTCTACAAGCATTACCGTGTTGACCTTTCCTCTTCTACTGATCTGTCCTTTGGGAGGAAGGTGTTGCAAGCGGTGATCCCTCCCTTCTGGTGTCTGATCTCTCAGGTGGTGCTGTCATGGGAGAAGGGGAAAAAATCCTAGTTACTTACCGGTAACGGGATTTTACAGAGCCCATGACCGCACCCTATTAATTCCCTCCCCTCTATCACTTATGGTGTGCACTTCTAAAGGTGTTTTTATAAAGAAATGTTTTGGTGGTAGTTGTGTACTAACCTATTTTTCGGAGGCACCCTCATGCTCTGAAACAAAAACGGCTGCGGAAGAGAGGTACCGCCTTTTTATTCAGTAGGTTCCTGTCCTTGGTGGACGGATACCCTCTCTCAGGTGGTGCTGTCATGGGCTCTGTAAAATCCCGTTACCGGTAAGTAACTAGGATCTTTCTTATGTCATATTACGAATATAATTAAGAATAATCTCAATCCAAAAATAGTAAAAAAAAATTCCCAACTCTTTAATGTATGTGAATAACTTACACTTCTGTTAACACATACAATAGAACTCTTTTTATTACAGAATTAAACACCATACATTTCAGCTCATATTACATGATTTTCTTGTCCTTTTCCAATTGAAAACTCTTGTATTCCTTCGATTTAGTTGGTTCATGTGAATTTGTTGTGACTCCATGTATATATAATGCCTGTTTTTTTTTCCCCCAGGATTCACCATCAAAGCTAACAGAAGTTCCTTTTATAAAACTTACCACCACACATACTCTTTTAAAAAATAAAAAAAATAAAAAGTGGGCAGAGGAAAAGCACACAGCTCCTGTCACACAGATATAAGAATTCAAGTTACGCTTTCATGACTGTTTAGTTTTGGTCTCTTAGCTTATTTGGAAAAATGTAACAATTTGTTCATGCCTAATAGGTAGCAGATCATGTGATGCTGTGCTGATGTACAGAGGAAGAAAATGCAGGGTGAAATATGTGCAATATAAAACTCAAAGAGACAGACAAGGCGAGTACACTTTATAGAACTTGGAAAACACCAAAGATAATCAAGTGAAGAGGTTCAGGGACCATAAAATATGTATTTTCTAGACTGCTTCATTAATAGTCTGCATATCGCCAGCTTAAACTTTAGGCAAAGTGGCTGTGATCTGAAGAGGAAAGCTTGGATGTTAATTTACGGTAAATAAATTTGAAATGAAACATGGAAAGTTTAATTGCATTTATTTAGGAAAAATACAACAGAAGAGCTGTATATAATCAATAACTGACCAGCAAGTCTGGCACGGAAAATACAGTTAGCACTAAAATTATATATGGATCGCAACACATTTACATAAAAATAAAAAAAAGTGTGTGGCCAACACAGATAATACAAATTTGGCTCCTATTACAGCTGTTTGGTCTCAAGGTGTCAACTTCTTGTTACATACAAATTGGCTTCGTCTTGCGCAACAAGGTGGCATGTAAAAGAAATCAAACAAGTGGCTCAAACACTATTTTCTTGTGATCAAAACATTTCTGCATAGTTGTATGCAATTTTCACCTGTTTCGTGGCAAACCTTTTCCTCCTTTACACCATGTCAAGCAACAGGCACGTGCTTAGAATTTATAACTGTGTGAAGTAACAAAAAACACCCAAGCCCCCTATATCTCATCTCACATGTAAAAATAAAGTGAGTTAATGTTTCTCCTCATATAAAAGAAAAAAAAACATTGAGAACTGATCAAGAAAGACTTAATGCCATATCTATACCTAGTTTATGTTATGAAACAAGAAGATTTTTGGACTACAGAAGTTATGTACACAAAAAAAAAGTGAAAGGGCCGTAACAAAACATGTCAGTGCCCATCAAAACTAATTAGATCGCTTGAAACCTGACTGGTTGCAAAGGGCAACAGTGACTTTTTTATTAGAATATTTCGTACACTTAAGGGACATTGTCACCCTATAATCTAAAAACACTTGTCCGACACATTGCCCCAGAGATGCTGTTACAGACGTTGCGGATAATTGGGTGCTTGTGCCGCTCTTAGATAATCATTGTAAGTCGCATTGTAAGCCGCAGATTGTGTTTCAGTTGTGTGACGAAAATCCATTTGTGCCTTGGGCGGCGATCGACGGAAGGAATCCTGTGGCTTCTGTGCTAAACGGCGATAATCAGATAGTTCAGAGTAACGGCGGTCAGGGGCGATCCTGCGGTCGAAACACAAAAGGAGTTTTTTTAACACTACAAAGAAAATAAAAAAAATGCACCGTAAACCACACAAGTAGTAACTAGAAAAGTTGTATAATATATATATTTTTTTTATTAAAAAAAAATATATATATATATATATTTGTAAGCCAAAACCAGGAGTGGGTGAAAAATGCAGAAGTGCTGCATGTGTTTATTATATTTTTCCTCCGATTGTGGCTTACAAATACTGATGTAAAATACTGACCAAATACTGAAGGTCTGAATGTGGCCTAAATGTGTTTTCAGCATTGCTCCAGTCGTGAGGCTACTACACGTGGCATTGTGACTAGGACGAAGTACAGCATACAGAGGACTGAAACGATTAGAAGTTCTACAACAGATCTCTGCAGGCATTGCCTTTAATCAAGTGTGTGGTACAGTAAACTGGGGGTCTCCATTGATCTACTTTTTTTGGAGACTGCTGGTGTTTTCATGATTTAGAGGGCAGAGGCTATGTACTTACACTGCTGCTAAATATCATTAAGAGTTCTCCTGTACCAGAGTAGTGTTTTAGGCTCTTGTCGAGCACAGCAGTTGACAAGACAACTGGTGTTAGTCACATTTAAAAAAAAACAACAAAAACCAACTATCAGCCTCTCAGCTTATTTTCTAATTAAAATGGGTCCAAAATTAGGTGCTGATTAGTGCCTACATATTTTTTGTAAGGTAGCGGAGTTAATTTTTTCTACTACAGAGCTCCAAACTCCCAGCATATACAAAGACAACAATCGTGATATAATTCTGTCTTGACTGCAGCTACCACTAGGAGGAGCTTACTACATACTGTTAATAAATTAATGGAGCCTTCACCAGCTTGATGTCACAGTGACATGTAAAGCCAAGCTCACACATCCTCTGCTGCACATAACCAACTGAAAAGTCCAGTAAACAATTTACTTCAATGCTCCTCATCCATAACTTTAAGCAATCGCTCTAGCCTTGGAAAAGATTTGTTTAGATCTGTATTAAACTCAAAAATAAAAGCATGCAGTAAGCGCTTAAAAGTTTCATACCGGTGGCTGCAGGCAGCCAGAAGCTCTGATTTTTCACGCTGTATTAAATCTTTCATCTCTCCACAAAATGTAAATATATCACCCCACCACCGTCCCATCCACCCCCAATTCAGAACTTTAGAAATAGTACCAGAAAAAAGATTTGTATAAAGTTAAAAGGGTATTCCAACTTCCTAAGACAGGAATATCTAATCATTATGTGCTGTTCACAGGAGGTGGCGACTTTGGAAACAACTTGGCAGGCTGCGCTACGCCATTTGTAAATCTCTCATAAAAGTGAAGAATTATAGAAAGAGCATAGCACAGCCTGCTTGACTGTTTCTGAAATCACCATAGAGGCAGATATTCCCATCTCAGAGATTAATGGATTATTTGTGAATGACCCTTTAATTACTGGATAAATAGTATTAGTAAATTGGATAAGTCAATTATTTACCTATATGTGTGAAGGGGATTTGGAGCACTGTATCAGAAACATCGAGCTCCTTTGTCCTCCAAAGCTATTAAAGAGAAAGTTATATTATGCAGTTAAACAGTACTACTACCAAACAGTAGCAGGGTTTTACAATAGTGATCATCAGATGATATCTACACCTAGTTGTGAACAATTCAATGTTTTCCACTAGACTGCAGTTAAAGCTCAAATAATAAAAATCTGAAACTCTTGCAGCCTTCTAACAAAGCAATACTGATTAGATGCTAACAAAAGGTTGTCAACATACAACTTCCTATCTGTGACTGAACAGACAGATGGTGAAACAACTTTTTAAACTTCTATCTTGGCACTCTTCGGTCATGTCACCATTTTTCACAATGACTTCCTCCCTCATCTAATAATAGACTCTAAAACATACTAAGCAAAAAAATGTCCCAAAATCCAACAATTCACTGAGAGGTGCATGGTACTATTTTGATACTGAAAGCACTAACCTTACAGACCTAAAGGATTTATACTACTTTCTAAAACAATGCACTTAAGGAAATTATCACTTTCCTCACTTTTACAAGATACCCAGTAGGCAGCTGTCCATAGAAAAAGCAATGCAGATGGACATCAGGAGGTGAGGAAGAAAAGTGTGGGAGGTTTAGGGAGGTCTAACTTCTAAAGAGTTAGTAGTAGGGCAACCAGGTTTGAGGGGGGTAGACTATGGGGGTGGAGGGGGGTCTTGCTGTGGACATTGGAGAAATGATGGAGGCAGTGTAGGACAGCGGGGAGGAGGGGTACTGCTCATATTACCAAGGAGAGTTCTAGCCTGACTACATAGCAAATGATGTGTAAAGCCTTTTCCAGTTTAAGGCCACGGCCCCACTATCAGTATTTGGTCAGTATTTTTCTCAGAAGTGGCAGCCAAAAACAGGAGTGGGTGATAAATGCAGAATTGGTGACTTGTTTCTATTATACCTTTTCTCTGATTGTTCCTCACCTGTTTTTTTGTCTCCCACTCGTGAGAAAAAAATACTGATCGAATACTGACCAAATACTGATAACAAGGCCGTGGTCTTAGTGTGAATCCAGTCTACAGCATGTCGCAGCAGGCTCCTAACTTATTACTAGGTTTAGAAGACAGTTACAATTTGGCTTAGGATAGCTTAATAAAAGAAAACAAAAATGCCCATTCCCTGTTAACGGCAAAATGGACACATTACTGATTCACCTCTTTGGGTCTTATGTAATGGTAATCTCAACCCAGCCTAGTTCGCTTGATTTTACTTACCTTTTATAAGCATCTGACGCTTTCTTGAAGCCATCTGAGGTAGCGCTTCGTGGCGGTGAAAGACCGGTGCGCTCATACATGAGCGCATCATTTGTAGCCTGAAGGGATGAATAAGCAGCCTGCGTCCCGAGGCCAGAGATTTGGGAGGGGTCATAGGCGGTACCTTGCTGTTGACGATATGCAGTAGCCGACGCATAGGGAGTAGTGGTGGAAATGGATCCATAAGGGTTGGCTGCAGTCTGGGTTGTGTAGGACGCCGCCATGGCAGGAATCTGTGCAGCGTATCCTGTGGTTAGAGTAGGAACTTGTTGCCGATAAGCTGCAGCTGTCTGGGCATTATATGTAGCGGTGTCTGCACCATAAGTAGCTGTCTGGCTCTCATATCCCATCTGATTCACAGCAGCAGCGGCGGCACGAGCAGCATAGGCAGAAGCCAACGCCGATGTCTGACTACTATAGGCGGACGACAATGATGGAGTAGTCTGGACCCCATAGGCGGATGACAATGAAGAATAGTCTGTCGCTGCAGTACGATACTTCTGTGCAAGTGCACTGGAGGTCATTGCTTCCTCATAGTATGCTCTTGTGGGCGACCTCCGCAGGGGACTCCTGTCTCGCGAATAGTACATTGGGGAAGGTGGACGCACTCGGCTGTCGTAAGCATCATATCGCTCAGAATCTCCACCATAACGCTCATATGGCGATTTCAGGGCATAGGACGCATAAGTCGCTTCGGTTGCTCTCCTGCGGTTATATGCCTCTGCACGGCTCTGCGGTGCATCTCGGTATTCATAAGACCTACGTGAGCGACCGCTATCGTTACCGCCCATAGGCCTATTGGCCTTACTGGACATCTCCACATTAATCCGTCTGCCTCTTATTTCTCTGCCATTCAGTTTGTCGATAGCTTCCCTAGCATCGCTTTCATTTTCCATGTGAACGAACGCATAATCTGATGAAGTAGCATACAAGGAGAGGAAAAAAAAAAATGTTATACATCAGAATTTATTAAATACTTAAACCGTAATATTTTCAAATGTATGTCACAGGCCGTAGATCAAATGCCATTCAGAGAATGAAATAAAATGCACAATACTAAAGAAATGACCTATAGTGAACAATCTGCAAGTCCCAAATTAACTAAGGAGTCGGACTGTATAATATCCTCCTACTCAATGTTAAGTGTAATTGTATAATGATAAACAGCATTAGATCTAGTTGCTCTGATCATATCTGCATAGCCAGATCTGTCACACCAGACGTTGGTGACAACTCAGGATCCACTGACAAAATAGGGGCCATTGGGTTTTACTGCATTATAAGACGCGTTGGTGGGAATATCAGCGCAGTATACAAAACTATTCTTTCCATCAGAATGCAGGCATCCAACAGAGCCAGTAATGCAGGTTTGTAGAGACAAAGGCCGGGCGTACACTACCCAATAGCCAGTTTGGACATTAAGATTGCAATAAATATGTTCCCAGATCAGCAATAGCACGTTCAGTGCGCGTAGGCTGTCAATGTTCGCAGTAGCACGTGTCCTGTTTAAGTAAGGGTCCTGTTTACGTAGGGCCATGTACTGTTGAGAAAGATTACTTCACCAGACAAATGAACATTCTGCTCGCTTGTTGGGGGATCGATCGGCAGCTGTTTACACTGCATAATCGGGGAAGCACTTGTTAAAGGTGTCAAAGGCTTCATATGACAGATTTGCCATGATTTAATGAGATCTTTATGATGAAAATACGTTTCTTTGTAAATACTTTGCACTGGTATTACTGCCTGTGAGCGGCTATCACTGACCGCTCACAGGCACCACGTGACCCCCCTGGCTGCAGCCGGCCCTGACATCCGCTGATGTCAAGTCAAGTTCGGCTGCAGCCGGGTGTGACTCAGCACTCCGTTCCATGGTGGATGCCAGGCTGTGGGTGGGGTTACCCCAAGTGTCATACCCAGCATCCACTGCGTGCGCTCTCTCTCCCCATTCATTGGGAAAGCGCGCGGTGGATGCAGGGTGTGACACGAGGGCAGCCACCGCCTCACTAATGTCACGCCTCACTTGCTAGGACATCAGAGGGGGGGTGTCACCTGATGCCTGTGAGTGGCCAGCTATAGCGCCGCTCACAGGCAGTAACAGCAGCGCAAGGTATTTACAAAGACACTTATTTTCATGCAAAAAATACATTGGCCTATTTTCAATAGTACTGGACAACCCCTTTAAGGAGTCTTTGCTATGTGCACAAACGCAAAATGTTTTACTAATCGTCAAAAAACTAATTAAAAACTAACGTGGACAGAGATTTACCATTTAATGCCGCAGACAGATGTTGGCTATAAGCCAATAAGAAAATATAGAAAATGATACAAACTGCGTTTGTGTTGGCTTATATGGCGATTTCAGGACATAGCTTTCATACTCCTGTGACTATAGGCCACAGAACGGCTGTGATGCATCCTGGCATCTGAGAACTATGTGAGCGACTGTTATGAGAGCTGCGGTCACTGCTGATGCTTTATTGGCCAATTTCACATTAATCCGTTTGCCTCATATCTCTTCCTGTTTGTTGATCGCCTCCTTAGTCACTTTCATTTTGGATGTGAACGAGCTGAATGAGAAAAAAAAAGAAAACTAATATTGAAGCTGACATGTTGACTAACTTGTTACCCAGGGATTGTTCCACCTTCACCACAAAGGAGAAGAGGTCATAAATAAAATATACAGGGTGGTCCAAAAGTAGGTGGATAGAAAGTGTAATAAGGTTATGAAGGGGGAGATTTATCAAACATGGTGTAAAATGAAACTGGCTCAGTTGCCCTTAGCAACCAGATTCCACTTTCATTCCTCACAGATTCTTTGGAAAATGAAAGGTGAAATCTGATTGGTTGCTAAGGGCAACTGAGCCAGTTTCACAGATCTCCCAAATTCAATGCCACTGGCTCAATCCTTAATGCTCCAAAAACTGGTCGACCCAAAACAGTCTGTACAGAAGATAATAAACAACTTGTTGCTGAAACATTTGTTCAGAGTCCAAAAAAGTCCATCAGAAGAGCCTCTTTGGAATTGGGAATGTCACGAGCTTCTATCATGCGAATCCTGAAATCTATTGGGTGGTAAGCTTATTGTCCACGTCTAATTCATGGTTTATTGGAGGATGATCCAGACAGGCGGCTGAAATTTAATGTTTGATAAATCTCCCCCTTCATAACCTTATTACACTTTCTTTCCACCTACTTTTGGACCACCCTGTATAATTTATTTATTTATTTTTTACAGCAAACCTGTCAGCAACAATTTACATAGACAATCGATACCTTTATGACCCCAAAGTGTTCTTCCAGCAGTGAGAGACAACTTTTTGAAGGTATATGTAAAGTAGGCAGCAAGTGCACTGGGGCGTGTCCATGTATTTCCAGCATATGGCTGTGTGCACACAATGCGGATTTAATGAGTTTTTGCGGCGGATTTACGCCAAGAAAATGCATTAAAATCGTTTGTAATAAGTCTGCCATGTACTGCAATGCAAATCCGCATGTGCTGTCCATATCATGCGGAAATTTCGAATTGCGGTAAAAACAGCAGCAAGACCAATTCTAGCACGATTCCGCTGCGAAATCGCCGCCATTGACTTGCATTGGATCGCATAACATCCGCATGACGACATGTAGTCATGTGGATCGTATGCGAGGATGGCACCCGGGTCTGGAGAAGAGGAGACTCTCATCCGACCCAGGTACCATTGTACCTACAAGTTCATAATTCTTTTTTTAAGTTAAAAATAAAAAATAATCATACTCACCTCTCCGGCGCCCCCGGCGACGATGCACTCTCCTCGGCTCCCTATGGTGATCTGCAAGGACCTTCGGTGTCGTCATTTAGTCAGCTGATGGTCACGCGACCGCTGACGGTCAGGTGATGGTCGTGTGACCATCAGCTGACTAAATGACGACACCGAAGGTCCTTGCAGATCGTCAGCTGATGATCACACGACCATCACCTGACCGCTGACGTCAGCGGTCGCGTGACCATCAGCTGACTAAATGACGACACCGAAGGTCCTTGCAGATCACCACAGGGAGCCGAGGAGAGTGCATCGTCGCCGGGAGGACATCGGGAGCCGGCGGAAGGAGAGTATGAATATTTTTTACTCCATAATTCCTTTTTTTAAACTATTTTATGGTCACAATATAAATCCATGCCAGTTGCATGGATTTATATTGTGTGACCAAGTAGTCAAGCCCTTTTCCAAGTGATGCTCAAAATCACTTGGAAAAGTGCTTGAAAATACGCATGCAAAAAAGCTAAAACGCTTCTCCCTGGCAGAAAAAAAACACAATTCCGCATGCGTTGTTTCTGCCAGGGAAAGGATAAAACGTATGCGGATTTTGGCATGAATTTCCGCATTGTGTGCATATAACTTGTCAGTTTTCAGCGCCTGGTGCCATCGTCCTCTGGTTCATTGAGAGGTCACTGGTGTGGCAGGCACATGTGCAGCAGATGCGCAATACCTGTGCCCCCAGATGGAAAAGTACTTCACTGGCACAGTAAGAAGACCAAACTAAGCATTTCCTGCATACCGACATGATGTAATAGATCCAACAACCTGTCAACCAGAGGATGGCAGCACTAAACAGGGAATACATAGACCAACTGAGACGTAGAAGTGCATCATCACACCTCAGTGCACTTCCAGCCTCATTTAATAATGCCTACTAATTGTGATTTCTCATAATTGTTATTTTGTTTTAAAGTGCTACACTGTTGAATAAACAGTTTTAGAGCTGTTAGTAAAAGTTGCAGACAGGTTTGCCTTGATAAGGGTTTTCTATTCTCGGACATTTACGATGTATCCACAGGATATGGGAACTTTAGCGATCTCGCATCACTATGCAATTTTCAGAATCCCCACAGAAGTGAAGAGAGCGCTGTGCATGTGCGGTCAGCTATCCATTCCCAATGGCTTGAGATAAGGTAACTACAGATCGCACCTCTGAGGCATCTATAGCATATCCTGTAGACATGCTGTGAATATCTAAGATGAAAAATTACTTCAAGTGGTTCTCCACTACTTTTAAATTGATGGCCTGTCCTTAGGAGAGGCCATCAATGTCTGATTGTCCGAGGTCCGCTAATCAGCTATTATCGGTACCGGCCAGAAGTAATTAATTGCCGACATTGGCCGTGTACTTGTAGCAGCTGCCGTGTGACACTGCACATCCGCCTCCTATTCAAATCAATGGAATGCGGATGTGCAATATCCCGAGGCAGCTAATACAACTAAAAGGCCAACCTCGGCAAGTAAGTACTTCTAGCTGCCGCAGGCACCAATAATAGTTGTCGGACCCCAGCCAATTAGACATTGATGGCCTCTTCTAAGGCTAGGCCATCAACGTAAAAGTAGTGGACAACCTCTTTAAAAGTGCCACTTTGCAACATTTCCCCCCTCGCGTGACATTTGGTGTAAGGCTGCGTGCCCACGTTGCGGATTACAAGCGTATATGCTGCGGAATTTCCGCAGCGTAAACGCTTGTAAAACGCATGTATATCCGCACCCCATGGTCCCCAATGGCATTCCACAATGTCAATGCCCATGCTGCGGATTTTTCCGCAGCGTATATGCTGCGGTCAAAAATCCGCAGCATGTTCATTAATTTTGCGTTTTCGCATGCGGAATCAATGTGCGGATGGTACCCAAGTCTGGAGGAGAGGAGACTCTCCTCCAGACCTGGGTACCAAAGAACCTGTAAAAAAAGAATAAAATAAAGTTTATACTTATCTTCTGATGTTTTCCCTCCGTCGCGCTGTTGTGTGAAGGACCTGCCACGTCATTGAGTCATGTGACCCATCACATGACTCAATGACGTCACCGAAGGTCCTGCACACAACAGCGTGAGCCGCTCAAGACTCCGGACGGGGCAGAGAATGCATCGGAAGGGGAGTATAAACTTTATTTTTTTATTTTTTACCATTCTGATTCTTTTTTTTTTTTTTAACTATTACTTGGTCACACTATATAAATCCGTGCCGTTGCATGGATTTATATAGTGTGAACAAGTTGTCAAGCACTTTTCTAAGTGATGCTTAAATCACTTGGAGAAGTGCTTGATAACCCGCATGCGGAAATGCATGCAAAGATGCTGCAAAGACGCCTCACAAACGCTTCTACCTGGCGGGAAAACCGCATGTAAAATCCGCACGCGATTTTCCCGCCAGGGAGAAGCGTAAAAAATATGCTTCATTTCCGCAACGTGGGCACATAGCCTTAAGAGATGCAGCTGATGGCGCCGACCAGATTTTCTGCTCCAAAATACCCTAAAACCGCTTTAAAATCCTTGGAAAACTCTTCCAATTTATTTCTATGGAAAATCCACTTTACTGTTCATACGACGAGGTTTTTTTTTTTTTGTTTTTTTTTTATAGCCTTTTTTCCCCCCTTAGGAGATCCTGAAAAAAAAGCCTGGCGGGTACTTCTCCAAAATGGATCCCAAATTAAAGCTGCACCAAACTGTCCAATCAAAAGACTGCAAAAAAAAAAGTTGAATAAAAAAATAAACCTCTTCAGGAAAAGAAAAATTCCTTTAAAAAAAAAAAAATCCACTTCCTGAAGTTATTTCCCCTTGGGGTGGGGGACACCTTCATTTTTGAACATTTCGGATAACCGTGTGAACATTGCCTTATCGCTGAAGCCAGTCTTCGGATGACACTAAGGCTCTGTGCACACGGCGCGTTTTGATGCGCTTTTTCCCCTACGTGGAATTGGCCACAAAAATGCATTGGAAACCTTATACCATCAATGTCTATGAGAATTTGAAGTGCTGTGCACATGATCAGGAATTTTGCTGTCAGGATTGGCAGTGCGTTTTAGTCGACAGCATGTCAACTCTTCGTGAGTTTTATCTATTGAATGCATTTACAAAGACAAGCAAAAACGCATAAAAAATGAACGGAATTTCAGCACAATTTTTGCTACCAAGAGGTGCAGAAACGCTGCAAAAAAATTCTGCACAAAATAATCATTGTGCGCACATACCCTAAACCTACACCATTGGACTACTGCTCGCCCTGCATCAGTTAGGAACAGTTTTTAGGCGAAACCTCTTGATCCATCGCACCTCACAGGGAGAAGTAGTAACGCAGAAACTGCGATGATAGATGTGAATGGGGAAATGAACGGCGCAGCTTCCCACATCGCAATAACGAAAAGCAGAGGCGACACCTCACGATAGCGCGCAAACTGGATTAACGACGATAAGGACGCATTACATAACGTCGAAATATGTCCTGACATACAGAATGACGTTACACGCATCTCCGAAAACTGCATTAATGGCGAGAATTTGATACGGACGCGTTACACAACGTCGACGCATCCCTAAGCGTGTCTCGAGGACTAAACGACAGACTGATGTCAATCGAGCAATAAGGGAAACAACAGGGCTTGTTCTTCAGCCATCTTCTTCGGGGCACAGGCCACGCAAGAAGGGGTTAAATAGATGCAGCACTACAGAAACGCGGGGAGAAGGCGACTACAAACGCGACAGGATTCAGTCAGACAAGCGCGCACTAGCGGCCGCCATCTTAGGTCACCCAGCGCTCGGCGGCCATTTTAGTTTCCTCACACACGTCTTCCTTCCTCCGGTCGTTATTACCTTTCACCACATCGCACTCCATCACGTTCCCATACTTTTCGAACAAGTTGCGGAGCTCGGAGGCGTCGCAGTCGGTGCCGACATTGCCTATGAATATCTTCCAGGTGTTCTGGGGTCGGGGCTTCGATAGCTCCACCACCAATTTCTTGCCGTGCAGCTCGTGGCCGTTCAGCTCTTCGATCGCCTTCGTGGCGTGGTCCGACACCCTCATGTGAACGAAAGCGTATTGATTCATGACGGCGCAGCTCACCACTGTGCCGTACTTCTCGAAGAGCTCAGTCAGCTCCTGCTGCGTGGTCCGGTATTCCACGTTACCGACGAAAATCTTAATGGCGTCCCTCATTTTTGTAGGTGACGCGAGGCAGAGAGAGCAGGTACTCGGCAATCGCTGCTACCACCCGATGTGGACGCTGCAGGACGACGTCCGTACAAGCTGGGAGGAGGAAGAGTCCTGGCTGTGTGTTATCGCGATATGCGCTCCACGCTTCCGGTCCCGTGACGACACCATTACCTCACACGTGGGGTGGGGAAAAAAAAACAAAACACGACCGTGATCAAATTTTTCTTGTCAGGTATCGTCCCTCGTGCAAGCCTGTACCTGACAGATGGCGGATATCACCTCATGTCATTGGATCCTATTATTGCGTACATATACGGCTGTACTATAGAGAAATACGCAGGCTGTTTCCATCAGCTGACTGCAGGTTCTTCTATCCCAATTCATCCCATTAGGTGAACTTTTAATTGTATGGGAAATTTAGCTTTACCAACATATATATATATTCTCTAATCACGTTCTCCCAATTTTCAGTTAATCTACTTAGTAATGTGCGCAAGTGCTCGTCACTGGAGTTTGCCTAGGGTGTTCGGGTATGCAGAGTATAGCAGGTGCTAAATTTTCGAGTTCTTGCGGCCGCATGTTTTGCAGCTGTTAGCCACAAAGCATGCAGGGATTGCCTGAAAAACACAGGCAATCCCCACGTTTTGTGGCTAACAGCCGAAAAACAAGCGGCCACCTGGACTCGAGCACCAGCGATACTCGGTTCATACCCGAGCACCATAGGCAAACTCGAGTAACGAGCACTTGCGCTCATCACTAAATCTATTCCATGATTTTCATGGGTCCAATAATCCATTATGGGGATTACCTTCCCGATCACCCCCCTAAACAGGTTTCGGGGGCAAAAAGTGCATTGGGGACACACTGAGGAACAACCAGAAAGTTATCGGGACGTCACCAGCTATTGTGTATTCGGATGTTTGTTTTGTACCTAGTTTTTACTGAAAGTATTTATACGTTTGATTCCAGCTGTTTGATCATCATTTAACTTACCATTGATTTTTCCCACTGGAGGTTTGTATGATGTATGTGGAAACATTTTTTTCTTTTACAGTCATAGCTTAGGTTCTAGATATCCCCAATATCGTTGGTCCACTCATTTGTCTGTCGCAGTGACGTCACTCATAATAATAGGATTCAAGATTTATTTATTTTACTCACTTATTTAATGTCATTAATTGCACAGCGTTTTATTATTATTTATTTATTTGGCGCCATCGATTCCATGGTGCTGTACATGAGAAGGGGTTACAATACAAAATAAAGATATCACTTACAGTAACAAATAAACATTGTAGACTGGTACAGAGGGAAGAGGACCCTGCCCTTAAGGGCTTACATTCTACAGGATGATGGGGAAGGAGACAGTAGGTGGGGGGTTGCAGCAGCTCCGGTGTTGGTGAGGCAGCAGCACCAGTGGTGTTGAGGAGGCAGCGGGGTCATGGCAGGCTGTAGGTTTTCTTAAAGAGATGGGTTTTCATGTTCTGTCTGAAGGATCCGAGTGTGGTGGATAGTCGGAAGTGTTGGGGCACAGAATTCCAGAGGATGGGGGATATTCGGGAGAAGTCTTGGAGGCGATTGGGTGAGGAACGAATAAGTGTGTAGGAGAGAAGGAGGACCGGAGATTACGTGAGGGAATATATCGGGAGATTAGTTCAGAGATGTACAGAGGAGAAAGGTTATGGATTGCTTTGTAGGTCAGTTTTACAGACATTATCACTGCTGTCCCCATTGGGGCTCACAATCTAGTTTCCCTATCAGTATGTCTTTGTAGTTTAAGGCTATGTGATCACGTTAAGTATTTGATTGCAGAAATTTCTGCACGGTTTTTGCACCTTTGAAGCAAAAACGCTTGTGAAAAAACGTGCGTGTTTGCCGTGATTTGATGCATTTTTCTGATGCGTTTTTGTACAGCAATGAATCCCTTTGAGCTAAATAAAGATATTTGAAAAAAGAAACGTGGGACATCGCTTTAACCCTTGGATTACCATCGAACATGGGGTGAGTATATTGGTTAATTTAAATGATTAACGAATGTGTATGTTGTATTTCAAATAAAGTGTTCTATTCTCTGTGTTTATTTAACTCTTTACTTACAGGTTTAGTACTGAGGGTGCCTGGTTGACACCTCTTCACTGAGCAAAGGGCTTGGTGTCAGCGACACCTAATCCCATTAGCCCTAATTCTCATTCATGTCTTTTCTGGGGCAGCTAAGATCTGCTATTTTTAGCCTAGGAAGGGGCCATTAGGCCAACATGTTCCCTGGCAATTAATAATAGCTCACAGCTGTTTGGTTAGCCGCTACATCCCCACGATCAGCCACCAGCAGCTGTTTGGACACAGCGTATTTTCACTGCATCAAAAATGCTGCGTTCTAATGCCACACTTGTTTTGTCAGTACATGCGGATCCACTGCATGTAAAGACATTTCAATTGCGTCTCTGCTACAGAGATTAACATGCTGTGAGTCAGTTTACGCACAGTGGGCATGGGATTTCTTATAAATTAAATGAAATATAATTAAGAATTAAATAAAAAAAAATGGCGTGGGCTCCCACATCATTTTCAAAACCAGCAGATGGAAAGCCGACCGCTGCGTGCTGATATTAGTAGCCAGGGAAGGAGCCATTAACCAAAAATGTTCCCTGGTTATTACTAGCTCACAACTGTTTACTTAGCATTTACAGGCTAGATTACAGGGGGAGCCCAGAAAAAAACTGACATAGGGTCCCCCTATAAAATGTCACCAGCAAAGGCTAGACAGCTGTGAGCTGATATCAATAGCCAGGGAAGGGGCCATGGATCCTGGCCCCCTCCGAGGCTAATAATATCAGCCCTCAGCCGCCCCAGAAATGGCGTATTCATAAGATGTGCCAATTGTGGCACTTGGCCTCGCTCTTCCCACTTGCCCTGGTGCAGTGGCAAGTGGGGTAATAGGGTTGGGGTTCAGGTCAGCATTGTATTGGCAGCTGACATGAAGCCCACGTTAGTAATGGAGGGGGTATTACTAACCCCGTAGTAAAGGTTTTGAAATAAACACACGGCCTGAAAAAAAATCCTTTATTGAAATAAAAGTCCACACGGTTTTAATAATTTATTTAGAAATAAAAAACACTGTATACTCATCTAACACTAGTGTTGAGAGAGTACTAAAATGCTCGAAGCTCGGGCCGAGCTCACCGTGATACTCGGGTGCTCGACCCGAGCAACGAGCCCAATGTTAGTCTATGAGAGACCCGAGCATTTTTGCGGCGGCACACCCGGCAGTCTGTAGAAAGCCTAAAAAGTGCCCAAAACGATAGTGACAGTGCTCAAAAGACATGGGGGCAGCATGGGGATCGCCCCTGGAAGCATTTCTGACCCCCAGGTCACTGCTGTCAGCAACGTGGTCAGAGGTATTAAGCCACTTTTACGGGCTCACAATGAAACGTTCAAAAACTAAACTGAAACGGTTTTCCTGTGAAATATGTTAATGAATTTCCTTTCCAGGGTAAAGACTTGTGTATAAGGTAAAATAAATAATCAAAAACAAAAATACTCCTCCACACCTTGGGCTATGTTCACAAGTAGGATTTTTCATGCGTTTTTGCACTTTTGTATTGCTTTCAACCGTGACAAATCCATTCACCGGGAAATGTCATTTTAACATTTTACAACCTTATCTGGCCATGTGCTGTGTGACACATGCATACAGTGCTGAAAAGACATGGGAACAGCATGGGGAAGACCCCTGGAAGCATCTCTGACTCCCAGGTCACTGCCTAAAAGTGTGCCCATCAGAAGTGATCCTTGACGCATCAGAAGATGCAGACTTGCAACTATCCCCGTGCAAGTCCTTGTCCCAGGGCAGTGTTCAATTGTACCTCCCCCATTCCTTGCAATGCAAGCGCAAATATGCAGCCAACCACCCACCCACCCGCAGGCTGCAATACCATACTGCTAGCTTTCACTTGAAATGGGGCCTTTTAGTTTGGAGGCCGAAGCTGGCCACTACCTCATGGCTGCTTCGGCAGCGAGGTATCCATACTCAGTCCCAAGCTGCCCGGCGGTCGGGTGTCCACACTCGATCCCCAACCGCCAGGGGGCGGCGGGGTGTCCACACACGGTCCCCAGCCGCCCCTATTTCTCCTGTCACCTTCCCACACACTTTTCTTAGCCGGGCCTGCTTTAGGGCAGCATTGGACGAGCCCACCAGAGAACCAGACTCCTCCGGTGGGCCCTGGCTTCTCCATCAGGGGAGTTGAGAGTGCCAAGGTGAGGAGCATGATGATGATGATAGAAGTTAGCATCTGCTTTGTTTTCTTGGAATGCAAGCGCATGTATGTAGTAGCGGCTAGGCCTGAGGTAGTCAGCGTTTTGGCGCATATCCTACCTCCTCCGAGGATTGCTGGATGTTTTCCTGCAACTATCCCAGTTCTATAACTCCAGTTAAAACAAAGCTTCAGGTGATGAATGATTTATGAGGTGGTGGCAAAGGAGAAAGAGCAGGAGGAACAGGGACCATTCACATCAATATCAGGCCAGTCAACCACACATTTCTTGTAGGATATGTTTCTGTACCAAAAGGAGCGGTTCGGCTACACAGTTATAGGGCATACAGTGAGTGCAATGCCTACCAAAAATTTAGAGGCACTCCAATGCCCCTTGGAAGTGACATGGAGGTCAGAGGGCCTTAACTAAACCATTTTTTCCATTTATAACAACTGGGTCTCCTGTGCACTGTTGGCCTAAGCAGTGAATGGAAGGCTTTCCAAAAATTATGAGGAACTGCAATGCCCCTTGAAACAGACATGGATTACAGCGTACTAAAAACCTTCTACCCATTATTGGGGAGTGGGTCTCCCTTAGTGTTCGCCTATGCATTGAAAAGCAAAAGCTGACTAAAATTAGGAGGAAATGCAATGCCCGTTGGAAGAGTCGTGGAGGTCGCAGTAGCTTAAGACGGTTTTAATGCCCCTTGGAAAAGTGGTGGAGGTCACAGTAGCTTGACAAGACGGTTTTAATGCCCCTTGGAAGAGACGTGGAGGTCCCAGTAGCTTAACAAGATGCTTTTAATGCCCCTCGGAAGAGACGTGGAGGTCGCAGTAGCTTAACAAGACGGTTTTAATGCCCCTTGGAAAAGTGGTGGAGGTCGCAGTAGCTTAACAAGACGATTTTAATGCCCCTTACAAGAGCCATACAGTACAGCATCTTAAAAATATTATTCCCATTATTGGGGAGTGGGTCTCCTACAGTCTTTGCTTATGCCTTCCAAGCAAAAGCTGACAAAAATAAGGACGGAGGAACTTTCAATAATGGCAACACAGACCACGGTCACCCTGGTGGTATAGTGGTGGTGGAGGCTGAGGATAAGTAGAAGAACATAAAACAGCCGAAATGAGGAAGCGTATACCCATGTGTGGGTGTGAAGCGGTGCATGTGAATACACCTCCCAAAATAACACAGTGGATTTGACTTTATGTTACTCTGCTGTCATTTGGTGGTGATGAGACGTCTGGCCCAATCCAGCCCTTGTTCATTTTGATAAGGGTCAGCTTGTCAGCATTGTCAGTTGACAGGTGAGTGCGCTTATCAGTTATAATTCCCCCAGCGGCACTAAAAACACGCTCCGATAACACGCTAGAGGCAGGGCAGGCCAGGACCTCCAAGGCGTACAGAGCGAGTTCATTCCAAGTGTCCAGCTTGGATACCCAATAATTAAAAGGCACAGAGGAATCACGGAGGACGCTGGTACAGTCGGCAAGGTACTCCCTCACCATCTTTTGAAACTTTCCACTCCTTGTGAGAGTACCCCACGCCTCAGGGTCTGTCCGAAGGGAGGGTCTGAGAAAACTTTCCCAGAACGTTGACAGTGTTCCCCTGCCTATGCTGGATTGGAGTTGCGTCTCTCTCGCATGTACGCCTTGGTTGGGCAATGAACTGTGACCTCTGCCGCTAGCGTGTTCAGATGGGATTTTTTTTAACAGTTCTGCAGCAAGGGCCTTCTGGTACTGCCCCATTTTTGTAGACCTCTCCACCTCAGGAATAAGAGAGTGAAAGTTCTCCTTGTAGCGGGGGTCTAAAAGTGTCACCAACAGTAATGACTGTCACCCAACATTTTGATAATGCGAGGGGCACGGTTAAGGCAGCGTAACAAAGTCAGCCATGCGTGCCAGACTGGTAACGGGCAAGACTTCCGTGTCCTCACCAAGATGACGACTGACCATGCTCTCCTCCTCGTCCTCCTCCCCCCTGTCCTCAGGCCACCCACGCTGAACCGACGGTATGACAGTTGTACAGGTACTACCGTCTACAGCGCATGATACAAGCTCCTGTTCTTCCACCTCCTCCTCCTCTCCCTCATTGTCCCTCCAATGCACGTTGGGATGAGATGAGGCTGGGCTGTGTGTAATCGCCCGCTACGGCTTCTTGATCCATCTCATCATACTCTGGCTGCCATGCCTCCTCTTTAATTCTCTGCAGAGAGCGTTGCATAAGACAGACAAGTGGAATGCTGACGCTAATGATGGCGTCATCGCCACTCACCATCTTGGTGGACTCCTCAAAGTTTGTCAAGATGGTACATATGTCAGACATCCAGGTCCACTCCTGAGGTCTTATGTGTGGAGTCTGACCTGAATATCGACGGCCTTGTTGCAGCTGGTACTCCACAACTGCTCTCTTCTGCTCACAAATCCTTTGCAACATGTGGAGGGTAGAGTTCCAACGTGTGGGGACATCACACACCAGTCGGTGTGACGGAAGCTGCAAACGCTGCTGCAACACAGCAAGGGCGGTGGAAGCTGTAGCCGACTTGCGAAAATGAGCTGACAAGCAGCGTACTTTGACGAGCAGATCTGGCAACTCGGGGTACGATTTAAGAAACCGCTGAACCACGAGGTTAAGCACATGAGCCAGGCATGGTACGTGTGTGATCTCGCCTCACCTCAGAGCCGCCACCAGGTTACGGCCATTGTCACACACGACCATGCCTGGATGTAGGTTCAGCGGTCTCAGCCACAGATCTGCCTGCTCTTTCACAGCTGTCCACAACTCACAAGCTGTGTGAGGTTTCTCACCTAAGCTTATGAGTTTCAGCACAGCCTGTTGCCGCTTGGCGGAGGCAGTACTGCAGTGCTTCCAGCTTGTAACTGATGTGGTGATATCTGAGATGGAGGCTGAACATGAGGAGGAGGAGGAGGAGGATGCGCAGGACCAGTACACTGTGGGGGCAACTCTGACTGACATAGGGTCCGCAATCCTCAGTGTGGGGAGGATGTGTTCCGTCCCAAGGTCCGACTGGGTCCCGGCTTCCACTATGTTTACCTAGTGTGCCGTCAGGGAGATGTACCGTCCCTGGCCACAAGCACGTGTCCGTTGTCAGGTGGACTCTCCCAGTAACTGCGTTGTTGAGGGCACGGCAGATGTTTTGGGACACGTGCTTGTGTAGTGCGAGGATGGAACACCGGGCAAAATAGTGTCGGCTGGGGACCGAGTACCCCGAGGGACGGCCACCGCCATAAGGTTGCGGAAGGATTCCGTCTCCACCAGCCTAAAAGGCAGCATTTCCAACGCAAGCAGTCGTGAAATGTGCGAATTTAGGACTGTGGCCTGTGGGGCGTTGGCTGCGAATTTCCGCTTTCGTTCAAAGGTCTGGGATATGGACAATTGAACGCTGCGGTAGGACGTGGACGTTGATGCTGTTTCTTGAGAAACTGCCATAACAAGTGAAGACTGAGAGGAGGGGGCATCTTTGCATGCAGTATGGACAGGGGATTGCCTTGCACACACAACAGGGTGTTCTATTGCACGCACAACAGCGGAAGAAGCAGTGGTGACTAGAGATGAGCGGTGTTCGACTAGAACTGTTCACCAATCTCAAATTCGAGCTGTTTTGGGCGGTGTTCGAGTTGTTCGACGAACCCGAACAATTTGCAAAAAATTCGGCTGTTCGAGGTTATGTTCGATAACTGTTCGTGCACCAAAAGCGTGTCCTGCATGTCTGGCGCTATTTAGAGCACCAATCATGCAGGGATTGTCTGCCACTCACTGTAATGCCACAGCCATGGTGGTTGTGGCATTACAGTGATTGCCCAAATCGATGGGAACAGTGCTCACAGTGAAACATGAAAAGCCGGCAATTCAGCAGCGGCATACACCGGTACCCGACAAATTAGAACAGAAAGAATAGAGAATCACACCTAGATTAGATAGATAGAAACATGTCAGTCACATATATATGAAGTACAGTGACAGTGTTGCTTACTGTACTTGTCATTTAGTGTAATGGATTTATTAAAAAACATAATAGTGTTTTCATGCACCGTCTCTTTAAAAAAGCCGGCCGGCATTTCAGCAGCGGTACCCGACAATTTAGAATAGAAGGAATAGAGCATCACACATAGATTAGATAGATAGAAACATGTCAGTCACATATATAAGAAGTACAGTGACAGTGTTGATTACTGTACTTGTCATTTAGTGTTAAAATAAAGGATTTATTAGAAAAAAAATTGGCGTGAGATTCCCTGTAATTTTAGTCTCTAGCGGAGGTTAAGCAGACGGCTGGGGCAGATGTTTGAAGCCTGGGAAGGGGGTAATACCCACGGAGCTTCCCAGGCTACTAATATCAGCCCCCAGCTGAATACCTAGCCTTTACTAGGTATTAAAATGGGGGACCCCCCCCAAAAAAATGACGTGGGTCCCCCCTATTTTAATAGCTAGCAAAGGCTAGGCAGACAGCTGGGGGCTGATATTAATAGCCCAGGAAGTGTGCCATGAATATTGGCCCCCTCCCAGGCTAGAAGCACCAGCTGTCAGCCGCCCCAGAAATGGCGCATCCATGGGATGCGCCAATTCTGGCACTTAGCCTCGCTCTTCCCACTGCCCTGTAGCGGTGGCAGTGGGGTAATATGGTTGGGGTTGATGTCAGCTTATAATGCCAGCTGACATCAAGCCCAGGTTAGTAATGGAGAGGCGTCTATAAGACACCCCCATTACTAACCCCATAGTCAAAGTTAAAAAAAACACAAACACGCAGAATAAAGTCCTTTAATTGAAATAAACACACAATTCTTTATTGTTCTAAATTAAACCATACTTACCATATCGCCCATTCCAGCTGAAGCCAACGATCTCCTGCAATAAAAGTAAAATAATAAAGCAACATCATCCTTACCTTTCCATGGTTCCCAGGACGGCTCCAGCTCTGCTACATCGAGATGACAGGCTGGAGCGCAGCAGAACGCTGCCATCCAGCCTGTCATCCCGCAGACACTGAGAAGCGCAGGCTTGCTTGCGCTCCTCAGCGTCTCTCTGTGACGGCATCCAGATGAGCCGATGTCATGTCCAATGAACTCGGCTCACCTCATGTACGTCACTGACAGCGTGGAAAAATTCTCCTGCACTCAGCGCTTGTGTGAGAATTCTCCCACGCTGTCAGTGACGTGCATGAGGTGAGCTCATGTCCAATGAACTCAGCTCACTTCATGCACGTCACTGACAGCGTGGGAAAATTCTCCTGCACTCAGCGCTTCAGCGTGAGAATTTTCCCACGCTGTCAGTGACGTGCATGAGGTGAGTTCATGTCCAATGATCTCAGCTCACCTCATGCACGTCACTGACAGCGTGGGAGAATTCTCACGCTGAAGCGCTGAGTGCAGGAGAATTTTCCCACGCTGTCAGTGACGTGCATGAGGTGAGCTGAGTTCATTGGACATGACCTCGGCTCATCTGCATGCCGTCACAGCTAGACACTGAGGAGCCCAAGCAAGCATGCGCTTCTCAGTGTCTGCGGGATGACAGGCTGGATGGCAGCTTTCTGCAGGTCCAGCCTGTCATCTCGATGTAGCAGAGCTGAAGCTGTCGTGGGAACCATGGAAAGGTAAGGATGATGTTGCTTTATTACTTTTGTTTTGTTGCAGGAGATCGTTGGCTTCAACTGGAATGGGCGTGATGGTGAGTATGGTTTAATTTAGAACAATAAAGAATTGTGTGTTTATTTCAATTAAAGGACTTTTTTCTGGGTGTTGTGTTTTTTTTAAATACTTTACTAGAAATTAATGGTGGTCATGTCTAATATTGGCGTGACCCCATGAATTTCGGGCTTAGGGCCAGCTGATAATGCCAAGCTGGCCCTAACCCCTTTATTACCCAGTGAGCCACCGCACCAGGGCCCTGGATGAGTTGGGTACAGCGCCAGAAGATGGCGCTTCTATGAACGCGCCATTTTCTGGGGTGGCTGCGGACTGCAATTTGCAGTGGGGGGGTGGGGCCCAGAAAGCTTGGGCCTCCCTGCGCTGCGGATTCCAGCCCCCAGCTGCCTAGTTGTACCTGGCTGGACACAAAAATAGGGCGAAGCCCCACTTATTTTTTTTTTTTAATTATTTCATGAAATTCATGAAATAATAAAGAAAAAAAGGCCTTCCCTATATTGTTGTGTCCGGACAGGTACAAATAGGCAGCTGGTGGTTGGGGGCAGCCCGTTCCTGCCTGCTGTACCTGGCTGGACACAAATATAGTGCGAAGCCCCACGTCAATTTTTTTTTAATTATTTCATGAATTTCCTGAAATAATTTAAAAAACGTGGGGCTTCGCACTATATTTCATGAAATAATTTTAAAAAAATACGTGGGGCTTCGCCCTATTTTTGTGTCCAGCCAGGTACAACTAGGCAGCTGGGGGCTGGAATCCGCAGCGCAGGGAGGACCCAAGCTTTCTGGGCCCCCCCCCCGCTGCAAATTGGAGTCCGCAGCCACCCCGGAAAATGGTGCGTTCATAGAAGCGCCATCTTCTGGCGCTGTACCCAACTCATCCAGGGCCCTGGTGCGGTGGCTCACTGGGTAATAAAGGGGTTAGGGGTTAAAGCTGCCATCCAGCCTGTCATCCCGCAGACACTGAGAAGCGCAGGCATGCTTGCGCTCCTCAGTGTCAGGCTGTGACGGCATCCAGATGAGCCGAGGTCATGTCCAATGAACTCGGCTCACCTCATGCACGTCACTGACAGCGTGGGAGAATTCTCCTGCACTCAGCGCTTCAGAATGAGAATTCTCCCACGCTGTCAGTGACGTGCATGAGGTGAGCTGAGATCATTGGACATGAACTCACCTCATGCACGTCACTGACAGCGTGGGAAAATTCTCACGCTGAAGCGCTGAGTGCAGGAGAATTTTCCCACGCTGTCAGTGACGTGCATGAAGTGAGCTGAGTTCATTGGACATGAGCTCACCTCATGCACGTCACTGACAGCGTGGGAGAAATCTCACACTGAAGCGCTGAGTGCAGGAGAATTTTCCCACGCTGTCAGTGACGTATGTAACAGGTCTGGGAGGCGGAACCTCTGAGCAACTTATACAAGGGGGCGGTCCTTGTAAGGAAGCGGGTGGCGTCCAGGGAAGACAGGCAGGCAAGTGACCGGGACAGTCTCTGGGTAAACGGGCAGGAGGTCACAGCAAGTGACCGGGACAGTCTCTGGGTAAACGGGCAGGAGGTCACAGCAAGTGACCGGGACAGTCTCTGGGTAAACGGGCAGGAGGTCACAGCAAGTGACCGGGACAGTCTCTGGGTAAACGGGCAGGAGGTCACAGCAAGTGACCGGGACAGTCTCTGGGTAAACGGGCAGGTACGACTTGTGACGGCTGAGCCTCCAGGTAGGCTAGCAGGCAGATGGCAGATGAGTGCTCCCAGGTGAGCAGGCGAGAGTCTCTGGATAAGCAGGTGGTCACAGCATGTGACGGCGGAGCCTCCAGGTAGGCTAACAGGCAGGTAGCAGATGAGCGCTCCCAGGTGAGCGGGCAAGAGTCTCTGGACTGGCAGGTGGTCACGGCACGTGACGGCGGAGCCTCCAGGTAGGCTAACAGGCAGGTAGCAGATGAGCGCTCCCAGGTGAGCGGGCAAGAGTCTCTGGACTGGCAGGTGGTCACAGCACGTGACGGCGGAGCCTCCAGGTAGGCTAACAGGCAGGTAGCAGATGAGCGCTCCCAGGTGAGCGGGCTAGCTGGTCCATAGACAGACTGACAGGAGTAGGAAGGCAGACCGTCGGACCTCAGGCTAGCAAGCAGGTAAGCGGATAGCAGGCAGGAATCAGACAGCAATCTGGCAGGAAACTGGCAGGTAACTGACAGGTAACTGGAAACGGGACCTGAGGGCTGAAGCAGAGTAGTGAACAGTGCAACAACATTGCTCGGGCACCTCCATCTTGGAGGAGGTGCCTTATATATGGAGGGATCCTCCGGACATTGGCCGGGGACTCCTTAGGGCGACGCGCGCGGCCCCTTTAAGAGAGGGGGAGCTCGCGCGCCCTAAGCACAGTGACCGGGGGAGAGCGGGCGCTGCAAGCAGAGCGGGAGGAAGCCGCCGGGCACGGAGCAGAGAGGTGAGGGGAACAGCGTCCCTGCCTAGCAGGAGGCAGGGACGCCGACGCTACAGTACCCCCCCCTTTAGGCCCCCCCTTTTTTAGGCCAGACAGAAATTTAGCAAGGATGAGAGGGGCATGGATGTTCTCCCGGGGCTCCCATGTTCTCTCCTCAGGACCAAACCCCTTCCAATTCACTAGAAAAAAGGTCTTTCCTCTTACCCTTTTGGTGGCCAGAATGTTCTCTACCTCAAACTCGTCTTCAGCAGAACCGGAGCAGGAGGCGTACCTGTAGACTTGGAAAAGGAGTTAAGTACCACGGGTTTGAGAAGAGATACATGGAAGGAGTTAGGGATCCGTAAGTTGGCCGGGAGTTTCAATTTATAGGCCACCGGGTTGATCTGTTTGATAACCTCCAGTGGGCCGATGAACCGAGGCCCTAACTTATAGGAAGGAATCTTGAGCCGGACATATTTGGATGAGAGCCAGACTTTATCTCCGGGACGAAATTGTGGGGAATCCAGGCGTTTTTTGTCGGCGTGTCTCTTCATCCGCTCGGACGACTGAAGGAGTGCGGATCGGGTACTCTCCCAAATGGAGGAAAATTTGCTAATGAGAGATTCCGCGGCCGGGTTGTCCACAGAGGTGGAGACAGGAAAAGGGATCCGAGGATGCTGACCGAAGACTACAAAAAATGGGGATTTAGAAGAAGATTCGCTCTCGTGATTGTTGTAAGAGAACTCGGCCCATGGTAGGAGATCCACCCAGTCTGAATGGTGGGCATTAACGAAGTGCCAGAGGTAACTGGTCAAATTCTGATTGATCCGCTCCACTTGACCATTGGACTGTGGGTGGTAAGCGGAGGAGAAGTCCAGGGTGACGTCGAGCAGTTTACATGTGGCTCTCCAGAAGCGTGAGGTGAACTGAACCCCACGATCCGACACGATGTGGAGAGGCAGACCATGGAGACGGAAGATGTGGCGGATAAAGTCTTTAGCTAGCTCAGGAGCAGACGGGAGGCCTGGCAGGGGAATAAAATGAGCCATTTTGGAAAAGCGGTCAGCGACTACCCAAATGACCGTACAACCGGCAGAGACGGGGAGATCTGTTATGAAGTCCATAGCTATATGTTGCCACGGGGCAGCAGGCACAGGCAGAGGAAGAAGGCGGCCGGCAGGCAGGTGTCTCGGAACTTTGTTGCGGGCGCAGGACACACAGGCAGAAACAAAGTCAATTACATCCTTGTGCAGGGTAGGCCACCAGTAGTGCCAGGTAATAAGCTGGAGGGTCTTTTTCTGACCGGCGTGCCCAGCTAGCTTAGACGAGTGACCCCAGTGTAGAATCTTCTCCCGATCGGACTCCGTTACGAACGTCTTACCGGGAGGGAGACGATTTAGACCCACGGGGGCCACCTGCATTACCCTGGCGGGATCGATGATGTGTTTAGGCTCCTCCTCAAGATCAGACACCAGAAAGGATCGGGACAAGGCGTCAGCTTTGATGTTTTTGTCAGCCGGACGAAAATGAAGAATGAAATCAAAGCGGGCAAAAAACAAAGACCACCGGGCTTGGCGCGGGTTAAGTCTCTGGGCTCTCTGGAGATATGCCAAGTTCTTGTGGTCAGTGTAAATTATTACCGGGTGGAGAGCTCCCTCGAGCAGGTAACACCACTCCTCCAGTGCCATCTTAATGGCCAACAATTCTCGGTCTCCTATAGAATAATTGCGCTCAGAAGAGGAGAAAAGTTTGGAGAAAAAGCCGCAGGTTACCTTTCTTCCGGAAGAAGATTTTTGGGTAAGTACCGCCCCAGCTCCGGAGGAGGAGGCGTCAACTTCTAGGAAGAATTGTTTGTTGCCGTCCGGACGATGCAGCACCGAGGCGGAGAGGAAGGCCTGTTTTAAGGAAAGAAATGCCTCCTCTGCTTCGGGCGGCCATTCTCTGGGGTTCGTACCTTTACGGGTGAGAGCAGAGATAGGGGCGGTCCGGGAAGAGAAGTGCTGTATGAACAGGCGGTAATAGTTGGCGAAGCCCAGGAACCGCTGAATAGCCTTCAACCCCTCTGGTCGGGGCCACTTCTGGATGGCAGACAGTTTCTCAGGATCCATTTGTAGATCTGTCTGAGAGATTATGTAGCCCAGAAATGGAAGAGAGGTCTGCTCAAAGATGCACTTCTCATATTTAGCGTAGAGGTGGTTCTGCCTGAGCCTGAGCAGGACCTGACGAACGTCCCTCCTGTGAGTAGGAAGATCCGGAGAGAAGACCAAGATATCGTCCAGGTACACCACCACGCAGGAGTAGAGAAGATCACGGAAGATGTCATTGACCAACTCTTGAAAGACGGCAGGAGCGTTACAGAGACCGAAGGGCATCACAAGGTACTCATAGTGGCCGTCCCGGGTATTGAATGCCGTCTTCCACTCATCCCCCTGACGGATACGGACCAGGTTATACGCCCCACGGAGATCCAGTTTGGTGAAGATTCTAGCCCCCCTCAGACGGTCAAATAATTCAGGAATAAGCGGAAGGGGGTATTTATTCTTCACAGTAATCTGGTTTAGGCCTCTATAGTCTATACATGGACGGAGTGAGCCGTCCTTCTTTTTGACAAAGAAGAAGCCTGCTCCCGCCGGGGAGGTAGATTTCCGGATAAATCCCCGGGCCAGGTTCTCCTCAATATATTCAGACATGGACCGGGTTTCAGCAGCGGACAAAGGGTAGATTCGCCCACGGGGAGGAGTAGAGCCGGGCATCAGGTCGATTGGGCAGTCGTATGGTCTATGAGGAGGTAAAGTCTCTGCCTCTTTTTATTGAAGACATCCGCATAAGACCAATAGGGAACCGGAAGACCAGGCAGATTGGCTGGGGTAGGAGAAGGACGGGCAGGACGAACGGGAACTAGACAAGTCTTATGGCAGTCCTGTCCCCAGCGAAGGACCTCTCCGGTCTGCCAGTCAAGCACGGGTGCATGTCTCTGGAGCCAAGGCAGGCCAAGCAATAGTGCGTGAGAGAGTCTAGGCAGAACATGAAAGGAGATGCTCTCAGAATGCAGCATTCCCACCTGTAGAGTCAGAGATTCGGTGATGAGTTGGATGGGATGTGGTAAGAGACCCCCATCCACGGCGGCGACAGATAAAGGTACGGCCAGAGGTTTGGTGGGAATGTGGTATTTTTCTACCAGGGATTGAGAGATGAGATTTCCAGCAGCTCCAGAGTCAAGTTGAGCCAGTTCAAAATAGCGGTTCTCTCCGCAGAAGATAGAAACAGACAGCATCAGGGATGGAGAGGGTTTACTTTTGTCTAGGGCGACCTCTCTGAGCGATCCTAGACACAGGCGTTTCCCGACCTCTCAGGGCAGGAACGGATCCGGTGCTCCTTACTGCCACAGTAGAAACAGCTCCCCTCGGCACGACGTAAGTCTTGACGGGTCTTGACCATCTTGGTCTGGTCGACCTGCATAGGCTCAGGTGAGTGTGCCTGGGGAGTAACAGAGGGAGTGACGGGTCTCTGGAAGGTAGGGACTAGACGTGGAATCCTCCTCTCACGGGTGACCTCCCTAGCGCGCTCCTGGAACCGGATGTCAATCCGGGTGGCAAGTGTAATCAAGTCGTCGAGAGTGGTAGGAATGTCCTGACCGGCGAGTTCATCTTTAATACGGCCGGACAGACCCTCCCAGAAGACGGACACCAGGGCGTCGTTATCCCAGGCCAGCTCCGAAGCAAGGGTACGGAACCGTATGGCATATTGGCCCACGGTGAGACTCCCTTGACGGAGGCGTAGCAGAGATGAGGCGGATGAGGCCTTCCGTCCGGGTTCGTCGAAGACCTTCCGGAAAGCCGTGAGAAAGGCTGGCAGGTCGGACACCAGAGGGTCTCCTCTCTCCCATAGAGGATTTAGCCAAGCCAGTGCCTCTCCCGTGAGATGGGACATGATGAAGGCTACTTTGGCCCGGTCGGAATTAAACTGGTGGGACTGGTGTTCAAAGTGCAGGGTGCACTGGTTAATGAAGCCCCGAGCTTGAGCGGAGTCGCCTCTGAAGCGAGGAGGTGCAGAAAGCCGGATTCCAGAGCAGGATACTATGGTATTGGTGGGCAGCGGAGCAGCCGGGCTGCGAGTCATGACACTAGCGGTGGTTGCTGGTGGAGCAGTCAAAGTGTCCAGGCGAGTATTGACATTCCACAGGTGACCCAGGATGGACTCCTGTTGGGACCTCTGTCGGGACAGTTCATGACAAAGGTCCGAGAGCGAGGGAGCTTGGGTGCCACCGGGTTCCATGGCCCGAGCAAACTGTAACGGGTCTGGGAGGCGGAACCTCTGAGCAACTTATACAAGGGGGCGGTCCTTGTAAGGAAGCGGGTGGCGACCAGGGAAGACAGGCAGGCAGTCACAGCAGGTGACCGGGACAGTCTCTGGGTAAACGGGCAGGAGGTCACGGCAAGTGACCGGGACAGTCTCTGGGTAAACGGGCAGGAGGTCACAGCAAGTGACCGGGACAGTCTCTGGGTAAACGGGCAGGAGGTCACAGCAAGTGACCGGGACAGTCTCTGGGTAAACGGGCAGGAGGTCACAGCAAGTGACCGGGACAGTCTCTGGGTAAACGGGCAGGTACGACCTGTGACGGGTGAGCCTCCAGGTAGGCTAGCAGGCAGATGGCAGATGAGTGCTCCCAGGTGAGCAGGCGAGAGTCTCTGGATAAGCAGGTGGTCACAGCATGTGACGGCGGAGCCTCCAGGTAGGCTAACAGGCAGGTAGCAGATGAGCGCTCCCAGGTGAGCGGGCAAGAGTCTCTGGACTGGCAGGTGGTCACGGCACGTGACGGCGGAGCCTCCAGTTAGGCTAACAGGCAGGTAGCAGATGAGCGCTCCCAGGTGAGCGGGCAAGAGTCTCTGGACTGGCAGGTGGTCACAGCACGTGACGGCGGAGCCTCCAGGTAGGCTAACAGGCAGGTAGCAGATGAGCGCTCCCAGGTGAGCGGGGAAGAGTCTCTGGACTGGCAGGTGGTCACAGCACGTGACGGCGGAGCCTCCAGGTAGGCTAACAGGCAGGTAGCAGATGAGCGCTCCCAGGTGAGCGGGTTAGCTGGTCCATAGACAGACTGACAGGAGTAGGAAGGCAGACCGTTGGACCTCAGGCTAGCAAGCAGGTAAGCGGATAGCAGGCAGGAATCAGACAGCAATCTGGCAGGTAACTGACAGGTAACTGGAAACGGGACCTGAGGGCTGAAGCAGAGTAGTGAACAGTGCAACAACATTGCTCGGGCACCTCCATCTTGGAGGAGGTGCCTTATATATGGAGGGATCCTCCGGACATTGGCCGGGGACTCCTTAGGGCGACGCGCGCGGCCCCTTTAAGAGAGGGGGAGCGCGCGCGCGCCATAAGCACAGTGACCGGGGGAGAGCGGGCGCTGCAAGCAGAGCGGGAGGAAGCCGCCGGGCACGGAGCAGAGAGGTGAGGGGAACAGCGTCCCTGCCTAGCAGGAGGCAGGGACGCCGACGCTACAACGTACATGAGGTGAGCCGAGTTCATTGGACATGACATCGGCTCATCTGGATGCCGTCACAGCGAGACACTGAGGAGCGCAAGCAAGCCTTTGCTTCTCAGTGTCTGCGGGATGACAGGCTGGATGGCAGCGTTCTGCTGCGCTCCAGCCTGTCATCTCGATGTAGCAGAGCTGGAGCCGTCCTGGGAACCATGGAAAGGTAAGGATGATGTTGCTTTATTATTTTACTTTTATTGCAGGAGATCGTTGGCTTCAGCTGGAATGGGCGATACGGTAAGTAGGGTTTAATTTAGAACAATAAAGAATTGTGTCTTTATTTCAATTAAAGGACTTTATTCTGGGTGTTTGTGTTTTTTTTTTAACTTTCACTATGGGGTTAGTAATGGGGGTGTCTTATAGACACCTCTCCATTACTAACCTGGGCTTGATGTCAGCTGGCATTATAAGCTGACATCAACCCCAGCCCTATTACCCCACTGCCACCGCTACAGGGCAGTGGGAAGAGCGAGGCTAAGTGCCAGAATTGGCGCATCCCATGGATGGTGTTTCTAGCCTGGGAGGGGGCCAATATTCATGGCACCCTTCCTGGGCTATTAATATCAGCCCCCAGCTGTCTGCCTAGCCTTTGCTAGCTATTAAAATAGGGGGGACAGCACGTCATTTTTTTTGAGGGGTCCCCCATATTAATAGCTAGTAAAGGCTAGGTATTCAGCTGGGGGCTGATATTAGTAGCCTGGGGAGTTCCGTGGCTATTACCCCCTTCCCAGACTTCAAACATCTGCCCCAGCTGTCTGCTTAACCTCCGCTAGAGACTAAAATTACGGGGAACCTCACGCCAATTTTTTTTTTAATAAATCCTTTATTTTAACACTAAATGACAAGTACAGTAATCAACACTGTCACTGTACTTCATATATATGTGACTGACATGTTTCTATCTATCTAATCTATGTATGATTCTCTATTCTTTCTATTCAAAATTGTCGGGTACAGATGCTGAATTGCCGGCCGGCTTTTTTAAAGAGACGGTGCATGAAAACACTAATATTTTTTTTAATAAATCCTTTACACTAAATGACAAGTACAGTAACCAACACTGTCACTGTACTTCATATATATGCGACTGACATGTTTCTATCTATCTAATCTATGTGTGATGCTCTATTCCTTCTTGTCTAAATTGTCGGGTACCGGTATATGCCGCTGCTGAATTGCCGGCCGGCTTTTTTAAAGAGAGCGTCTTCTGAGCAGTTTGTCAGCTTTTGGACACCTTTGAAGGTGTTTTCTATGTGTTTATATGTGTTTTTGTTTGCCTGCCATTGGTTTTAACGGTGTTCGATGGTGTTCTAAGGTGTTCGACGAACAGTTCCTCGAACATCCCGGTGTTCGACGAACCGAACCCGAACACTACGGGGGTGGCTCAACACTAGTGGTGACACCCGCTGACACTGGTCGTGGACCCTGGGGTTCACCCCACAAAGTCGGGTGCTTTGCTGCCATGTGCCTGATCATGCTGGTGGTGGTCAGGCTGGTAGTTTTGTCACCCCTGCTGATGCTGGCATGGCAGGTGGTACAAATGGCCTTTTTGGGGTTATCAGCAGAGTCTTTAAAAAAATTCCAGACTCTGGAAGACCTACAGGTTGTACTGGCAACGTCCCTCGTGTTGGTGTTACGGGGAACTGTTGCCTGCCTTCTGTGTGCGGCCACCACACTGCTTCTTCCTGCTTGTTGGGGTAGACTGCCTCCCTCACCCTGTGTGCTGCTGGCCTCGCTCTGCATGTCCTCCTGCCACGTTGGGTCAGTTACTAGATCATCCACCACCTCCTCCTCTTCCACTTGCGCACCACGATCCTCCTCACTTCCTGGCAATTGTGTCTCGTCATCGTCCACCTCTTGTGACAAATTGCCAGCATCGACGTCCTGTGGCCGTGGCTGTTCAAATATTTGGGCATCGCTACATGGGATCTCCTCTTCCACCACTTCAAGCGGAGCAGGCGAGGGGCACAAATCTGGAAATGGACCAGTGAACAGCTCTTCAGAGTGTCCAAGTGTGGGATCAGTTGCTGTCTAACGACACTCGGCATGGTGGGAGGAAGGAGCATCAGGGTGAGGAGGAGTATGCGGTCGAGACTCACGGCTACTAAGATTTGACCGTGTGGAAGACAGACCAGAGGTGGTGGTGCCCAGGTAACTGGAAGTATTATCTGCTATCCAGTTAATAACCTGTTCACACTGATCAGTTCGTAATACTGGTGTTGTTCTGTGCTTCCTTAGTAATTTGGTCAAGAAGTCCCTTGCCCATTGTAAAGGAAGTAAAATAGCTTACATTCGCACTATCAATGGAAAAAGGGTAAGAAAAAGTAGATTAGAACCGTGGAAGAGGAAAACCACAGTTCTATTTCTCTGGCCTACACCCGACTCTTTTAAACAATCTGAACAATCAGGGAGAAACTAATACTGTTTTTCTTTACGGAAAAAATACCAAAAGCTGAATAATAGAGATTTTTTACCGTGGAATGGCAAAACCACAGTTATTGTTTACTGGGGTATACCAGACAATTTTAAATAGATATATTTGCGGCTGAACAGTGAGCGACACACTCAAACTGTTTTTTTTTAGGTAAAAATGGCCCAAAAGTGGATAATACAGAGGTTTGAACCGTGGAACTGTAAAACCACACTTCTATTTCTCTGGCCTACACCAGACTATTTTCAACAAATATATTTGTGTCTGAACAATCAGGAGACACTATTACTGTTTTTCTTTACGGCAAAAAATGGCAAAAGCAGGATAATACAGAGATTTGACCCGTGGAACTGCAAAACCACAGTTCTATTTCTCGGGCCTACATCAGACTATTTTCAACAGATATATTTGTGTCTGAACAATCAGGAGACACTATTACTGTTTTTCTTTATGGAAAAAATACCAAAAGCTGGATAAAAGAGATTTTTTACCGTGGAATGGCAAAACCACAGTTATAATTTACTGGTGTATACCAGACTTTTTTAAATAGATATATTTGCGGCTGAACAGTGAGCGACACACTCAAACTGTTCTTTTTTAGGTAAAAATGGCCCAAAAGTGGATAATACAGAGGTTTGAACCGTGGAACGGCAAAACCACACTTCTATTTCTCTGGCCTACACCAGACTCTTTTAAAAAAATATATTTGTGTCTGAACTGTCACAGACACACTTTTTTTTTTTTTTTTTGGGGGGGGGGAGGAGGGGACACCAAAAGGTTAATAAGATGGGTATTTGTACAGTGTGAAGGAGGAAAAAAAAAGAGGCTTTAGATGAAAAAAAAAGGATTTTTCCTGGCCCCCCAGACCTGGAGCTAAGTCCAGCAATTTCAGCAACAGGAGCACACAGGACTGTAATGCAGCGTTTGCTGGTATAACCACTGCGTCTCCTATATAGCCTGCCTGCCTGATATCTGGGATGGATAATAGTCCTGAGAAGGACTGTTTGTTTGATCTGGCAGCCTTTACAGACCCTACACTAACTATTTCGCAGTTTATATCTCTCCCTAAATCAGCAGCGCTGTCCCTACACTGTCTGATCCCAGCCGTCTGTGTCCAAGATGGCGGCGCCCGGTTTTAAATACTCGAGGTGACGCTGTGCGGCCAGCCAATCAATGTAATGCCCACAACCAACATGGCTGCGGCATTACAGTGACTGGCTGGCAATCCCTGCATGTTCATTGGCTCTGTAAAGAGCGCCAAACATGCAGGGCGGAGACCAGAGCTCCCGCCCGAGTAACGTGATGCTCGGGCGAGTACCGAGCAGTGTCGAACATTTTCGCTCAACACTATCTAACACCTAATCCGCTGAAGCCATTGTCACCAGTAATAAAACAAAAAAAAAACAACCGTATGCCTCACCTGTCCGCCATGATGAAACAATCCAGAGTGTCCCACGAAGATCTGGTTCACTTCTACAGCGGTAACATCAGCAATCACTGATGTGACTGTTGTAGAGGACAGTACTCTATACACTGACAGGAGTGTAATCACTCCTGTTTAGTGTATAGCGCCGAGTTGCCGGGACTGAGGTCACTTGAGTTCATCAGCTGAAAGCGAAAATTTTCAAGCAACACCGGTGCCGTGAGGTCACTGCAGCGCTCAGCTGATCTTCATTCAGCGATTGCGCTCCCGTCAGTGTATAGAGTGCTGCTGGGTGATTGGATTGCCGTGGGACACTCGTGATGGTGGCGGAGAGGTGAACATAAGGTGTTTTTTATTTTAATATCGATTTATTTTAACTCTTTTTTTTTTAACTCTGCGCACAGACGCCGGCTGAGGAGACTACTTCTCCCCTCAGCTGCGCCTGTTCCCGTTGTTAACAGAGGGAGTAGCTGTAGGATGATGGGAGGAGTAGTCTCCTGCATGCAATTATGTGTGTTTTTGCTGCATTTTTGACTTATTGACTTGAATTGAGTCAGTCAAATACGCTGCAACAATCCGCAGAAAATCCGCAAATATTTTTAAACCTGCATTTTTTAACTGACTCAATTGAAGTCAATCGGTGAAAAACACTGCAAAAACGCAAAAAGAATGGATATGCTGCAGATTTAAACGCAATGACAATCCTGACAGGAAAATTCCTGATCATGTGCACAGCAGGATTCAGGATTGTCATTGCATTAGCTGGCACAAGGATTCCCTAGCGTTTTTGGCCCATTTCTGCACAGAAAAAAACGCCGCGAAATAGCACCAAAAACGCACATAGGCTAAGAGGAAACCAGAGCAAATACGGGGAGAACATAGAAACTCCTAGAGATTGATGCAGTATTTGGAGCGCGTCACATTCCTCATAATCATAACATGCAGATACCCAGGGTCGGTACAAGGGGTAGGAACCCGTCTAGGCTGCTAACTCCTGCATCCCCGAGGGGGGTGTACTTTGGGGAATAAAAAAAAACCTTGACATTGCAGAATACCTTCACCTTCCTTCGGCCGCAGGCATTCAGCACAGTGACGGCCGGGGAGCAGGCACACAGGGGAGCAGTGTAATATAAGTCACTCCCTGCACCCGGCCCTTGCTCCCTCTCTGATCGCTTTTTGTAGCCAGACAAGAGTCTTTCAGTTCTTGTTTGAGATATTTTCATCCATTCTTCCTTGGAAAATTCTCCCAGTTCTGTGAGATTCCTGGGTCGTCTTTTATGTACTGCTATTTTGGGGTCTAGCTACAGATTTTCAAGATGTTCAGATCAGGGGCTGTGAGGGCCATTGTAAAACCTTCAGCTTGCGCCTTTTGAGGAAGTTGTCACGTAAGGTGTGTAAAAGACTAAGTGCAACACAAAGGGAAGGGAGAAAGGGAGCCTAGATTCTAGGAAAATGGGGGAGTGGAGACCTCTTAGGCTGTCTCCACTAACGTCCCTATATTGGTTCCTCACCAATTGCCACACGTGAACCTAAACCCTCTATTTCCCTAGCCCTTAGCCCTGGATAGGGAAGGGGGGGATGAGCACTAGTCGATCCCCACTGACGACTAAAGACAACAAGGGAGACAAACACGGGGAAAGTAGCTTAGCTTTAGCCGACTTCAGAGAGATAACTCCAAGCGTCTTCCTAGCACCACAAAGGAAGATAGCAGTCTGAAAGCTCCAAGAATTCACAAGGAAACATGTGAGTATCACCGGCCCTTTCCTACTGCAAAGTGAAACAATTTAAACACCCAAGCCAGAGTGTCAATTAGCAGGAAGGAGGTAGCCGCTGGGTCCTAGAGTGAAACAGCTAAGGTGTCTGTAATGCCAAACGAATAGATCTTCTGCAACCAACTGCAGGGCGACTGTCTTTCACATCTGACACACCCGTGACATAAGTCTATTGTGGATTTTGATGTGTGTTAAGGATCATTATTAGGGATGAGCGAACATGCTCGGTGATACTCGGATATCACTCGAGTATCTGAGCGCTCGGATGTGCTCGCTACTCGTCAAGAATTGGGCGGTGCTCGATTTCAAACTCGAATCCCTGCCCCGCATGTTTACACCGGTTACAAAGCCAATACGCATGCAAGGATTGCCTGCGAGGCACTGTAATGCTGTAGCCATCTTGGTAGTGGCAGGGATCAGGGATTATAAAAGGACAGGCGCCGCCAGGCTCTGCACCCTGACGCCATTGCACAGATCTGTGACAGTTCATATTGGAAGGAGAGAGTGCTTGTCCAGGCGTGTGTGTGTGAGTATAATGAATCAGAGTCCTGTAGTGTTGATACTGGGGCTGAAGCTGAACCATCATACTAAGAGCCATTGTCAGGGCTAATTCTTTGCTGTTTGTATCACATACATTCTCCATTTAGTCAAGGGAGAGAGAGTTCCAGGTGCAGGGAGAGTGGCAGAATACGGTCTGTAGGCAGGGATTAGAGCTTCGCAAACCCTTGCAAAATATATAGCAGCGGCTTTTCTTTTTTGTGTGTGAAAAAATGTAATGCATCATGATCCATCGAGTAGTACGTGCTTTGTGGTACATTTTGGTACCATATAACATTCCAAAAAAGAGTTTACATTTTTTTCTGGACTAAATTACCCATAAAGTATTCTGTGGTCTGGGGAACATTTCGGTGATATGTAACACTGCAAAAAAAAATTGACATTTTTTTCTGGATTTAATTACCCATAGAATCATAGAATTACCCATAGAATTATTCTAACAGCTGACACCCGATACTATGTGCTAGGAGCTGTCCCGCACCGCTCCCGGGACATTAACCCCCCGAAATGCTGTGAACTAAGTCGATCACAGCATTTCCGGGACAGGCAGAGGTAAGAGCGCCCCTCTTACCTTGGATCGGAGACCCTGTGCTGTGAGCACGGGGTCATGATCGTTACCATGGGTGATCCAATGTCGTCATGATGACATATGGGTCACCAGACATCAGGAAGTTAGATCGTGCTAACTTGTGCCAGTGCAAAGCTGACAGCCTGCATAGCATAAGGATGCTGCTGCATCCCTATGCTATGCAAGCGATTAGCCTGCAAAAAATGAAAGTCCCATAGTAGGACAAAGTATAAAAGTGAAAGAACGTGTCAGAAAGTGAAAAAAAAAGTTATTTAAAAAATAATAATCCAAAAAATGAAAAATATACTGTACCCATAAATAAATATTATGAAAAAAACAAACAAACAATAAAAGTACACATATTTGCTATTGGCGCGTCCGGAACGACCTAACCTATAAAACTGTCCCACTAGTTAACCCCTTTAGTGAACAAGGTAAAAGAAATAAATAAAAAACGAAGCAAAAAAACGATGCTTTATCATCATACGCCAAACAAAAAATGTAATAAAATGCGATCAAAAAGACGAATGTAAATAAAAATGGTACCGCTGAAAACGTCATCTTGTCTCGCAAAAAACAAGCCACCATACAGCGCCATCAGCCAAAAAATAAAGTTACAGCTCTCAGAATAAAGCGATGCAATTTTTTTTTTATATAAAATATTTTTTGTGTAAAATCGCCAAAACATAAAAAACTATATAAATGTGGTATCGCTGTAAATGTACTGACCCGAAGAATAAAGCTGCCTTATCAATTTTACCACACGCGGAACGGCATAAAAAAAAAAAAAAAAAAAAAACAATTCCTGAATTGTTGTTTTTTGTTTATTCGGACTCTCAAAAATCGGAATAGAAAGAGATCCAAAAATGAAAAATGTAATTTGCCCGAAAATGGTACCAGTAAAAACGTCAACTTGCCCAGCAAAAAACAAGCCTTACGTGACTGTCGGCCGAAATATGGAAAAATGATTGCAAAAACTAGTCTTTGAAATTAAAAGCATCTGTGTGTGACAGCTGCCAAACATAAAAACCAAATATGAATCTGATATCGCTGTAATCGCACCAACCCAAAGAATAAAGTCGTCTAATCACTTGTACTGCATGAGGAACAGCGTAAAAATAAACTTTAGGGTTAGGTTATGTTAGAGTTTTGCTAGGGTTAGGATTGTACTAAAGTTAGGGTTGTGCTAGGGTTGGGGTTGAATTAGGGTTGGGATTTTTTCAAAAGTTATGAAAAAAAAAAAAGATAATATTGCGACTAGTGTTGTGCGCAAGTGCTCACTACTTGAGTTTGCATCGGGTGCTCGAGTATGCACAAAGTATCGCAGGTGCTCGAGTGACATGCTCGAGTCTCCGTCCCATATGTTTTGCGGCTGTTATACAGCCAAACATGCAGGGATTGCCTGCCATACATGAGCAATCTCCGCATGTTTTATCCTGGGTGTCTAACAACCGTGAAACATGCGGGGCGGGGATTCAAGCATGTCACTCGAGCACCCGCGTTACATGGTGCATGCCCAAGTACCCAATGCAAACTCAAGTAGCGATGACTTGCGCTCAAGACTAATGACAACTTATTCAATATGATGACCTAATGTTATCAAATTCTGTGTGGTACCCCTGGGTTCAAAATGTTCACTATACCTCTTGATAAAATCCTTGAGGAGTCTAGTTTCCAAAATGGAGTCACTTGTGGGAAGTTTCCACTGTTTAGGCGCATCAGGGGCTCTCCAAACGCGACATGGCGTCCGCTCTCGATTCCAGCCAATTTTGCATTAAAAAAAGTCACACAGTGCTCTTTCCTCTCTGAACCTTGTCGCGCGCTCAAACAGTGTATTTTCCTCACATATGGGGTATCAGCGTACTCTGGAGAAATTGCACAAGTTTTTGTGGTCCATTTTCTCCTCTTACCCTTGTGAAAATAAAAAAATTGGGGCTAAAAGATTATTTTTGTGGAAAAAGTTTTTTTTTATTTTCACGGCTCAATGTTATAAACTTCTGTGAAGCACCTGGGGGTTCAAGGTGCTCACCACACATCTAGAGAAGTTCCTTGAGGGGTGTAGTTTCCAAAATGGTGTCACTTGGGAGTTTCCACTGTTTAGGCATGTCACGGGCTCCCCAAAAGTGACATGGATCCGCTAATTATTCAAGCAAATTTTACATTCAAAAAGTCAAATTGTGCTTCTTTCCTTCCGAGCCCTGCCGTATGCCCAACAGTGTTTTTCCCCCATATATGGGGTATCGGCGTGCACAGGAGAAATTGCACAACAAATTTTGTGGTCCATTTTTTCCTGTTACCCTTGCGAAAATAAAAACATTGGGTCTAAATTAACATTTTTGTGAAAAAAAAGTTAAATGTTCATTGTTTTCTTCCAAATTCAAAAAAATCCTGTGAAGCACCTGAAGGGTTAAAAAACTTCTTGAATGTGGTTTTGAGCTCCTTGAGGGGTGAAGTTTTTAGAATAATGTCACTTCTGGGTATTTTCTGTCATTAAGGCCCCTCAACGTAACTTCAAATGTGATGTGGTCCCTAAAAAGATAGTTTTGTAAATTTTGTTGGAAAAATGAGAAATCACTGGTCAACTTTTAACCCTTATAATTTCCTAACAAATAAAAATTTGATTCCAAAATTGTGCTGATGTAAAGTAGACATGTGGGAAATATTATTTATTAACTATTTTGTGAAACATATCTCTCTGATTTAAGGGCATGAAAATTCAAAGTTTAAAAATTGAAATTTTTTTGCCAAATTTCCGTTTTTTTTCACAAAGTAACGCATGTCATATTGAAGAAATTTTATCACTATCATGAAGTACAATATGTCACGATAAAAGAATTTCAGAATCAGTGGGATCCGTTGAAACGTTCCAGAGTTATTACTTCATAAAGTGACAGTAGTCAGAATTGTAAAAATTGGCCTGGTCATTAATGTGCAAACCACCTTCAGGGGTAAACTGAATGACTTGGGTGGTTTGGGATATCCTTCCACAAGCTTCTCACAATAGTTGGTCAGAATTTGGCCCATTCCTCCTGACAAAACTGGTGTAACTGATCCAGGTTTGTAGGTCTCCTTGCTCGCAGCCTTTTCAGCTTTGCCCATAAACTTTCAATAGGATTTAGATCAGGGCTTTGTGATGGCCACTTCAAAACATTGACTTTGTTATCCTTAAGCCACTTTGTTAACATTATGGCAGTATCCTTGGGTCATTGTCCATTTGGAAGACCCCTTTCCTCCCAAGCTTTAACTTCCTGGCCGATTGTCTTGAGATGTTGCTTCAATATTGCCACATAATCTACTTTTCTCATGATGCCATCTATTTTGTGAAGTGCACCAGTCCCTCCTGCAGCATAACAACCCCACAACATGATGCTGCCACCCCTGTGTTTAACAGTTGGGATGTTCTTAGGCTTCCAAGATTCTCCCTTTTTCCTCCAAACCTAACGATGGTCATTATGCCCAAAAAGTTAAATTTCAGTGCCATCAGACCACAGGACATATTTCCAAAAATTAAGGTCTTTGTTCCTGTGTGCATTTGCAAACATTAATCAGGCTTTTTTATGTTTCGTTTGGAGTAATGGCTTCTTCCTAGCAGAGTGGTCTTTCAACCCATGTTGATACAGTACTCGTTTCACTGTGGTTATTGACACAATGTTACCATCTTCCCCCATCATCTTCACAAAGTCTGTTGCTTTTGTCCTTGGGTTGATATGCACATGTCGGACCAAAGCACGTTCATCTCTGGGACACAGAACCTTGTCTCCGTATGGAGAGGGGGCAGCATAAAATGGGGGCACAGTATGGAGATTAGCATGGCAGGGAGACAGTGTGGAAATCTAGAGTGTAAAGCCCCCCGTCTCACATAGCGAGATCGCTAGCGAGATCGCTGCTGTGTCACGGTTTTGGTGACGCAACAGCCACCTCACCAGCGATGTCGCTGTGTGACACTTTGCAACGATCAGGCCCCTTCTGTGAGGTCGCTGATCGCTGCAAAGTGTCCTGGACCATTTTTTGGTCGTTGCTCTCCCGCGGGTCAGCACACATCGCTGTGTGTGACCAGCGGGAGCAGCGATCAGGCTGGTAACTATAGTAAACATCGGGTTACTAGGGGCACAAGCGCACCTAGTAACCCGCTGTTTATCATGGTTAAGAGCCTGCTAAAGTGAGAGGTAACCATGATAAACAACGGGTTACTAGGTGCGCGTGTGCCCCTAGTAACCCGATGTTTACCATAGTTACCAGCCTGCTCCTGCTTCAGCAGGCTCGTAACCAGGAGCAGGACATCGTGGAAAGATTCTTTCCACGATGTCGCTGCTCCCCTGATCGTTGGCGAGCCTGCCTGTTTGACAGCTCACCAGCGACCACATAGCGACGCAGCAACGATCCCTGACAGGTCATATCGTTGTCGGGATCGTTGCAGCGTCGCTAAGTGTGACGGGGCCTTAAGGGAAAACAGTGGAGAGGGCACAGCCATGGTATAGACCGTGGTTCATAAAGGCAGACGGTTATATCTGATAATGGTAGACATTGGGGTGGTAGTAGCGGATAATGGCACAGTGGGGTGGTTATAGATCATTAAGGCGGACATTGTGGAGACCATATACCATTGAAGGCTTATTTAGGGCATAGTATAGACAGATATTTTTATGAAGAGTACATTATAATGACACTTATTTTTATGGGCACTGCATCTGGATGTGCTGCAGAAAACTGGAGAAGAGAGAAGAGCGGTAAATGTGAAAAGTCATCATGGTGCCAGGACAAGATGGAGACGAAAAGAAACAACTCAATCAGAAAATGTCACCTATAAAGGTACCTGGATGTACATGATTCCTTGTTAATACTGACTACATCTCATCAGTACTGTGGTTCCTGTATGGTCCACATTTTGATAAAAACAGATAACTCCCAGCATTTCCTTACCATTGTAAAGGACATACTGGAGATTGTAGATTCATGAGATACAAATGTATATGGGCCGGGCTTGACATTAAAATTGATTGCTGTACTAAGCGTGGTTATGTATTCATGTAGTGATAGTGGTTCTGGTGACATATACATGTACTGGTGTATTTATTTACTGAAGGCGATTCTAGTGATGTATTCATGTACTGATAGTGGTTCTAGTAACTTATTTATCTGATAGTTCTGGTGCTGTTTTTATGTACTATTGATAGCTCTGGTGTTCTATTTATGTGCTGATGACTATTTTGGTTTCATATTCATGTACTGATGATAGTTCTGGTGTTGAATATAGCATCAGAACCATCGTCACTACATGAATACATCACCAAAGTCATCAATAGTGTATGAATACAGCACCAGAACAACCATCACTTCATTAATACATCACCAGAACAGGAATACGGCCCCACAACCACCATCAGTGCATGAATATGGCATCAGAACCAGTACCAGTTTTGTTGCAAACTGCATTTGTCGAAGGACAGACATAAAAAAACATATGTATCCCTTTATTTATAATTGGGTTTGTTTGGTTTCCACTAGGGTATCAGCCAAATGCCAGACACCTTAACCCCTCCTGGCCCAGGGCGTATTAGTCCGCCCCAGGCCATCACCCCCGGTTCAGTGAGGGCTCCGGCGCTGAGCCCGCACTGAACCGGGCACATGTCAGCTGATTATTACAGCTTACATGTGCCTGCAACAGCCACAGGTGGAATCGCGATCCACCCGCTGCTGTTAACATGTTAAATGCCGCTGTCAATCTCTGCCAGCGGCATTTAACATAGCCGCGCCGGAAGCGCGGCATTAGTCCTGCCCTTCTGTGACCCCGTCACGTGATCGCGGGTCACCGATGGGTGGTCATGACAACCCTGGGTCTGCGGCAGACCCCAGTGGTTGTCATGTAAAGATTACTATGAGCGCCACCTAGTGGTCGGCGCTCATAGTACAGGAGCATTTCTGCTACATAGAGGTGATCTGCTCATCGCCTCTATGTAGCAGAGGCGATCAGGTAATTGCTGCTTCTAGTCTCCTATGGAGACTATTGAAGCATGCAAAAAGTAAAAAAAAAATGTTTTTAAAAAAATATAAGAGTTTAAATCACCCCCTTTTGCCCCATTCAAAATAAAATAAAAAATAAACCCCACATACACATATTTATCGCTGCGTTCAGAATCGCCCGATTTATCAATATAAAAAAAAAAAAGTTAATCCGATCGGTAAACGGCGTAACGAGAAAAAAAATTCCAAACGCCAGAATTACGTTTTTTTGATTGCCGCTACATTGCAATAAAATGCAATAACGGGCGATCAAAACATCGTATCTACCCCAAAATGGTATTAATAAAGTCAGCTTGGCGCGCAAAAAATAAGCCCTCACCCAGCCCCAGATCCCAAAAAATGAAGACGCTACGGGTCTCGGAAAATGGCGCTATTTTTTTTTTATTTTGGCAAACTTTGGATTTTTTTTTCACCACTTAAATAAAAAAGAACCTACACATGTTTGGTGCCTACGAACTTGTAATGACATGGAGAATAATAATGGCAGGTCAGTTTTAGCATCCAGTGAACGTGGAAAGAAAAAAAAGAACTGTGGAATTGCAGTTTTTTGCAATTTCACCGCACTTGGAATTTTTTTCCTGTACACGATATGGTAAAACCAGTAATGGCGTTTAAAAGTACAACTCGTCCCGCAAAAAATAAGCCCTCACATGGCCACATTGCCCAAAAAATAAAAACGCTATGGCTCTGGGAACAAGGGGAGCAAAAACGGAAAATCCCAAGGTCGCAAAGGGGTTAAATCATACGTGCTAAATCTGGTGTGCAGGGTGGTTATATTTGGCCCACGACACCAGAATCGCCACACCTATGCAGGGCCATTATTCTGTATAGAGGACTATGTGGTGCCCTATACACTGTATACTGGTTGGCCCGTGACTTTGTCCAAGTTTTTCATTTTGTCCCTCTGTGTTTAAGTTTAACATCCCTGCCTAAAATGAAAGCAATTGGCCCCCATTGCAGTTAAGTTATATTAGTTTCCATAACTGTCCTTGGGTCTGACATACAAAATATAGGATGTCAGGGATTAATATCGCTGACAAAACCCCATGTGTCGTGTAAATGATTCCCAAATAATGAATGATTCTACATCTAACTTTGAAAATGCACTCTCTTGAGCCTCAGCCCTAAAGTACATCACTTTTTTTTATTATTACTGTTGATGGTATTATTTGGTGAAAAAGGTAACAATTCCAGTGGTAGCGGTCTTCAAAGATTGTTGCTTGACCCATCAGAATGGGAGGGCGGCTGAGTTATGGCTCCTTGTACTTTAGTCTTCAATCCATTCCTTTACTTAGGGGCTGAGCATTCATAGGAGGGGTGGCCATCTGCTTAATCTGTCTAGGGCACCAAAATACCTTGTCCAGGCCCTGCCTATAACCAATGGGAGTTAAAAACCCTCCATGCCCAGGATCATATTTTGGGCTGTAGATACTTAGGACCTGATTCACACCAAGCTGGAATTCCTATTTCCAGGTACAAAAAACCTTCAGGTCAGTACTTGGTTTTGGTTATATATCTAGCCCATATGCACAGATTCAGTAATTCCATAAAGTAGGTGGTTTTCTTATTATATAATTTTATTAATATAATAAAGATTGATCTCATAATCCAAAAATTGTAATAAAAATAAAACTATTGAACAATTCTCTATATTTTAATGTATGTGAATTTATACTTCTATTGACATGCGTACAATAGCACTCGCTTTTTATTACACAACATACATCTCAGCTAACATTACATGATTTTGATGTTTTTTATATCTGAATTCCTTCAATTCACTTATGTCATGTGATTTTGTAGTGACTACCTATAGATAATGCCTACGTTTTTTTACCCATGATTCACCATATCAGTTACCAGAAGGTCCTGTTATAAAACAGCACACTGTTCCACGCATACTCTTTTCCTAGTGGGTGGAGAAGGGGTACAGAAACTTGGATCAGTGTTTTTGATGATGATTACACAGCTCCAGTCACACAGATATAATGAAAATCCCAGTTCAGCTTCCATGACTGTTTATTTATGGTCTCTTAGCTTATTTGGAAGTATACGATAAACTGTATCATCCCAGGAGGTAGCAGATCATGTGATGCTGTGCTGATAAACAGAGGAAGAAAATCCTGGATGAAATAGAAAATCTAAAGTGAAGCATACAAGGCAAGTACACTTTACAGAACATGCAATACACCAAAGGTAATCAAGTGCCGGAATTTAGGGACCATAAAATGTGTATTTTCTAGACTGCTTCTTAAGTAGTCTGCATGTCACCAGCTTAAACATTAGCAAAGTGGCTGTGATCTGAAGAGAAAAATTGGATGTTAATTTAAGCAAATAATTCTAGAAAAAATAGAAACAAAAACAGGGAAAGTTTAATTGCATTTGTTTAGGAAAAATACAACAAGAGAGCGTCAAATTAAAATATTACCGATAAATGACCAGATAGTCTTGCATTAAAAATACAGTTAGCACTAAAATGATATAAGGATCACAATATGTAGCAATTACATAAAATATATATGATCCTTTGTTGGATGAAGAGAATGGGGCATCAGACTGCGCTGCTCACCTGTCAGAATTATGTACCAGAGGAATCCAAGTCGATGTAATGATGAAATAGACTTTATTTCTACGCGTTTCGTGGTGATCACACCACTTCCTCAGGACATAATTCTGACAGGCGAGCAGCACAGTCTGATGCCCCATTCTCTTTACCCAACAAAGGATCATTGCTTCAAGGTTTGCAGCAGCCGCCAATGCTAAGTACAGTGGTTGTGTCTTACACAACCCTAATAGGTGAATGAATTTGAATTATCTCTCACGAATATTCCTTTTATCTCAGATAAGACCCTATGTGCGCTCAATATTCCTTCTAGTTACCTTATAAAATATATATGCTAAGTTTGTGGCCAACGCAGATAATAAAAATGTGTCTCCTATTGCAGCAGGCAGCCGTTTGGTCTCAAGGGGTCAACAACTTCTTGGTTACATACAAGTTGGCTTTGTCTTGCACCACAAAAGGTGTGTTAAAAAAAAAGAAGTCAAACGTGGATCAAACACTATTTTCTTTTGATCAAAATATTTCATATCACTGGGGAACACTGCATAGTTGTATGCAATTGTTACCTGTTTCATGGTAAACCCTTCCCTCCTTTACACCATGTCAACTAACAGGCACAAGCTTAGAATATATAACTGTGTGAAGTAACATAAAAACACCCAAGCCCCCTAGATCTGACATGTGAAAATAAAGTGAGAGGTTTATTCTCATATAAAAGAAAAAACATTGAGAATTGATCAAGAATTCCTTAATGCCATATCCATACCTAGGTTGTTATGAAACAAAAGGATTTTTGGATTGCAGAAGTTATGTACACAAAGAAAGAAAAAGTCAAAGGGTTGTAACAAAACATGTCAGTGCCCATCAAAACTAATTAGATCACTTGAAACCTGACTGGTGGCAAAAGGCAACAGTGACTTTGTTAGAATATTCCGTACAGTTGAAGGACATTGCTTTAACAGTCACCCTATATTCTAAAAACACTTGTCCAACGTCACACCTGAAATGCTGTTACATATGTCGTGGATAATTGGGTGCTTGTGCCGCTCTTAGATAATCATTGTAAGCTGCATATTGAGGATACTCAGATTGTGTTTCGGCTGTGTGGTGAAAATCCATTTGTGCCTTGGGCGGCGATCGACGGAAGGAATCCTGTGGCTTCTGTGCTAAATGGCGATAATCAGATAGTTCAGAGCAACAGCGGTCAGGAGTGATCCTGCGGTCGAAACAAAGAGTTTTATTTAATACTACAAAAAAAAAAAAACACACACACCGTAAACTACACAAGTAGTAACTAGAAAAGAGGTCTATTAAAAATAAAAATGTGTACACTCCAAGGCCTTGTTTATTATACTTTCAGTATATGGTTAGTATTTTACACAAGTATTTGTAAGCCAAAACCAGGAACGAGTGCAAAATGCAGAAGTGGTGCACGAGTTTCTATTATACTTTTCCTCTGATTGTAAGCCAAAACTAGGAGTGAAACAAATACTGATGTAAAACACTGACCAAATACTGAACATGGCCTAAATATGTTTTCAGCATTGCTCCAGTCGTAATGTTACTACATGTGGCATTGTAACCAGGACAAAGTACAGAATCCAGAGGACTGAAATTACAACCCCTGGCAAAAATTATGAACTCACCGGGCTCGGAGGATGTTCATTCAGTTGTTTAATGTTGTTGAAAAAAAAGCAGATCACAGACATGGCACAAAACTAAAGTCATTTCAAATGGCAACTTTAGGGCTTTAAGAAACACTAAAAGAAATCAAGATTAAAAATGTGGTACTCAGTAAGGGTATTTTTTTTCAGACCAAGCAGAGGGAAAAAATTATGGAAGGTCTATAAAGATCTAAGCAGGCATTGCCTTGAATTAAGTGTGCGACACAGTAAACTTGGGGTCTCCATTGATCAACATTTTCCTGGAGACTGCTGGTGTTTTTATGACTCAGAGTGGAGAGGTTATGTCCTTACACTGCTGCTAATGCTCATTAAAAGCCCTCCTATACCATTGAAGTGTTTTAGCCTTTCGTCGGACACGGCAGTTGACAAACAACTAGTGTTAAGGGGGTTTTTTTTTAGTATAAATATCCGCCTCACATAACCCATTTTATTTAGAAAATAGGTGCAGATTAGTTCCTATATTTTTTGTAAGATGGCAGAGTTCATTTTTTCTACTACAGAGCTCCAAACTCCCAGCATATACAAAGATAATAGTGATGAGCAAACATGCTCGATACTCGAGATTTGGGAGGTTGGGGGTGTTTTCCGAGTATCTTTGGCGTGCTGGAATGTTATGTTAGTCACTGTGTGTGCATGATTTGCGACTGTTTGACAGCTTTAATACATGTGAGAAATGCCGGTTTGTTAGGCATTCCTTACATGTATTAAAGCTGTCAAACAGTCGCAAATCATGCACACACAGTGACTAACATATCATTCCAGCACGAAAGGATTAACAGAACAGGCTAGCTTATCACTAAAAGACAAGACATAATTCTGTCTGCCTGCAGCTACCACTAGGGGGAGCTTACTGCATACTGTTAAAAAAAAAAAAAGTACCGGACAACCCCTTTAATTTATTAAGTTGCCCAATGTATTCAGCATGTGGGCATAAGTATCTCTGTAAATACCTTGTGTTGCAGATCATGCCTGTGAGCGAAGCCATCACTGGCTGCTCACAGGCATCACGTGACCCCCAGCTGCAGCCGGAGCTGACATCCGCTGACGTCACGACAAGTCCAGGCTGCAGTCGAGGGTCCCTCTTCCGCATTCCACTGGTGGCTGCTGGGTTGTGGGAGGGGTTATTCCCCTGCGTCACACCCGGCACCCACCGCGCGCTCTCCCTCTCCCCATTCATTGGGAAAGCGTGTGGTGGATGCTGTGATACTTGTCGTGGATGCAAGGATACTTGTCATGACATCAGCGCGGGGTCACGTGATGCCTGTGAGCGGCGCTATCGGCAGCACAAGGTGTTTACAAATATACTTATTCCCACATGTTGAATACATTGGGCAATTTAAAGAAGTTGTCTGGTATTTTTTTTTTTTTTTTTTTTTTTTTTAATGGTGCCTTCAGCAGCTTCATTTTGTCACATTAACGTGTAAGCCAAGCTCACACATCCTCTGCTGCACATAAACTGAAAAGTCCAGTAAACAATTTACTTTAATGGCCCTCATCCATAACTTTAGGCAATCGCTTTAGCCCTGGAAAAGATGTGTAGTTCTGTATTAAACTCAAAAATAAAAGCATGCGGTAAGCGTTAAAACGTTTCATATCGGTGGAGGTTCAGGCAGCCAGAACCGCTCATTTTTCACATAGTGGATATTAAATCTTTAATCTCATCACAAAATGTAAGATAAATATCACCCCACCACCGTCCCATCCACCCTCAATTCAGAACTTTATAGAAAAAAATTTTTCTGGTATTATCCCTAAAGTTAAAGGGGTATTCCAACTTCCAAAGACAGGAATATCTATCTCTATGTGCTGTTCACAGGAGGTGGGGACTCACAAAACAACTTGGCAGGCTGCACTACGCCATTTCTAAATCTCACATAAAAGAGAAAAATTATAGAAAGAGCATAGCACAGCCTGGTTGACTGTTTCCGGAGTTCCCATAGAGGCAGATATTCCCATCTCGGAATTGAATGGATTATTTGTGAATGACCATTTACTGGTTAAATAGTATTAGTAAGTTGGATAAGTCAATTTACCTATAAATGTGAAGGGGATTTGGAGCACTGTATGGCTGTGTGCCCACGTAGCGTTTTTCAAGCGTATATGCTGCGGAATTTCCGCAGCGTAAACGCTTGAAAAACGCATGTATATCCGCACCCCATGGTCCCCAATGGCATTCCGCAATGTCAATGCCCATGCTGAGGATTTTTCCGCAGCGTATATGCTGCAGTCAAAAATCCGCAGCATGTTCATTAATTTTGCGGAAGCGCAGCGGAATCAATGTGCGGATGGTACCCAAGTCTGGATGAGAGGAGACTCTCATCCAGACCTGGGTACCAAAGAACCTGTAAAAAAAAAGAATAAAATAAAGTTTATACTTATCTTCTGATGTTTTCCCTCCGTCGCGCTGTTGTCTGAAGGACCTGCCACGTCATTGAGTCATGTGACCCACCACATGACTCAATGACGTCACCGCAGGTCCTGCACACAACAGCGTGAGCCGCTCAAGACTCCGGACGGGGCAGAGGATGCATCAGAAGGTGAGTATAAAGTTTTTTTGGTTTTTTTAATCATTCTGAACAAGTTGTCAAGCACTTTTCCAAGTGATGCTTGGAGAAGTGCTTGATAACCCGCATGCGGAAATGCATGCAAAGACGCCTCACAAACGCTTCTACCTGGCGGGAAAACCGCATGTAATATCCGCATGCGATTTTCCCGCCAGGGAGAAGCGTAAAAAATATGCTTCAGGTCCGCAACGTGGGCACATAGCCTATCAGAAACATCGAGTTCCTGTGTCCTCCAAAGATATCAAAGAAGTTGTCCAGTACTTTATATTACCCCCCCAATATATCCCCCCGGGGCCCTTAAGGATTTCTGCAAATACCTTAAGGCCCCGTCACACTTAGCGACACTACAGCGATCCCGACAACGATACGACCTGTCAGAGATCGCTGCTGCGTCGCTATGTGATCGCTGGTGAGCTGTCAAACAGGCAGGCTCACCAGCGATCACAGGAGTCAACAATTCAATGTTTTCCACTAGACTGCAGCTAAATGATACTACACGGATTAGATGCTCGAAAATCAAGAAAAAAAAAGTGTAGTAAGCAGAGAAACAATAAAACATACATTTTATTTAGATTTCATTAAAAAGCATACATGAAAGAATAAAATAAGCAATAAAAAAATGGCAAAGTACACAGACACATGAAAGAAATGGTTGGTGAGCCTCTGACAAGGCATCTGTGAAACGTGTTGGGCACATGGTGTGTGAACCACTGCATTTCTTACATTGGTTGAATTTGCTGGTTATCAGGGTGATTTTATGGTTCACAGTGACCACTACTAATACGTATTAGTGTTCTCCTGTATTTACTCAAATAAAAATGTTTGCCAATATTCTTTGAATGGACAATATATACATTTTCACCAGCAGCTCCTTAGCCCAACATTCTATAATACAAATTGGGTTTTGATATTTACATGTATACATTCTATGGGTTATTTTTTTGCTCACCCATCATTTCTTTCATATGTCTGTGTACTTTGACAATTTTTTTATCGCTTATTTTATTCTTTTATGTATGCTTTTTAATGAGACCTAAATAAATTGTATGTGTTTTATTGAGTTACCCTGCTTACTGCACCTTTTTCTTGATTTCCATTATCTATTAAGAATAGTGGGACGAACCACAGCTTTTTAAGTGTTCTTACTGATTAGATGCTAGGTAACAAAGGTTGACAACATTCAACTTCCTAGCTGTGACTGAACAGCACTGAACAGATATACAGTGTACCAACTTTTGAGACTCCTGTCTCGCCACTCTTTGGTCACGTCACCCTCTACCACAATGACTTACTCCCTCCTCTAATAATTAAAAATAGAGCCTAAAACATACCAGCCACACAAAATGTCCCAAAATCCAACAATGCACTGAGCGGTGCATATTACTGCATGGATACTGAAGGAGCTAACCTTACAGATTTATACTACTTTCTGTATAGTAACAATGCACTAAGGAAATAATTACTTTCCTCCCTTTCAAATATCCAGTAGGCAGCTGTCCATAGAGAATGCACTGCAGAGGGACATCGGGTGTGAAAAAAAAAAAAAAAAAAAAAAGAAGAAGAAGGAGATGTTCGGGGAAAGTCTAACTCCTAAAAAGTTAGAAGTAGGGCAACCAGTTTTATGAGGGGATAAGACAACATGGGGGAAAAAAGGGGACTTGCTGTGGTCACTGGAGATGATGGAGGCAGTGTAGGGTAGTGGGGAAGAGGGGTACTGCTCATATTACCAAAGGGAGTTCTAGCCTGACTACATAGCAAGTGATGTGTAAACCCTTTCCCAGTTTTAGGCCACGGCCCCACTATCAATATTTGATCAGTGTTCAGTTAGTATTTTTTCTCAGGAGTGATAGCCAAAACCAGGTAACGAACAATCAGAGAAAAGGTATAATAGAAACAAGTCACCAATTCTGCATTTATCATCCACTCCTGAGAAAAAAATACTGACCAAATACGGATAGTGTGGCCGCGGCCTTAGTGTGAATCCAGCATATAGCATGTCACCGCAGGCTCCTAACTTTTGTAACTGGCTTCTAAACCTAGCATAATTTGGCTTGGGCCAGCCTAATAAAAGAACATAAAAATGCCCATTTCCTGCTAAGGGAAAAAAGAACACATTCCCGATTCACCTCTTCAGGTCTTATGTAATGGTAATTTCAACCCAGTCTAGCTCGCTTGATTTTACTTACCTTTTATAAGCATCCGACGTTTTCTTGAAGCCATCTGAGGTAGCGCTTCGTGGCGGTGAAAGACAGGCGCGCTCATATATGAGCGCATCATTTCTAGTCGGGAGGGATGAATAAGCAGCCTGCGTCCCGGTACCGGAGATTTGGGAGGGGTCATAGGCGGTACCTTGCTGTTGACGATATGCAGTAGCAGGCGCATAGGGAGTAGTGGTGGTAATGGATCCATAAGGGTTGGCTGCAGTCTGGGTTGTGTAGGACGCCGCCATGGCAGGAATCTGTGCAGCGTATCCTGTGGTTAGAGTAGGAACTTGTTGCCGATAAGCTGCAGCTGTCTGGGCATTATATGTAATGGTGTCTGCACCACATGTAGCAGTCTGGCTCTCATATCCCGTCTGATTCACAGCAGCAGCGGTACGAGCAGCATAGGCAGAAGACAACGCCGATGTCTGACTACTATAGGCGGACGACAATGATGGAGTAGTCGGGACCCCATAGGCGGATGACAATGAAGAATAGTCTGTCGCTGGAGTACAATACTTCTGTGCAAGTGCAGTGGAGGTCATTGCTTCCTCATAGTATGCTCTTGTGGGCGACCTCCGCAGGGGACTCCTGTCTCGCGAATAGTACATCAGGGAAGGTGGACGCACTCTGCTGTCGTAAGCATCATATCGCTCAGTATCTCCACCATTACGCTCGTATGGTGATTTCAGGGCACAGGATGCATAAGTCGCTTCGGTTGCTCTCCTGCTGTTATATGGCTCAGAGTGGCTCTGCGGTGCATCTCGGTATTCATGAGACCAACGTGAGCGACCGCTATGAGAGCTACCGTTATCGCCCATAGGCTTATTAGCCTTACTGCACATTTCCAATTTAATCCGTTTGCCTCTTAAATCTCTGACATTCAGGTTTTTGATAGCTTCCCTAGCGTCACTTTCATTTTCCATGTGAACGAACGCATAGTCTGATGAAGTAGCATACAAGGAGAGGAAAAAAAAAAATAAAAATGTTATACATCTTTCAGAATTTATTAAGTACCTACACTGTAATATTTTCAAATGTATGTCATAGGCCGTAGATCAAATGTCATTCAGAGAATGAAATAAAATGCACAATACTAAAGAAAGGATCTATAGTGTACAATCGCCAAGCCCCAAATTAACCAAGTAGTCGGACTGTATAATATCCTCCTACTCAATGTTAAGTGTAATTGTATAATGATATTACAGCATTAGATCTAATTGCTCTGATCATATCTGCATAGCCAGATCTGTCACATCAGATACTGGTGGCAACTCACAGACCCAACAGACATAAAATAGGGGCCACTGGGTTCTACTGTGGTATCAGTCGTGGTGGGGGGGAATATCAGCGCCGTGTACAGAGCTATTTTTTCCATCAGAATGGAGGCATCCAACAGAGCCAGCAATGCACTTTTGTAGAGACCAAGACTGGGTTTACACTACCCAACAGCTAGTTTGGACAGGCCGATCACATTAGATATGTTCCCAGAACAATCTGCAATAGATCGTTCAGTGCGGGTAGGCTCTCAATGTACTCCATAGCACATGTCCTGTTTACGTAGGGTTATGCGCTGCCGAGAATGATTATTTTTTCAGCAAACCAAAAGATTACTTCACCCAACAAATGAGTATTTGCTCGCTCGTTAGGGGATCAGAAGCCTGTTTACACTGCACAATCATCAGGATAGACAAATTGTGTTCCCCAATTCTCTTGTAACTGTAGATTAAAAAGAATTAAAGATGTCCAGTCCAATATTACAAGTCTGCAGTCCCTCTGAGACTGCAGACTTGTGAATACTCACAAGGCACGCACTGCATGCTGTGAGGATGCTCTGGTGCGGCTGTCATGTGACCGCAAGTATGCAATATGCATACTCCCGAATACATTCTGACTAGACTGTTTCATACACTTGCATTGAGCGAGGACTTAATGTAGCCAGGAGTATGCATATCATATACTTGAGGTCACATGACCGCAGTCAGAGAATCCGCACAGTGAGCGCATACAGTGATTGCAGACTTAGACCGGACAACCCCTTAAAGCTTTGCTTACAGGTGTCAAAGACTGACAGATTTGCCATGATTTATTAGGGTCAGGTTTTATTTTTATATTCCTTCATAATAATGGGTCTGTAAGTAGACTGGCAGGTGCATATTCTCAGGAAGCATACACCCGACAGTCTGGATGGATGCATGTATTAAGACATTGTATATTGCTAAGTGAACAAACTAAGTGATTTTCTGACCATCAAAAAGTAAATTAAAGAAATTAATGTGGACAGAGATTTTCCATTTAATACTGCAGGCAGATGTTGGCTGTAAAAAATGCTAAAATCTGCGCGTTTGTCTCAGCTTATATGGCGATTTCAGGACATAGCTTTCATACTCCTGTGACTATAGGCCACAGAACGGCTGTGATGCATCCTGGCATCTGAGAACTATGTGAGCGACTTATGAGAGCTACGGTCACTGCTGATGGTTTATTGGCCAATTTCACATTAATCCGTTCACCTCATATCTCTTCCTGTTTGTTCATCGCGTCCCTAGAGTCAATTTCATTTTGGATGTGAACAAATTGAACAACAAAAAACAACTACTATTGAAGCGGACAGAATTGTATAACATGCTGACTAACTTGTTACCCAGGGATTGTTCCACCTTCACCACAAAAGAAGAAGAGGTCATAAAAATATTTTTCTTAAAGCAAACCGGTCAGCAACAATTTACATAGACAATCAATACCTTTATGACCCTAAAGTGTTCTTCCAGCATTGAGACAACTTTTGAATGTATATGTAAATGAGGCTGCAGGTGCACTGAGGCGTGTCCATGTATTTCCAAAGCCTCAGTTTTCATCGCCTGGTGCCATCCTCCTCTGGATGATTGAGAGGTCGTTAGTTTGGCAGACACACAGATGTGAAAGTACTTCACAGGCACAATGAAAAGACCAAACTTACCATTTCCTGCACATAGACATGATGTAATACATCCTACAACCTGTCAACCAGAAGAGAGCGGCACAAGGCGAGGAATACATAGACCAGCCGAGATGTAGAAGTGCATCATCACACCCCAGTGCACTTGCAGCCTCATTTATACATGCCTACTAATTGTGATTTCTCATAATTGTCTTTTGTTTTAAAGTGCTACATTGTTGTATAAATAGTTTAGGGGCTGTGAGTAAAAGTTGCAGACACGCTGCCTTCATACGGGTTTTCCCTGCTCTGATATTTAGGCTATGTGCCCACGATGCAGAAATGAAGCAGAAAATTTCTGCAGCATTTCTGCATCTCCCTGGCAGAAAAAAACGCATGCAGATTGTGCATGCGTTTTTCCTGCAGAATACATGCGGATCCACATGCAGATTCACATGCGTTTCTGCATGCAGATTGACAAGGCGATAGCATCACTTGGAAAGTGCTTGACAACTAGGTCACACTGTATAAATCCATGCAAACGGCATAGATTTATACAGTGTGAACCGTAAAAATTAAAACAAATAAAGCTATACTCACCCCCGAGGCCCCGGCGTGGCTGCAGCGCTGCTTCCTGTCTGGTTCCTGGATGCCGGCATCTCGCGAGACAGAGCGGTGAAGGGCCTGCGGTCACATGACTGACGTCACCGCAGGTCCTCAAGCGATGCCGGCATTCAGAGACAAGCCGCCGGACAGGTGAATATAAACTTTATTTGTTATTTTATTCTTTTTTTACAGGTACAATGGTACCCAGGTCTGGATGAGAGTCTCCTCTCCTCCAGAACTGGGTACCATCCACACATAGAAGCCGCTTGTAAAAATGTACAGTCGCGGTTTCTATGCGTCTCAATGCAAGTCAATGGCGGGAGTTCCGCTGCGCTTCCGCAAAATTAAATGACATTCTGCGGATTTTTGTACGCAGCATAAACGCTGCGGAAAAATCCGCAGCATGTGCATAGAACATGCGGAATCCCCTTGGGGACCATGGGGTGCGGATTACCTAGCGTTTCACAAGCGTTTCCGCTGCGGAAATTCCGCAGCATAAACGCTTGAAAAACGCTACGTGGGCACACAGCCTTAAGATGTAGCCACAGGATATGGGAACTTCAGCGATAGCACATCACTATGCAATTTTCAGAATTCCCACGGAAGGGAACAGAACGCTGCGCAAGTGCAGAAAACTATCCATTCCCAATGGCTCGAGATAAGGTAACTGCAGATCCCATTTCTGCGACCTGCACCTATGAGGCATTTATAGCATATCCTGTAGACATACCGTGAATATCTGAGATGAGAAAACCACTTAGTGCCACTTCTTTGTGCCATGACCCCCAGCATGACATCTGGCCCAGAGAGATGCAAATGATCAAAAGTCGGCAAGTGCAATTATCAAGGCAATATTGGGGAAGGGGCTGCTAATACAGTGCCACTCTTAATATGAAACTCCAACAATACAAATATGTGTACAGAATATGTAACGCAAAATGCAGGTATTAAAGCTCTTTTCTAGAGATGAGCGAGTTGATTCACATGATCCTGGTTCAGTGGCAATGTGAGTAGTCTTTGACAACTGGACTGGAGACCTGCAACCCAGATCCTATCTGCCAGCATCCCCAGCTCCACTACTGGTTAGCAGGCCTGACAATCAAAGGAGGAGTCATGGATATCAGCAGGTAAGTGGAGGTTCTCAGGGTTCCCACCCAAAGGCCATGGACTAATGACACGTGCGCTGGAGCAAATCGATCTGCTCTACTCTATTTTTTACTCATCCTATTAGGCTGTGTTCAGATAAAAAGGTTTTGTTTGTAAGTGGCCAAAACCTTGCATTTTTCTGGTAGAAACTGCTTCAGGAAAAGTTGCATTTTTGGGGAAGTTTTTTCTTTTTATTTTAAATTTCAGCATTTTAATTTGATGTGTCAAGTTTTAAGCTGATTTCAAGAATATGCCTCAGAGATAATGTCACTTTTTTCCCCAAAGGGCGTTTCTCAATCTTAAAGGGAACCTGTCACCAGAAAAAAATGCTATTAACCTACAGATATGGGGTTAATCTGCAGGTTAATAGCATTATTATGCTGCCCGGCGCCTGCATGCAGCTGAACGCTGCGGGGAGAAAATGAACTTTATTCTCCCCAGAAATGTGCCCATCTCAGGCACGGGGACGGCGCAAGCGCGGCTTTAGGCACCACAGAGCGGCAGCTGAAACTACACCCCCGGCCCTAACACTAGCTCTGCATTAGGCTACGTTCCCACCATCCGAAGCCTGCTGCGGCATAGACGCTGAGGAAGAGCAGTCTACGGCTGCCGCTCATTTTATGCAAATGATCGGTGACCTTTTTTTTTTTCACATGCGGAGTTTCCTCATAGAGGTTAGGTCTATGGGGAAAGCCAGCATGCGGACCCGCAAGAGAAACTGACATGCTGCGGTCTGAAAAGATGCGCCGCATGTCAGTTTCTGCGGGTGTGTCACAGACGCATAGTGGACATGGGATTTCTACAAATCCCATCCACTATGCCGTAACATCTGGCCGCTGCGGGTTTGATGCTGCATAAGTCCGCAGCGTCAAACCCGCAGCGGCTCCAGATTGTGGGCACACAGCCTCAGGGTCAACCGTCAGTCAGAGCTGGGTGTGCGGTTAAAGCAGCTGCTCCGTATACTTAGAGTGTGTGACTGAACCAGAGTCGGCGTCGCCCGCATGACTGAAACAGGAACACTGCCGGGGAGCACAAAGTTAATTTTCTCCCTGCAGCATTGGGCTAAGTGCAGGCGCCGGAAAGCATAATAACACTATTTTTTGGAGACAGACTCCCTTTAAGAAAAAAAATTTATGAACGAAAGTTATTTACCATAGACGCAAAATAGGAAAAAAGTTTTCCAAGCATTTTTGAAGTGTGTCCACATACTCAAAAAAAAGAAAAAACAGCCTAAGGCCATTTTCACTCAGTTTCTGGAGAGGTTCTGCTCCAAAATCCTAAAAAACTGCTTCAAAAATCCTTGGAAAACACTTTCAATTTATTTCTATGGGAAATCCACTTCACTGTTCATGTGAGGGTTTTGGGGGTTTATTAAAGGGGTAGTCTAAAGTCAAAGTAAATTTCGTTCTCAATCCCTATCTATCTAGTGTCATAATATAAACCAATATACCTGCATTAAAAATTCCCTAACTACACTATTTAACAGGGGTCCCTGCCCCCTCCCTGAAACTAAGCAACATCAGTGACACTGGTTTCATGGGCTGGGCTAGTCCCTGTGCACAATGATAGCGCGCTATATAGCCGGCTCATATCACTACTGAAGAGTAGGCAACAGAGCGGTGCCACAATACCTGGTGTGCAGAGACAAGTGACGTCACCAGTGGGGGCATGGCTGGTCTCTGTACACCAGGTATCGTGACACTGCTCTGTTGCCGGCTTGTCACTGCTGATCTGAGCCAGCAGCACAGCGAACAGGAACTATCCCAGCCATTGAAAAGAGTGCCACTGTCACTTATTTTCAGGGCAGGGACAGGGGCTGCAGAACTGACTGCAGCTTCTGATGACGATTCTCAAGCGATGCATGAAATAAGGGGGAAAAAAAAAAGCTAAGGCTATGCGCCCACGATGCAGAAATGCTCCGGAGTTTTCCTGAATGTTTCTGCATCTCCCTGGCAGAAAAAACACATGCGGATTTTACATGCGTTTTTCCTGCCAGGGACAAGCGTAAGTGAAGCGTTTTGATCATGCGATTTCGCATGCGGGTTGTCAAGCACTTTCCAAGCGATTTTAGCATCACTTGGAAAGTGCTTGACAACTTGGTCACAACTATATAAATCCATGCAACCGGCGTGGATTTTATATAGTGTGACCAAGTTACTTAAAAAAAAAAAAAAAAAAAAAAAGAATAAAAATGGTAAAAAATAATAAAAAAAATACATTATACTCACCTTCCGATGGCCCCCGGTCTCCCCGATGTCTCGCGGTTGTGTAAAAGGACCTTCCATGACGTCATTTAGTCACGTGACAGGTCACACGAAAACCGACATCAGCAGTCGCATGACTCATCACATGACTAAATGACGTCATGGCAGGTCCTTTTAGACCATCGCGAGCTGCCGGGGAGCCAGGACGCATCGCTATGAAGACCGGCGGCCATCAGAAGGTGAGTATAATGTATATATATTTTTTTTTATTTATTTATTTTTTTTTTTTTACAGGTACTATGGTACCCGGGTCTGGATGAGAGTCTCCTCATTGCAAGTCAATAGCGGCGAAAAAGCCACGATTACGCAAAGTAATTGGTAGTGCTGCGTATTTTTCCTCAATGATAATCCGCAGCAGAAGTTTCCGCAGCATGTGCACAGCACATACGGATTATCATTGGGGAACATGGCAGGCCTTCTACCAAGTGTTTTTTTAAGCGTTTCTGCAGCGGAATTGCCGCTGTGGAAATGCTTAAAAAGCGCATAGTGGGCACACAGCCTAACGGTAGGGAATTTTTAATGGATGAGTATTAGACAGTTTAGATTATGGCACTAAATGGATAGGGATTTGAGAAATTTACTTTGGACCACCCATTTAAGCCTCTTTCCTTAGTAGGTCCTGATAAAAGCCTTGTGAAGTGGGGATGCACATTACTTCTCTTAAATAGACCCCTACGGAATACAATTTAAATATATTATATATATATATATATATATATATATATATATATATATATACACACACACACACATATAACCTCTTCGGGAATAGAAAATTTCTTTAATAAGCGTTTCTCAAAAGGATTTTCTTCTTGAAAAAAAATTTTATATAAAAAAAAAAAATCTGTATGAACATTGTCTTATTGATGATTGCAAACCTTCACCATTGGACTACTGCTCGCCCTGCACCAGTCGGGAACACTGGTGATCCATCTCACCTTGCAAAGAGAAGTAATGCAAAAAGTGCGAAGATAGACGAGAATGGGGAAATTAATGGCGCAGCTTCCCACATAGCAGTAATGAAAGGCAGAGGCGACTGCGACATCTCGCTATGTGCCCACAGATGTAGCCCGAATTAGATTAACGGCGATAAGGACGCATTACATAACGTTGAAATATGTCCTTATACACAGGATGACATTACACGTATCTCCAGAAACTGTATTAATGGCGATAATTTGATACGGACGCATTACACAACATCGACGCATCCCTACATGTGTTGCAACGACTAAATGACAGACGGATCTGTGATCAAGCAATACCGAAACAACAGGGCTTGTGTGTCCCTCAGCCATCTTCTTCTGGTCACAAGCCACACTAGAAGGGGTTGAATAAATGCAGCACTACAGAAACGCAGGGAGAAGAGGACTACAAACGCGACAGTATTCAGTCAGACAAGCGCGCACTAGCGGCCGCCATCTTAGGTCACCCATGTCAGTTTCCTCACACACGTCTTCCTTCCTCCGGTCGTTATTACCTTTCACCACATCGCACTCCATCACGTTCCCATACTTTTCGAACAAGTTGCGGAGCTCGGAGGCGTCGCAGTCGGTGCCGACATTGCCTATGAATATCTTCCAGGTGTTCTGGGGTCGGGGCTTCGATAGCTCCACCACCAATTTCCTGCCGCGGAACTCGCGGCCGTTCAGCTCTTCAATCGCCTTCTTAGCGCTCTCCAACACCTTCATGTGAACGAAAGCGTATTGATTCATGAGGGCGCAGCTCACCACCATGCCGTACCTCTGGAAGAGCTCAGTCAGCTCCTGCTGCGTGGTCCGGTATTCCACGTTACCGACGAAAATCTTAATGGCGTCCTTCATTTTTGACGTAAGGAGAGAGCAGGTACTCGGCGATCGCTGCTACGGTCCGATGTGGACGCTGCAGGACGACGTCCGCGCATCCGGGAGGCGGTTAGTCCTGGCTGTGTGTTATCGCGATTTGTGCACTACTCTTCCTGTCCCGTGACGACATATTCCCTCACACGTGGGTTGGGAAAAAAAAACACGACTGAAATTTTTCTCGTCACGTCAGTCATCGTCCCTCAGCTGCGTCCCTGTAACTGACAGATGGCGGATATCACCTCATGTCATTGCATCCTATTATTGCGTACATATACGGCTGTACTATAGAGAAATGGCAGGTTGTTTCCATGTTATATCAGCTGACTATAGGTGAACTTTTAATTGTATGGGAAATTTAGCTTTACCAGTGTATATATATATATATATGTATATATATATATATATATATATATATATATATATATATATATATATATATATATATATATTCTTTAATCTTGTTCTCCCAATTTTTTTCCATGATTTTCATAGGTCCAATAATCCATTATGGGGATTACCTTCCCGATCACCCTCCCGAACAGATTTTAGGGTAAAAGGTGCATTGGGGACACACTGAGGAACAACCAGAAAACTCTATTGGGACGTCACCATCTATCGTGTATTCGGATGTTTGTTTTGTACCTAGTTTTTACTGAAAGTATTTACACGTTTGATTCCAGCTGTTCGTTCATCATTTTTTTACCATTGATTTTCCCACTGGACGTTTGTATGATTTATGTGGAAATTTTTTTTTTTTTACAGTCCATCACAGTGACGTCACTCATAACAGGATTCGAGATTTATTTATTTTACTCACTTATATAGCGCCATTAATTCCACAGCGCTGTACAGACATTATCATCGCTGTCCCCATTGGGGCTCACAATCCAGTTTCCCTATCAGTATGTCTTTGGAGTGTGGGAGGAACCCGGAGTACCCAGAGAAATCCACGCAAACACAGGGAGAACATACAAACTCTTTGCAGATGTTGTCCTTGGAGATTCAGGCAGTATTTGGAGCACGCCATATTTCTCATCATCCTAACAAGCATATACCCAGGGTCAGGACAAGGGGTAGGCACCCGCCTAGCGAGTTTCCTCCTGCCTCCCTGAGGAGGGCGTACTTTGGGTAATATAAAAAAGCAACTGACTTTGCTGAATGCCTTCACCTTCCTCCGGCCACAGGCATTCAGCACAGTGACGGCCAGGGCGCGGGCACACAGGGGAGCAGTATCAGTCACTGCCTGCGCCCCGGCCTTTGTTCCCTCCCTGCTCTCAATTTTATTTGCATCTGTCAGATGTGAATACAATTGCAGTGAGCGGTGCCACCCGGAACAGGAGTAGAGGAGTTGTAATTAGCTCCTTGCTCTGCCAGGAACTCCAGCAGAACGCAGACTACTTTCGGCCTGCGCCCTGTTGGAGACCGCGCACACAGGGGACGTCGGATGGCGCAATGCAGTGACGTCATCGCGCCATTCAGCGCACACTGCTGTACATCATAGGAGAAGAGGAGTCAGAGTTGCACTGCACAGGTGCCTGGATTAGGTGAGGTATATGTTTTTTTTATTGGTACTGGCTGTGGATGTATTACAAAAGGGGCTGGTTATGGGGACATACATGGGGCTGACTATGGGGACATACAGGGGGGGCTGGCTGTGGGGATATTACAAGAGGGACTGGCTGTGGGCACATACAGTGGCATGTAAACGTTTGGGCACCCCTGGTCAAAATTACTGTTATTGTGAACAGTTAAGCAAGTTGAAGATGGAATGAACTCTAGATGGCCTAAAGTTAAAGATGACACTTTTCCTTTTGTATTTTAGGCAAAAAATATATATATTTATATTTTCATCTTTTATATTTTAAAAATTACAAAAAGGAAAATGGGCCAATGCTAAAGTTTAGGCAGCCTGCATGGTTAGTACCCAGTAGCACCCCGTTTTCAAAGTATCACAGCTTGTAAACGCTTTTTGTAGCCAGCCATTAGTCTTTCAGTTCTTGTTTGAGGGATTTCGTCCATTCTTCCTTTGGAAAATTCTTCCAGTTCTGTGAGATTTGAGGGTTGTCTTGCATGCACTGCTATTTTGAGGTCTAGCTACAGATTTTCAATGATGTTCAGATCAGGGGACTGTGAGGGCCATTGTAAAACCTTCTGCTTGCGCCTTTTGAGTTAGTCTATTGTGGATGTGTGTTTAGGATAATTTTTTGGGATGAGCGAACGTGCTCTGTGATACTCAGATATCACTCAAGTATCTGGGTGCTCGGATGTGCTCGTTACTTGACGAGAATTGGGCTGTGCTCAATTTCAAATTCGAATCCCTACCCCGCATGTTTGGCACCTGTTACACAGCCAATAAGCATGTAGGGATTGCCTGCAAGTCACTATAATGCCGTAGCTGTCTTGGTAGTGGCATTACTGTGATTGGCTAGTCATATAACATCATCAGGGATTATAAAAGGAGAGTTGCCGCCAGGCTCGGCACACTGATGCCATTGCACAGCTATGTGACAGTTCGTATTAGAGAGTGCTTGTCCTGGCGTGTGTGTGCACAGTATAATGAATCAGTCCTGTAGTGTTGAAGCTGAACCATCATACTAAGGGACACACGACCGACCGTATAACTGGCCGGCACCTCTTCTCACCTGAGCGTGGCAGCATGATGGATTTCTATGCAGCTGTCAAGCTCAGGTCAGAAGAGGTGTCAGCCAACACAAGGTTTACCATGCGATCCTCGGATGAGAAATACAACAGTGTTTTCCTTCCCTAAGAGCCATTGTCAGGGCTAATCCTTTGCTCTGCTGTTTATATCACATACATTCTGCATTTAGTCTAGGGAGAGAGAGTTGCAGGAACAGGGAGAGTGGCAGAATACGATCTGTAGGCAGGGATTAAGCCTTTGCAATCCCTTGCAGAAATATATAGCTGTGGATTTTTTTGTGTGAAAAAATGTAATATATCGTGATTAGTGTTGAGCGATACCTTCCGATATCAGGAAATATCGTATCGGATTGGATCGGACCGATACTCAAAAAGTATCGGATATCGCCGATTCCGATACCGGAAACCAATGCAAGTCAATGGGACAGAAATATCGGAATGAAAATAAACCCTTTCTTTCCTTGTAGGTTAATTCTACATGAAGTAAAACAACTAAGAATAATGTAGAATGTATTATGCGAAAAGCCGGCAATTCATCAGCGCATACACCGGTACCCGACAATTTACAACAGAAAGAATAGAGCTTCACACATAGATTAGATAGATAGAAACATGTCAGTCACATATATATGAAGTACAGTGACAGTGTTGCTTAATGTACTTGTCATTTAGTGCAAAGGATTTATTTAAAAAAATATTAGTGTTTTCATGCACCGTCTCTTTAAAAAAGCCGGCCGGCAATTCAGCAGCGGTACCCGACAATTTATAACAGACAGAATAGAGCTTCACACATAGATTAGATAGAAACATGTCAGTCACATATATATGAAGTACAGTGACAGTGTTGCTTACTGTACTTGTCATTTAGTGTAAAGGATTTATTTAAAAAAATAATAGTGTTTTAATGCACCGTCTCTTTAAGAAAGCCGGCCGGCAATTCAGCATCTGTACCCGACAATTTAGAATAGAAGGAATAGAGAATCATACATAGATTAGATAGATAGAAACATGTCAGTCACATATATATGAAGTACAGTGACAGTGTTGCTTACTGTACTTGTCATTTAGTGTAAAGGATTTATTTAAAAAAATAATAGTGTTTTAATGCACCGTCTCTTTAAGAAAGCCGGCCGGCAATTCAGCATCTGTACCCAACAATTTAGAATAGAAGGAATAGAGAATCATACATAGATTAGATAGATAGAAACATGTCAGTCACATATATATGAAGTACAGTGACAGTGTTGCTTACTGTACTTGTCATTTAGTGTTAAAATAAAGGATTTATTTTAAAAAAATTGGCGTGGGGTTCCCCTTAATTTTAGTCTCTAGCGGAGGTTAAGCAGACAGCTGGGGCAGATGTTTGAAGCCTGGGAAGGGGGTAATACCCACGGAGCTTCCCAGGCTGCTAATATCAGCCCCCAGCGGAATACTTAGCCTTTACTAGCTATTAAAATGGGGGACCCCCCCCCCCAAAAAATGACGTGGGGCCCCCCTAATTTAATAGCTAGCAAAGGCTAGGCAGACAGCTGGGGGCTGATATTAATAGCCCAGGAAGGGTGCCATGAATATTGGCCCCCTCCCAGGCTAGAAACACCAGCCGTCAGCCGCCCCAGAAATGGCGCATCCATAGGATGCGCCAACTCTGGCACTTAGCCTCGCTCTTCCCACTGCCCTGTAGCGGTGGCAGTTGGGTAATAGGGTTGGGGTTGATGTCAGCTTATAATACCAGCTGACATCAAGCCCAGGTTAGTAATGGAGAGGCGTCTATAAGACACCCCCATTACTAACCCCATAGTCAAAGTTAAAAAAAAACACAAACACCCAGAATAAAGTCCTTTAATTGAAATAAACACACAATTCTTTATTGTTCTAAATTAAACCATACTTACCGTCACGCCCATTCCAGCTGAAACCAATGATCTCCTGCAATAAAAGAAAAATAATAAAGCAACCTCATCCTTACCTTTCCATGGTTCCCACGATGGCTCCAGCTCTGCTACATCGAGATGACAGGCTGGACCGCAGGAGAAAGCTGCCATCCAGCCTGTCATCCCGCAGACACTGAGAAGCGCAGGCATGCTTGCGCTCCTCAGTGTCTCTCTGTGACGGCATCCAGATGAGCCGACAATGAACTCAGCTCACCTCATGCACGTCACTGACAGCGTGGGAAAATTCTCCTGCACTCAGCGCTTCAGCGTGAGAATTTTCCCACGCTGTCAGTGACGTGCATGAGGTGAGCTGAGTTCATTGGACATGAACTCTGCTCATCTGGATGACGTCACAGAGAGACACTGAGGAGCGCAAGCATGCCTGTGCTTCTCAGTGTCTGCGGGATGACAGGCTGGATGGCAGCGTTCTGCTGCGGTCCAGCCTGTCATCTCGATGTAGCAGAGCTGAAGCTGTCGTGGGATCCATGGGAAGGTAAGGATGAGGTTGGTTTATTATTTTTCTTTTATTGCAGGAGATCGTTGGCTTCAGCTGGAATGGGCGTGATGGTAAGTATAGTTTAATTTAGAACAATAAAGAATTGTGTCTTTATTTCAATTAAAGGACTTTTTTCTGGTTGTTGTGTTTTTTTAAATACTTTACTAGAAATTCATGGTGGTCATGTCTAATATTGGCGTGACCCCATGAATTTCGGGCTTAGGGCCAGCTGATAATGCCAAGCTGGCCTTAACCCCTTTATTACCCAGTGAGCCACCGCACCAGGGCCCTGGATGAGTTGGGTACAGCGCCAGAAGATGGCGCTTCTATGAATGCGCCATTTTCCGGGGCGGCTGCGTACTGCAATTTGCAGCGGGTGGGGCCTAGAAAGCTTAGGCCTCCCTGCGCTGCAGATTCCAGCCCCCAGCTGCCTAGTTGTACCTGACTGGACACAAAAATAGGGCGAAGCTCAACGTATTTTTTTTTTTAATTATTTCATGAAATTCATGAAATAATTAAGAAAAAAAGGGCTTCCCTATATTGTTGTGTCCGGCCAGGTACAAATAGGCAGCTGGTGGTTGGGGGCAGTCCGTTCCTGCCTGCTGTACCTGGCTGGACACAAATATAGTGCGAAGCCCCACGTCAATTTTTTTTTAATTATTTCATGAATTTCCTGAAATAATTAAAAAAAAATTGACGTGGGGCTTCGCACTATATTTGTGTCCAGCCAGGTACAGCAGGCAGGAACGGGCTGCCCCCAACCACCAGCTGCCTATTTGTACCTGGCCGGACACAACAATATCGGGAAGCCCTTTTTTAAAAAAAATATTTCATGAAATAATTTTAAAAAAAAATACGTGGGGCTTCTCCCTATTTTTGTGTCCAGCCAGGTACAACTAGGCAGCTGGGGGGTGGAATCTGCAGCGCAGGGAGACCCAAGCTTTCTGGGCCTCCCCCCCACTGCAAATTACAGTCCGCAGCCACCCCAGAAAATGGCGCGTTCATAGAAGCTGGATGCTGTACCTGGCTGGCATACAAAAATATGGCAAAGCCCACGTCAACATTTTTGGGAAAAATTAATTAAAAAATAAATAATAATTTAGGGACTGCATCTTTATTAACTCCTCAAATGTCATTTAGTGTTAAAATAAAGGATTTATTTAAAAAAAAAATTGGCGTGGGATGCCCCATAATTTTAGTCTCTAGCAGAGGTTAAGCAGACGGCTGGGGCAGATGTTTGAAGCCTGGGAAGGGGGTAATACCCACGGAGCTTCCCAGACTACTAATATCAGCCCCCAGCTGAATACCTAGCCTTTACTAGCTATTAAAATGGGGGACCCCCCCCCAAAAAATGACGTGGGGTCCCCCCTATTTTAATAGCTAGCAAAGGCTAGGCAGACAGCTGGGGGCTGATATTAATAGCCCAGGAAGGGTGCCATGAATATTGGCTCCCTCCCAGGCTAGAAACACCAGCCGTCAGCCGCCCCAGAAATGGCGCATCCATAGGATGCGCCAATTCTGGCACTTAGCCTCGGTCTTCCACGCTGCCCTGGTGCGGTGGCAGGGGGTAATGGGGCTGGGGTTCATGTCAGCGCCAGCTGCCATGAAGCCCAGGTTAGTAATGATGGGCGTCTATAAGACACCCCCATTACTAACCTACAAAGTGTTAAAAATAAAAAAACACACTACACCCAGAAAAAAATAATTTATTTGAAATAAAACACACCATTTTATTTAATTCTTAGTTTACTAAAAAAAAATAGTTACCTGTCCACGTTCCTGCGCTGATCTCCCATGCACAGCTGTCACATCTGGAGATGGTGACAGCTGTGCATGGCTGCTGTAAGCTCACACTGCCGGGAACACGTCCGCTCCCGGCAGCGTGAGCCCCTGACTGAGGTCACCGGAGTGCATTCAGGCAGCGCAGCTCCCGAGACCTCCTTTACGGCAATGCTGTACCGTGGGAATTTCTCACGATACAGCAGGGCCATAAAGGAGCTGACCGGAGCAGCGCTGCCTGAACTCCGGCGAACCCGCTTATGCAATGACGGGGCTGCTTTACGGCCCCATCATTCTAGCGGCGGCAGCGGTTCAGAGCGGTCACATTCTATGTGGCTGCTCTGAACTGGAGATCATCGTGGGACACTCGTGGACTACTACGGAGGGGTAAGGATATGGTTGTGGTTTATTATTTTATATTTTATTACAGGAGATCGATGGCTTCGGGGAATTAGGTGTCTAGGTGAGTATAGGTGTAGTTTTTTATTTTTTACTTTATTTTAGGTGGCGATCGGCGGGGACAGGTAATGTATGAACTAATTTATTGTAGGTAACCACTGGCCACCAATGACATGTATTTAAAATTTATTGGGGACACAGTAGGGCAATTTAAATAGCAGGATCAGGCTGATGGGAACTACTGCTCCCATCGAGCTGATCCTGCTGGCACGAGTGGACGGGGGACAGACATAGGCCGATGGGAGTAGTAGTGTCACATCGGCCTATGTCTGCCTGCACGCACAGACACCGCACACACCCGCAGACATCGCACAGACACCGCACACACTCGCAGACATCGCACAGACACCGCACACACCCGCAGACACCGCACAGACACCGCACACACCCGCAGACACCGCACAGACACCCCACACACCGCGCACACCCGCACAGACACCCACACACACCAATCATGACCGGTCTGGGAGGTGTGGCTGACCTGTGCGACCGTGGGAAATTTCATTTCAGTTCATGCAGTCAAGCAACGTGGGAAATTTCATTTCAGTTCATGCAGTCAAGCATGAACTCACATGAACCCTCCGAGGGCACCGCCGCGACTTCAAATGAGCAGCTGATCGGCATCACCTGATACCTCAGCTGTTCATTTGAAATAACCGGCGGGAAAGCGCAGCACAGAACGGGAAAGCCGGCGGTGAAGTCTTTTCACTGCCGGCTTCCCCGCTCGGGTTCTTCGCTCCCCGCTCCTTGGTGCTGCGCTCCCCGCCCGGTCCTAACTTACGATCGGGATGGGAGGTGGCGAGGGGAGCGGAGGATCGGGGTGGGAGGCTGCGGGGAAGCAGTATGGGGCTGTGTGATTGTTTGAAAGCCGGCGGCTTTTTACCGCACGCCGGCTTTTAAACAATCAGGAGAATTCTCCCACGCTGGGATGGCATTCTGATGACAGGCTGGATCGCAGCTGAGCGCTGCCATCTAGCTTGTCATCCTTCAGAGACACTGCAGAGCGCAGGCATTATGGGAACTTCCGATTCCGGTATTCGATATTGTAAAAGTATCGGAATTCCGATACCGCGAATATCGGCCGATACCCGATATTTCAGTATCGGAATGCTCAACACTAATCGTGATCCATTGAGTAGTACGTGCTTTGAGGTTCATTTTGGTGCCATATAGCACTCCAAAAGAGCGTTTTTTCTGGATTAAATTACTCACGCCTACAGTTGTCTGGGGTATATTTTTTTGATATATAACATTCCAAAAAAGCATTAAAAAATGTTGCTGGGTGAAATTACTCACCCATAAAGTATTCCGGGGTCTGGGGTACATTTTTGTGATTTATAACACTCCAAAAAAGCATTGAAAAAATTAGCTGGGTGAAATAACTCACCAATAGAGTATTCCTTGGTCTGGGGTACATTTCTGTGAAGATTAAAACCCCCAAAAAAGCATTAAAAAATTTTGCTGGGAGCAATTATTCACTCCTAATGTATTCCATGCTCTGGGATACATTTCTTTGCCATATAACACTCCAAAAAAGCATAGGAATTTTTTTCTGGATTAAATTACTCACTCATCAAGTATTCTGTGGTCTGGGGTTCATTTCTCCCCAGCCTACACACTGGATCACTTAATCCTCACCCTTATCCTCCTTCCTCCCACCATGTTGAGTCCCAGGAGACTAGTGATCCCACACTAGGACACTCCAAAGAGCTCTTTACAACATAATTTCTTGATTGTGGCCTCTCAACCTGTATGTTCCAAGAGGGAAAGGGGGACATGCTGTTTAGTGAGGCACAAAACTTAGAGCAGTCACGGCCACAAGAAGATAACGGTGGGAAACCGCAAATTTTGTCTAAGGAATAAGATGATGAGACAGTTGCTGCTCAGTCTTGTTGTTAAATCAGGAAGACCAGGGTGCTGCAGTGGAAGACGATGTGGTTGATGATAAAGTCACCGACCCAACCCGGGAAGCTGGCATGCAGAGCGAGGCCAGCAGCGCCTAGGGGGAGGGATCGGCAGCACGGGAAGAGGCAGTGGGGTGACTAGAACGAGAAGACGGCAACTGTTCTGCATAGCACTGACACTCATGAATTTCTCTGTTAAAGAGTTAGGTGTTCCCCAGTCAGGGACTTTTTTAAAGAGAGTTCTGAGGCAAACAAAATGGTCATTTACAATCTCTGCCAGGCCAAGATCAGGGGCCTGACCACTAAGAGCCTAACCACCACCAGCATAATCAGGTGGATCGAACAGCTGGGTCCACGATTGGTGCCAGCGGGTGACACCACTGTCTCTTCCCATGTGCTAGGTGCTTCCCATTCCCTTGTCCAGGACACTGGCGCAGATGCCTCTTTCCCTGCATCTCTCCTTGCACATCCTGATGCACCATCATCAGGCACTTCCAAATCCTTGTCCCAGCACATCGTTCAGCTGTCCCTACCCCAGGCCTTGGAATAAAAGAGAAAGTTTCCAGCCACTCACCCACAGGCCCAAATGCTAAATGGGCACATTTCCACGCTTCTTTAATGGAAATGTTGCCATTCAGGCTTGTTGACACAAAAGATTTCTGCCGACTCATGGCAGCAGGCGTCCATTGGTACTAGGTGTCCAGCAGCCACTTTTTCTCCCGTTGTGGCGTCCCCGCCTTGTACCAGCACGTGTCCAGGAACATCACCTGTGCTATTACCAACGCACTTACTGATATTAACGACTGACACATTGACAAGCGCTTGTCGTTAGGGATGCTACATTTCCCAGACAGCACACTGGGTAAACATTGTGGAGGCTGGGGCCAAGTCACACCCTGGCACGGCACATGTGCTCCCAGTGCTGAGGATTGCTGGCCCTACTTCTATCAGGGTTTCCTCCACCTCCTACATCAGTTGCTGCACCCCATCCTGTTCATCCTCCATCTCCGATGTGCTATCTCAGAGCATGTCGTCCAAATCAGTTGGAAGCTCTACAGCACTGCCTCAGTGGAGTGGCACCAGGGCTCTGCTGAAGATAAATTGTCTAAGAGACAAACGGCGCACTGCGGCAAAGTTACTTAAAGGAATAACAAACCAGACAGATCTGTGGTTTTTGCCGCTAAACCTCCAACCAGGCATGGTCGTGTGTGATAATGGGTGTAACTTGGTGACAGCTATGAAGCTTGGCAAGCTTACACATGTACCATACTTGGCACAAGTGCTCAACTTGGAAGTTTCTGAAAACATACCTAGATTTACTAGAGCTTCTGGTCAAGGTACGCTGTGTCAGCGCCCATTTCCGTGGATTGGCTACAGCTGCCGCCGCTCTGGCAGTGCTGCAGCAGGGCATGCAAGTGCCAGCTCAACCACTGGTGTGCAACATGCCCATGCGCTGGAACTTCACACTGCACATGCTGGCAAGGATTTGTGAGCAGCAGAGACCAGTTGCGGAGAACCATCTCCAACACGCCCGTCGATATTCTGGTCAGCCTCCGCACATAACAACTGAAGAGTGGGCATGGATGTGTGACATTTGCATGGTTCTCCAAGACTCCACAAAGATGGTGAGCGGTCATGACGCCATAGTCAGCGCAACAATACAGGTTCTGTGCCTACTTAAACAGTCACTGCTCACAAATATGAAGCTATGCATGCGGACCAGGTGGAGATGGAGGAAGACATGAGACAGAGAGATACTACCCAGCTTCATCTCATCTGCTCAGCGTGGATTGGGTAACAATGAGGAGGTGGACACTGAGGAAGAGGACGAACATTAGCTGGTGGCTAGCACAACAGAGGCTAGTATCCACACAACCATCGTCCCTGTCTCTCCTAGATGGATTGGCTGAGAATGGTAATGAGGCGAAAGAGAGGGAGGAGATGTCATGATGGAGACAGGGAAGTGTTGGCTGTAGGGAGCTTGGCACATATGGGCGACTTTATGTACCGCCTTTCCCGTGACCCTTGCGTTACATTCATCTTGGACCAAAAAAAAGTACTGGTTGTTCACCCTGCTAGACCCATTTTATAAGGAAAACTTTGCATCTCTTCTTCCTCAAGCGGAGAGGTCTTCTAAAATGGTGCTATACCAAAAGGCCATTGTGGAAATTATTTTGTGACACCAGCCCAGCGTCCAAGGCCCAATGACCAGGTACTAAGTCTTTCCCACAACTTATAATGTTTTAATGGCTTTGCACTTTGTGCAAAGCCTATGAGTGTGGAAGTACAGCAGCTACACTTTAAAAATATTTGAATGAGGTCCGCCAGTTGTTGCTTTTCAGGGGTTTATGGATGACCGGAAACATTCCTTATAATTTTTCCCTGGCTTTGCACTTTCTGCAAGTGTAGTGTAGAAGTACATCAAGTACGCTTTAAAAATCTTTCTAATTTTTTTTCTGAATTCAATGACTCATCCATTCAGTTTAACGCGGTTATTGTTACATTACGGTGGTATGTAAAACTCACAAAAAGCGTTGAAAAATATTTCTGGATTTGATTAGTTATCCATAGAGGATTACATCCTTTCTGTCACATTTCGGTGGTATATAACACTCCAAAAAAAGCGTTCAAATATTTTGCTGGGTGAAATAACTCACCCATATGGTATTCCATGGTCTGGGGTACATTTCTGTGATATATAACACTCCAAAAAAGCGTTCAAAAATTTATCGGTATTATATTGCTCATCCATAGAATATTACGTGTTCTTGGGTACAATTCGGTGGTACAGTTGTGCTCAAAAGTTTACATACCCCAGCAGAATTTTTCCTTTCTTGGCCTTGTTTTAGAGAATATGAATGATAACAAAAAAAGCTTTTTCTCCACTCATGATTATTGACAGCTTGAACTATTTTGTGGTAGTTGTGGATGAGGTTCTTTATTTTCTCAGATGGTAAAGCTTTCCCCGTAACTCACAATCCAGAAACGTCAGTGGCTGTGTTACGGATCCGGGGGTGGAACGTCTGTGCTGTGACACAAGGAGGGACCAGAGGGGCGTAACTGCCTACCCGGACCCACCCTGGCCACACGGTGGCTTAGTCGACTCCGTGAACCAAGGAGGGACCGGGATGGTGAACCAGGTGCCACTCTGGGACCGACCTTGTGTGAGAGCAGGCGACTCCCACGGGACTGATTGACGAGGCCGACAGGCACAGCAGATGAGCACGGCTGGTAGACAGGCAGGTGATGTGGGTAGACAAGCAGGCGTGCACGGCTGATAGGCAGGCAGGCGGGCACGGCTAATAGGCTGGCGGGCACAGCTGATAGGCTGGTGGTCACGGTTGATAGGCAGGTGGGCACGGCTGATAGGCAGGCTGGCGGGCACTGGAACCTGAGGACTGAGGAGAGTGTTAACACACAAACATCAATCTTGCACAGGCACCTCCATTTGGAGGAGGTGTCTTATATAAGAGCAGTCCTTCGGCCATTGGTCGGGGATTCTTTAGGACGGCGCGTGTGGCCCCTTTAAGAGGGAGGGAGCGTGCGCGCCCTAAGTACAGTGCCCGGGGAACTGCACGCTGTGCGCGCACCCCGGGCAGACGCAGGAGGGAAGCCGGAGGACGCCAGACCGGGACCACGGCGATGAGGGGATCGGCGTCTCTTCCAGGCAGGAGGCAGAGACGCCAAGGCTACAGTACCCCCCCTTTACGCCCCCTCTTTTTTAGGCCCGCAAGAAATCTTTCTAAAAGACGAGGAGCATGAATGTTCTCCCTGGGCTCCCAAGACCTCTCCTCAGGACCAAACCCCTTCCAATCCACAAGAAAGAAAGTCTTTCCTCTTACCCTCTTGATGGCCAAAATATTCTCTACCTCAAAGACGTCCTCAGCGGAGACTGGAGCTGGAATGGTACCTGGATCATCAGAGAAAGGATTAAGGACAACAGGCTTGAGGAGAGAAACATGAAAGGAATTGGGAATCCGTAAGGAGGCAGGGAGTTTCAGCTTGTATGCCACTGGATTTATTTGGTTCAAAATCTCGAAAGGACCGATGAACCGCGGGCCAAACTTGTATGATGGTATCTTGAAACGGACATATTTGGAGGAAAGCCAGACCTTGTCTCCCAGACGAAATAGAGGCGGATCCAGACGTCTCTTATCAGCATGCTTCTTCATCCGCTCGGGGGACTGAAGAAGCGCAGATCTAGTGTCTTCCCAAATCACTGAAAAGTCACTGATGAGAGACTCCGCGGCAGGATTGTCCACTGAAGAAGAGAGAGGAAACGGAATTCGGGGGTGTCGACCGTAAACTACAAAGAACAGGGACTTAGCAGAGGACTCACTCACATGGTTGTTATAAGAAAACTCGGCCCAAGGCAGAAGTTCTACCCAATCGCTATGGTGAGCGTTGACAAAGTGCCAAAGAAAACTGGTAAGGATTTGATTAATACATTCCACCTGACCATTGGACTGAGGATGATAGGCCGAACAAAAATCCAAAGTGACATCCAGTAGCTTGCACGTGGCTCTCCAGAAGTGAGAAGCGAACTGAACTCCTCTGTCCGAGACAATGTGGAGGGGTAAGCCGTGGAGACGAAAGATGTGACAGATGAAGTCCTTAGCCAGCACAGGTGCGGACGGAAGACCAGGCGAAGGAATGAAGTGAGCCATCTTGGAGAAGCGGTCAGTGACCACCCATATGACGGTAGAACCCGCAGATACCGGAAGATCAGTGATGAAGTCCATAGCAATGTACTGCCAAGGAGCAGAAGGCATGGGGAGAGGAAGAAGACGACCAGCTGGAAGGTGCCTAGGTATCTTGTTACGGGCACAGGAGGAACAAGCCACGACAAAATCCCCAACATCCTTGCGCAGGGTGGGCCACCAATACACTGTGTTCCAAATTATTATGCAAATAATATTTTCTCAGATTTTCCCAAATTACCTATATGAATTGCAGTCATTGTAATTTTCCAGTCAAATAACTATTAGAGTACAATTGAAAGGTTTTTGTACAAACTGCCTATGATAACAGTATATTTTTTAAAAAAATAAAAAACTGAAACTGCACTCAAAATGCATGTTCCAAGTTATTATGCACAGCAGAGTTTTCAACCTTTTCATTTTAATAAAGAACAAAAAAATGGTCATTTTTGAAATTATAAGCATTAGCAGGTTATTACAAACTGAAATCAAACAGTTTTCAACTCAAAACTTTATTCTAGGTGATGTTACATTTGCACATAGGACCGCTTGTTCAAAAGGAGCTTCTGAACTCTCTCGTCCATTGAATTTGTCAGGTTTTGGATGGATTCTGCTTTAATTGTTTTGCATGAGGACAGAATACCCTCCCAGAGCTGTTGTTTAGATGTGAACTGCCTCCCACCATCATAGACACTCCTTTTGATGATGCTCCAGAGGTTCTCAATGGGGTTGAGGTCAGGGGAGCATGGGTGCCACACCATAAGTTTGTCCCCTTTTATGCCCATAGCAGCCAGAGATGCAGATGTGTTATGTGCACCATGAGATGGGGCATTATCATGCATGAAATGATCTCGATGGTCCAGATGGATGGAGTGGAGGATGGCTGGTTTATGGACACCCCATGCAAACACGGCTACGGCGCTAACAAGGAGGAGGTGGAGTAATGTTTTGGGCTGGAATCATGGGGAGAGAGATTGTCGGCCCTTTTAGGATCCCTGAAGGGGTAAAGATGAACTCCATAATGTATGTTGAGTTTCTCAAACAGCACTTCCTTCCATGGTTCAAGAAGAAGAACCGTGCATTCCGCAGCAAGATCATTTTCATGCATGATAATGCACCGTCTCATGCTGTACATAACACATCTGCATCTCTGGCTGCTATGGGCATAAAAGGGGACAAACTTATGGTGTGGCACCCATGCTCCCCTGACCTCAACCCCATTGAGAACCTCTGGAGCATCATCAAAAGGAGTGTCTATGATGGCCCAAAGCTCTGGGGGCCCATGGCCAGATTGCCCTCATCACACGCGGCAGGCAGGGAGCGATCCCTGCAGCTCCGCTGCTGACAGGAGAAAATGGCAGCAGAGCTGGAGAGATCTGTCCTCTGCTTCCTGCCCGGCGCTTCCTCCCTGACACAGACGCGCGCAGCTTGATGACGTCATCATGCAGCACGCGCCTGGGTCAGGGAGAAAGTTGCTGGGAACGAGGATGCTGCAGGGGAGTGGGGTGAGAGGTAAGTTGTATTTTTTTTTTACTGGAACAGGAGAATGAGGGGAGGTGGGGGAGAGCAATGATGGGGATGGTGGCGATGGGGACGGCAATGGGGAGAGCAATGATGGGGCTGGGGAGAGCAATGATGGGAATGGTGGCGATGCGGACAGCAATTATGGGGATGGTAGCGATGGGGAGAGCAATGATGTTGATGGTGGGACTGGGGAGAGCAATGATGGGGATGGTGGGGCTGGGGAGAGCAATGATGGGGATGGTGGGGCTGGGGAGAGCAATGGTGGGGCTGAGGAGAGCAATGATGGGGATGGTGGCGATGGGGAGAGCAATGATGGGGATGGGGATGATGGCGATGGGGAGAGCAATGATGGGGAAAGCAATGATGGGGATGGTGGCAATGGGGAGAGCAATGATGGGGATGGTGGCAATGGGGAAAGCAATGATGGGGATGGTGGCGATGGGGAAAGCAATGATGGGGCTGGGGAGAGCAATTATGGGGCTGGGGAGAGTAATGATGGGGAGAGCAATGATGGGGATGGGGAGAGAGCAATGATGGGTTGTTGGGAGAGTAATGACGGGGGGATGGGGAGAGCAATGATGGGGCTGCTGGGAGAGAGCAATGATGGAGGTGCTGGAAGAGAGGAATGACGGGGGTGCTGGGACAGAGCAATGATGGGGGTACTGGGAGAGAGCAATGATGGGGTTGCTGGAAGAGAGCAATGATGGGGGTGCTGGGAGAGAGCAATTATAGGGGTGCAGGGAGAGAGCAATTATTGGGCTTTAATTTTGCTTGTACTGTAAAGCCTTGTATATTTTCCGTGTGCACATAGCCTTACAGTTAATTGGGGAGAGTCACAAAGACTGAGTAATTTATATTCTTGGCCGGTGGAGATTATAGTTAATGGGGGGCACAGTGCTGCTTATCACTTTATATTTTGATTACTAAGTGGTTAATAGTATATTAATGATGGAGTACATATCTGTAGTCAGGAGCGCAGTGTGGGGGAGACACGTATATATACAACATATGTGACCTTGTTATTTCTAGGGCTGCACTGATCATCGTGACAAGACGAGTCGTGGCTGGGAGATGTCGACATGAAGGTCTGACCAGACTGAGAAGAAACAGCAGAAACCGTCTCTGATCAGATGAGACTTCAGCGGTAAGTGCCTGGATGTAAATATTATTCTACACTGCTCAAAAAAATAAAGGGAACACTTAAACAATAGAATATAACTCCAACTAAATCAAACTTCTGTGAAATCAAACTGTCCACTTAGGAAGCAACACTGATTGACAATCAATTTCACATGCTGTTGTGCAAATGGAATAGACAATAGATGGAAATTATTGGCAATTATCAAGACACCCTCAATAAAGGAGTGGTTCTGCAGGTGGGGACCGCAGACCACATCTCAGTACCAATGCTTTCTGGCTGATGTTTTTGTCACTTTTGAATGTTGTTTGTGCTTTCACACTTGTGGTAGCATGAGACGGACTCTACAACCCACAGAAGTTGCTCAGGTAGTGCAGCTCTTCTAGGATGGCACATAAATACAAGCTGTGGCAAGAAGGTTTGCTGTGTCTGTCAGCGTAGTGTCCAGAGGCTGGAGGCGCTACCAGGAGACAGGCCAGTACACCAGGAGACGTGGAGGGGGCTGTAGGAGGGCAACAACCTAGCAGCGGGACCGCTAGCTCCGCCTTTGTGCAAGGAGGAACAGGAGGAGCACTGCCAGAGCCCCGCAAAATGACCTCCAGCAGGCCATAAATGTGCATGTGTCTGCACAAACGGTTAGACACTGACTCCATTAGGGTGGTATGAGGTCCCGACGTCCACAGATGGGGGTTGTGCTCACAGCCCAACACCGTGCAGGACGCTTGGCATTTGCCACAGAACACCAGAATTGGCAAAGTCGCCACTGGTGCCCTGTGCTCTTCACAGATGAAAGCAGGTTCACACTGAGCACATGTGACAGACGTGACAGAGTCTGGAGACGCCGTGGAGAGCGATCTGCTGCCTGCAACATCCTTCTGCATGACCGGTTTGGCAGTGGGTCAGTAATGGTGTGGGATGGCATTTCTTTGGAGGGCCGCACAGCCCTCCATGTGCTCACCAGAGGTATCCTGACTGCCATTAGGTACCGAGATGAGATCCTCAGACCCCTTGTGAGATCATATGCTGGTGCGGTTGGCCCTGGGTTCCTCCTAATGCAGGACAATGCCAGACCTCATGTGGCTGGAGTGTGTCAGCAGTTCCTGCAAGATGAAGGCATTGAAGCTATGGACTGGCCCGCCCGTTCCCCAGACCTGAATCCGATTGAGCACATCTGGGACATCATGTCTTGCTCCATCCACCAACGTCACGTTGCACCACAGACTGTCCAGGAGTTGACGGATGCTTTAGTCCAGGTCTGGGAGGAGATCCCACAGGAGACCATCCGCAACCTCATCAGGAGCATGCCCAGGCATTGTAGGGAGGTCATGCAGGCACGTGAAGGCCACACACAATACTGAGCCTCATTTTGACTTGTTTCAAGGACATTACATCAAAGTTGGATCAGCCTGTAGTGTGTTTTTCCACTTTAATTTTTGGGGTGACTCCAAATCCAGGCCTCCATTGGTTAATAAATTTGATTTCCATTGATGATTTTTGTGTGATTTTGTTGTCAGCACACTCAACTTTGTACAGAACAAAGTATTCAATGAGAATATTTCATTCATTCAGATCTAGGATGTATTTATTTGAGTGTTCCCTTTATTTTTTTGAGCAGTGTATATCTGCACTGTGTGACTTGAAGTAATAATGTTATCTGTATAATCCCTTAGGCTGCATTCTCACATTTGTGTGAAGTGTCCTTGTGCTGCCAGATTTTTTTATCGGATGGTCCACGGACTCGTAGAGTTTTATAGATCCATTCACACATCCAGGAAAATCACGGATCTGAGATTGAGATCTGTGACGGTCAGAGAATGTTCCGATCCGATTTTGAGGATTAGAATAGGACATGCTCAATGCGTCTGTAAAACGGCAGCACACCGACACTGCACACAGATGCAGGAATGTAGCCTTATTATATATAGCACAGTCCCTTAGTATATAGTGTACTCACTTATTATGTATAGTCCTTAGTTATATAGTTTCATCTTTTATTATGTATAACACCCTCCTTTATGTACCATCCTCTCTAGCTCTAGGGGGTCACAGTTGGGGGATCATACTGTGTTGGGATCAGCATACTTTGCCTTGGGAGTTGAGGTTGAGGTGGGGCACAGTAGGGTCATTATTTATACATGTGGAGGAATTCACCATGGGGGTATCATACTGTGTTTGGGGGACACTTTTGTTGGCATCACACTTTATGGGGCAATGAAAGAGGAATCTAGGACTTCAGCAGGAGGAAAATTACTATGTAAAGGATGGAAAGTTGTGAGATCTGCTCTTCTGTGACCCTGACAATTATGTACATTTTTTTGGGGGGGTGCCCAATTAGAACTTCTGCTATGAGGCGCCATGATTCCTTTGTACGCCCCTGCTCCACCGCTGGGGTTTTTGCGGACTGCAGACTGGAGAGCCCAGGAATCAACAACTAGTGAGTGGACTACGGGGCCAAGACTGGTCGGAAGAGAGAAGGAGGCGAGCCAGGGCTGGAGAAATGCTAGCAAGCCCGCTAGCTGCAAGGTACCGGCAGTTGGCATCCTGGTTGAAGGTCGTTACATACTACCGGCAGCAGAGAAGGGGGTCCATCGAAGAGTTTGGGACCCGTCATCACATCTCGTTCCACCAGCGGGCAGTAGAGACAAAACACTTGCCTCGAAGGCTGCAAGAGTTAATGGCTGAAACCAGGGTCACATTCCTCAAAATGGAGGATCAACATCGCTGGTATGCGGTGTGTGATGCCAGAGAATGGGAGCATGATGAACCCTTCTTGAGAAATGAACAGGCCTGGGAGAGACTCCTCAAGGCGGCTCAAGAAGGGACTACCACCCCCGAAACTTCATACTGTCATTGTGGTTCCCCACCTCTTATGCGGGAGCAGACAATGGTGCAGGTGACACAGGGAGCTGTCGCCCATTTCTACATGTTTGGGACTCTGGCACTACCTGAAGCCAGGTCAATTACAGCCCAAGCATCTGGGAATCTGACTCCAGGAAGCAAGTGGAAGCAGTCCCACCAACCTCCCGAGGAAGGAGAAGGAGAGGTGTACACCGGAAGAGGATTACTGTATTACCCTCCTTTAATTTTTTCCTGGCTTAGTACTTTATGCAAAGCATTTAGGAGTGTAGGAGTACTTGAAGTACACTTTCAAAATATTTATGTTTAAAAAAAAATTCTGGATTCAATTAGTCATCCATACAGTTTAACGTTTTTATTGTTACATTACGGTGCTATAGAAAACTAAAAAAAAAAATTTCAAAATGTTTTATGGATTCAATTAGTCATCCATACAGTTTAACGTTCTTTGTGTAAAATTACAGTGGGTTAAAAATTTTAAAAACCACTTGTCCTGATTTTTGTTCCAAAAATTGACTATTGTCTCATATACTCTATAACTTGGTGTGAAATTTTGTTAGTTTGAAATAAAAAAACAAAATTGCCTGGTATAGGTGTACAAATTTGGTCCTTCGGTAGTCGGTCCCCAGCCGCCACTATTTCTCCTGTTGTGGCATCCCCGTCTTCTACCAGCACGTGTCCAGGAACATCAACCGTGCCCTTACCAACGCAGTTACTGTGATTGTCCACTTAACGATTAGAGACGCTACATTCCCCTGACAGCCCACTGGGTAAACATTGTGGAGGCTGGAGCTGAGTCCCACCCTGGCAGGGCACATGTGCTACCAACGCCGAGGAATGCTGGGCCTACTTCTATCAGGGTTTCCTCCACCTCCTACACCAGTTCCTGCACCCCTCCTGCTCATCATCCATCTCCAGTGTGCTATCTCAGAGCACGTTGTCCACATCATACGCAAGCTGAAAGCTCTGCAGCACTGCCTTAGCGAAGCGGCAAAGGGTTCTGCTGAAGCTAATTTGTCTAGGAAACAAACCGCACAACACGGCAGAGTTACTGAAAGGAATACCAGACCAGACAGATCTGTGGCTTTCACAGCTTAACCTCAAACTAGGCATGGTCGTGTGTGATAATGGCCTTAACCTTGTGGCGGCTGTGAAGCTTTGCAAGCTCACACATGTACCATGCTTGGCCAATGTGCTCAACTTGGTAGTTCTGTGGTTTATGAAAAGCTACTCAGAGCTGCCAGAGCTTCTGGTTAAGGTATGCCACGTCAGCACCCATTTCTGCAAGTCAGCTACAGCTTCCGCCGCTTTGGCAGTGCTGCAGCAGCACATGAAAGTGCCTGCTTACTTGTGATGAATGACAGCAGAGAGATCCTGCAGAATCCCATCGCTGCCACCACTTGTGACGAATGGCACCAGAGAGATCCCGCAGAATCCCACTGCTGCCACCAGATGTGAGATTCACACCTCGCCACCTTCCTGATGTCACAATTTTGTCAGACGGATCACGTGATACGGATCTGCCCTTTGCACCAACGTGACGTTCCACACCCCCTCGGGGACGCATAAGGCCAGATTGGTACAGTTCTACACAGACACCCCCTGTCCACACGGGTATAGGAAGGCACCGGGAGTGAGAAGAGGTGGCCCACTCAGTCACTGACGTGGCACCACACTAACATCCCTGACTGGCTGAGAGGCCCCTTCACTAAACCCCAGTGAAGCAGAACCTTGTTGGCCTGGTAGAGCTGCCACCAGTTCCTATAAAATATAATTCCAGCTAGGACCGGGGGATTATATAGGGCCAGGAACCAGCCCCGGTAGCATGTTCGTTGGACCGAGCAACGGGAGTGAGGATTCGTGGATCGAGATAAAAGAGCAGCCCAAGGTTAAATTATATATTTAATCGCCTTAAGGGCACACTAGACAATACACTATATACATAATGGTTATAAATACATAATGGTTAAGCAGTTATTGAGAATCAGTTACAAGTCAGATGGAAGGCCTGGCTTGCGGGGGAGGGGCTACCACTTGGGAGGTTTGTGGTCCCCTTTGTTGCAGGACTTCTACCACACGATGTGTCGTCATGACCTCCCAGGGAAATAGACACTGAACTAGGACTGCTGGAGCTCTTAACCCCTCTGGGTTACTCCTGCCCCATGGCTGAACATAAATCTTCACCCATGGTCTTAGCTAAAAACTCCAAAAACTAAAATGGTCTATACTTCCTTAATGGACGGTCCTAGGGAGCCGGTTCTGGTGTCAATGGATCCAGCTGGGCCCCTGCTACGTGGGGAGACCAAACATAGTGGCCCTAGAGGTTTCCAAAAGGCTATGCCGTGTAACTCCCCATCCCCATGCGCTAGTGTCACGGGTGTGTTAGAAGTGACAGACAGTCGCCCTAAAGGTGGTTGCAGGTGATCTCTTCGTTTGGCATTACAGACATCTTCTTTAAACTGTCTCTCTAGGACCCAGCGGCTACCTTCCTCTGGCTAATTAACACCCTGGTCTGGGTGTATAAATACCGGCTGTGTGCCAGAGGGAGGTGCCGGCGATATTCACATTATCCCTTGTGAAGGCTTGAGCAAGAGCAGTACTTCTACCTCTCTGGTGCTAGAGGACATATGTGCATTTGTCTGGAGACATCTAAAACTAAACGATTTTCCCTGGTTTGTCCTCCCTTGTTGTCTGTAGTGGTTAGTGGGGATCTACTAACGCTCATCTCCTCCCTTCCCTAGCCAGGGCCCAACACCAGGGAAAGACAGGGCGAGGTACATGTGCGGCGATGGTTGAAGAACCAATATAGGAACGTTAGTGGAGACAGGGTGAGATTAGATCTAACTAGGAGGTCTCCACCCTCCCTTTTGCCTAGAGTCTGGGCTCCCTTTCCCTCTTCCCTTTGTGTTGCACTAAGTCTTTCCTACACCTTGCATGACATTATCGCCGACCGTACACATCTAGAAAAAAAAAGAAAAAGGCGTGGACTTTTTTTTCTTTTCTCCTTTGGTAAGGTTTCAGTTGCAGAGCTCGCAGAGCAGCTGCACGGTCTGTCTCTGGAGGTAAATGACCTCCGCTGTGAGGTTCAGCAACATCAGTGGCTACAGGTCGCTAATGTGGGGGTCTCTGTAGGTAGGCCTGTCCAGTCTGAACCCAAGGTTGTCCTCCCGGACAGGCTTTCAGGAGGTAGGGACAAGTTTTTTGTATTCAAGGAGGCCTGCAAACTGTATTTTAAACTTTGTCCCTACTCCTCCGGAAATGAGGAACAACGGGTTGGAATTGTGATCTCTTTACTGCAGGGAGATCCTCAATCATGGGCGTTTTCTTTACCACAGGACTCAGTTTATCTCCAATCTGTTGAGGGGTTTTTTGGAACTCTTGGCCTCATCTATGATGACCCTTACCGAGTCGTCGTGGCTGAGTCTAGGCTACTTCGCCATAAGCAGGGGAATTGGTCAGTGGAGACGTACAGTTCTAAATTCCGTAGATGAGTAACGGATTCTATATGGAATGACTCAGCCCTTAGAAGCCAATTTTGAGAGGGTCTTTCTGAAAGGTTGAAAGATGCCTTGGCAGCTTATGAAACCACTCAGTCCATGGAGGCTGCGATGTCTTTGGCCATACGTCTTGATAGACGCCTTAGGGATAGACGGGTGAGATCACCTTCCCTGGGGCCTTCTTGTCGGGGTTATGTACCTCTGCCGGGGGGCGGTCTGGCGGTGAACCAGTACTGGGGGAACCCATGAAATTAGTGTTTTGCAGCAGAGAACTTGTGCGCAGGCGATGGGAAGGCAGTGAGTCACCGGCGCCTGCGCACAAGTTCCCTGCTGCACAACACTACACTGACGGCAGGAAGAGCACCGTCCGTACAGAGGAAACAGCGCAGTCGCGGGATTCGGCTGGGAACTGCACGTCACAGGGCCCTGTGTCGTGCAGGGGAGATGGGGTGGGTATGGAAATAGGGCCAGTAGTCGCGAAGCTTACCTTTTTTATTAAATTATTTCTGCTATTACACAGCAACCAGACCACTAATATGGGCCATACAGGTGAGTATAAATTCCCATTTCTATCACCTGTATGCCCATATTAGCGGTCTGTAAAGTCCCAGGGGGTGACAGATTCCCTTTAACTCTTGGTAGTCTGGAATTGGATAAGCAAGGGGTGCATTTGTTGCCAACCTGCAGTTCCCAGTTTGTCCTGACAGCAGAGGTGGTGCTAGAGAGCAAAACCAAGAAAATTTCTGTGTTTGTTGACAGTGGTGCTGGAGTCAGCATGATTGATGCTGAATTTGCGAACGCTCATGGCCTTGCTTGCTGTTCTTTAGCTAAGCCTATTTACATCTTCGCCATGGACTCAGCGCCACTTGCAGAAAAAGCATTTACTCAGATTGTACATAATGTAAAACTGAGGGTGGGGTCGGTTCATTGTGAAATAATCCCTTGCTATGTCCTGGACAGTCTTCCCTCACCAATTGTACTGGGCCTTCCGTGGCTGGTGAAACATAATCCGTTAGTGGATTGGCAAGCTATGGAGATCATTGAATGGGGAGATTACTGCCATGAAAACTGTTTAGATATTTCCCTTGCTACTGTCTCTATGGAAATATTACCAGCTTTTCTGTCTGGTTTTGAGGACGTTTTTTCTGAGAGGGGGTGTCAGGAATTGCCTCCTCATCGTGCACATGACCGTCCTATTAACTTGACCCCCGGAGCTAAACTACCGAAGTCCAGACTGTATAATCTTTTTGGCCCTGGGAGACAAGCCATGAAGGATTTCATTTCAGAAAGTCTGGAGAAGGGACACATTAGGCCCTCATCTTCGCCTGCGGCTGCTGGGTTCTTCTTTGTGAAGAAAAAAGATGGCGGTCTACGTCCCTGTTTAGATTTCCGGGAATTAAGTCAAATTACCATCCGAGACCCATACCCTCTTCCTCTGATTTCTGATTTGTTCAGTCAGGTTGTAGGGACTAAGGTATTTTCCAAGTTGGATTTAAGGGGGGCCTACAATCTGGTAAGAATCAGTGAAGGGGACGAATGGAAAACAGCGTTCAATACCCCTGAAGGGCATTTCGAGAGTCTAGTTATGCCTTTCGGTTTGACCAATGCACCTGATGTATTCCAGCATTTCATAAATGATATTTTCCATCATTTGGTGGGGAGGTTTGTGGTAGTCTACCTGGACAATATTTTGGTTTACTCACCTGATTTGGAGACACATTGGGGGAATGTTAAACGGGTGCTCCAGATATCAAGAGATAAACTCTATGCCAAACTGGAAAAATGTGTTTTCGCCATTCAGGAGGTGATGTTTTTGGGGTACGTGTTTTCATCTTCAGGTTTTTGGATGGATCCGGAGAAGATCTGTGCAGTCCTTGATTGGGACTGTCAAGAGAACCTGAAGGCTCTACAACGTTTTCTGAGCTTTACTAATTTTTACCGGAAATTCATCCAAAATTATCCAGTAAATGTGAAACCCCTTACTGGCATGACTAAGAAGGGGTCTGATTTTTCCAAATGGTCAGAGGTGTTCCTCCAGGCTTTTTCTTCCTTAAAGAATTATTTTGCCGCTGCACCTATACTCAGCCAACCCGATGTTTCCCAACCTTTTATTGTGGAGGTTGATGTGTCGGATGTGGGGGTTGGGGCTGTGTTGTCTCAAGGTTCGTCCCCTGGTAAATGGCGTCTATGCGCCTTCTTTTCTAAAAAATTGAAATTATGATGTAGCTCCACAGCAGAAGGTGGGGGTTTTGTCACTTATTGTCCCTCAGCCCCCTCCCTTTAGCTGAAAAAGTGTCCGGTTACAGCTGTACATTGTAGACCTCTATAATCCCCCTCCAAACAGGGCACAATGATTGACATGGGATTATACCTTGAATATTCGTCACAGCTACCCAGAGTTGCCAGAGCTTCTGGTTAAGGTATGCGGCATCAGCGCCCATTTCCGCAAGTCAGCTACAGCTTCTGCCGCTCTGGCAGTGCTGCAGCAGCGCATGCAAGTGCCAGCTTACCGACTGGTTTGCGACATGACCACGGAGTGAAAAGTTTTTAAAGATGGTCAATATATACCTGGCCAACCAAACCAGTGTACTTCCTAATTCCTCTGGACCATTCAGCTATTGGGTCTGAAAGATGGACACCTGACATGAGCTGTCCCTCTATGCCTTGTAGGTGTTGTGCTGCCCTGCCAATAGCATCTTGTCTGAGCGAGTTTTTAATGCTACCGGGGTGGTCATAACAGATAGGCACTTTCGCCTGTCAACAGAGAGTGCTGAGAGGCTCAGTCTGATAACATTGAATAAATCCTGGATTACTCCTGACTTTTCCACATCACCAGCACACACAGAGCTTTTAATGTTCAGTATTTGAATGAAGCCCACCAGTAGTTTCCTTCTAGAGTCTATGGATGACCCCACTTATAATTATTTCCTGGGCACTTTGTACAAAGCCGTTATGAGTGTAAAAGTGCAACAACTATACTTTCTTAATTTTTTTTGAGGCACTCCAGTTGGTGCCTTCAGGAGTGTATGTATGACCATGTTTGTAATTATTGGTAGGCTGTGCACTGTGTGCAGACCTTTTATGAGAGTAGGAGTACCTCAACTACACTTTATTCACAATATTTACAGACAACACAGTAGCTCAATAGTTAGCACTGCAGCCTTGCAGCGCTGGGGTCCTAGGTTCAAATCCCACCAAGAACAACATCTGCAATGTGTTTGTATGTTATCTCCGTGTTTGCGTAGGTTTCCTCTGGGTACTCCGGTTTCCTCCCACATTCCAAAGAGATACTGATAGGGAATTTAGATTGTGAGCCCCAATGGGGACAGTGCCCATAATGTCTGTAAAGCGCAGTGGAATTAATGGCGCTATATAAGTGAGTAAAATAAATAAATAAAAATATTTGAGGCACTACAGTTAGTGTCTTCAACGGTGTTTGCTTGTAATTTTGGGCAGTATTTGCACTTGGTGCATAGCCTTTATGAGTCTAGAATTACCACTACATGACAATTTCAACAGAATGCATATGAAGCTCTCCTTTATGTCTAATACAGGGTGTATCTGAATCACAAATTTTTGCCACTTCTTGCTTCCTTCGTAAATTACATTGTGATTTCCAAAAAAAATAATAAAAAATCTATTTTAAATTATATATATTTTTAAATACTTTTTTACATTTAGCCTTATATACAAGTCATTATACAGGAAAAATGTTTCTTAACATTTTTTTCCTGCAAACTCCAATTTCTCATTGATTTTGAATGTTTTATTGTCACTCCTTAAAGTGGAGTAAAGTGTGACACCATTGTTCTCAGCAGCGATCTGGGAGTCAGGGATGCTTCCAGTGGTCTTTCCCATGATGTTCTCCTTCCATTCAGCACTTTTTCCATTCATTTCAACATTTTCACTGCGCCCCAGACCTCCTTGTTACGGCTGCCGGAAAAATGCTTGGATTTCCCATTGACTCCCATTATACTCATTGTCAGGAAAATATTAATATCAGGGAAATATCTTCCATATCTGCCTGACATAGATGTTCACCCCCTCCCTTATTCCCCTTCTGCTCAGCACAAAAGCCCCAATTAGCACACGCCTGAGAAATAGCTAATGCAAACAGGGCCAGCCAAGTAGTGTTATAACTTCGTTAGAAAGCAAGCATCTTGTCTCTGAAAGATGCAGGAGGTAATTAAAAACGCAGGCTTTCACTAATTTGCGTGTACCCGTGAGGCGGCTTCCCGAGCCTCAAAGGTAAATTTGTAGACGCACTGACTCCGATATGAAATATGAAATCTTGTGAGTTCCATAGGTCCGACAGTAACCGGACCCATATGTGTAGTGACCAAATCAGCCCAGGAATGTATAGGTAGTTTTCCAGGGCTGTAACCAAAATCAGGGAGCTGTAGCGCAAAAACACCAGAATGGCAGACTGCAGCTATGTGATGTGTGATATCTAAATAAAGATAAAATCATAAGGGAAAAAATGGCATAGTTTGCACGCTTCTGCGATCAACGAGTGATGAGTTATCGCAGAAGTTAGCGTTTTTAATAAAAATGTATAGGCTGGAGACCGGCCCACATGATGTCACCACAAGGGGCATGTGGGCAGATCTCTCCTTAGGTATAAGAGAATCCATGGAGAAGACAGGAGCACTCATTGCCAGGGGGAAATAAGAATTATAAGCAACGGGTCCTGTTCAATAACAGCATAATCTAACTGGGGAGCCCCTCCTCCACCTATATTGAATCGTCTCAGCGATCGTATAGTGTAAGTAAAGTTATCTTCTTTTACCTGTTTATTTTATGTAACTGCGTATGTATTTTAATGTCTCCTTTGTAAAATCCTTGTATATATTTTTCCTAAACACTGCCTCCCTTTTGGATTAAACCTAAAATGTAATAGTTCTGTTTCTTTTGTTCTGTAATCGTTCACTTCCTCAAAGCCATATACACTACCAAAACGCAGGCGTCTGGCCAGGCCTGTATTATATTTCAAACTCGGACGGTGGTGGCAGAGAGTATTAATAATTGGGCTATCGTGAAGCTGATAGTGACCGTACGGAGGGCGTTAAACACGGATTCCAGGCTGTGGAACCCAGGGTGTTGTGCCATACGCTCACTGGTCGCTTACCGATACCTACGTAGAGAGTAGTCTGGATTGCGTGCTCGCGACTCCGGACGAAATACTGACAGCGTGACGGCACGGTGAGATATTGCGTGATCTCCCCGGTGTCGTCCCCCTGTGTGTTGGAATTTCTGACAAATTGGTGGCAAGCGGTGGGTATTACAGAACATCAGTAGCTGGATTGAGCAATCATTCCTGTCACTGAAAACTTGCACGGTTTTTGCGAGAATTCTGTGCAGAGTTTTAAGAAATCAGACTCAGTGTTTTAATATTTTTTTATCTGGGACATTACTATACGTGTAGCAGTTGCATCCCCTCCCTTCTCTTGTTTTTCTATCCTATCTTGTATTTGGCAATAATGGCTACACGTGGAGAGCCCTGGTATCACCAGCAGACGAAGACCACTATCACTGCCCTCTGTGAGCTGAGGCAGATTGACCACACAGGCAAAACCAAGGCCCAAATGATTGCTGAACTGTTGCAAGGTGATGCAGAGCCTGTCCGACATCAGAGCCCTGATGATGGGGCTGCCAGCCAAGGCCGGAATGGCGCTGCTGCAGGGGTCCCACCTGTGATCGCCAGCCATACCCGCAACCAGGGTAGTGTGGACCCCCACCTGCAGATGGCCTTGGAGATGCTCGCCGCAGATGATCGTGATGGACAACTACAGCTGATCCTGAAATTCCAGGAGCGAGCGGAGCGCCAGGCACAAGCTGACCGAGAGGCTGCTTAGCGCCGGGCACAAGCTAACCGGGAGGAGCGCCAGGCCCAAGCTGACCGAGAGGCTGCTGAGTGCCAGGCCCAAGCTGACTGACAACACCAGCTGGAGCTAGCCCGGATTCAGAAGGAGTCATCCTCTACGCAGACCCGTGAGTCCAACAGTGCCAACTGCTTTAAACCCCGTCCTGAGCACTTCCCTGTGATGGAAAAGGATGGGGACTTGGACACATTTCTGCGAGGCTTTGAAAAGGCCTGCAGGCAGTATCAGCTGCCCACGGACCAGTGGGCCAGGTACTTAACTCCAGGGCTCCGAGGAAAAGCCTTGGCGGTGTTTGCTTCCCTCCCTCGAGAACAAGATGGAGACTATGAGGCCGTCAAGCAGGCCCTGTTAAGAAAGTACCAGCTGACTCCGGAGGTTTACCGGAAAAAGTTCAGAGCCCTCCAACGTGGACCACATGACACCTACAGTGATGTGGTAGACGGACTCAGAACCAACTTTGAGCAGTGGATCCGAGGACTGTCAGTCACCACCTTCGAGGACCTGAAGGATCTGATGGTGAAGGACCAGGTTCTTCATCTGTGCCCTGTGTAGGTGAGACAGTTTGTGCTTGACCGGGAGCCGAAGGAAGCCGCCAAAGCAGCCCAGATTGCTGATACCTATGAGACCAACCGCACACCAGAGGTGCGGAAGTCAGCCGCCAGCAGCTGGAAAGGGGGTAAGCAGACAGCCACCTCCAGTGTCCCAGCCAGCCGGCCCTCAGTGGGTCCTGCCCCTTCTTCCAGCATCTGGACTGCATTTGACTCCCGTAAGTGCTATACTTGTGACCAAATGGGTCACATCAGCTTTGTCTGCCCGGAGAGGCAGAAGATGAACCCCACACCTAAGGCCCCAGGGCTTACTGCAGCCATTCTTTTTGTGGGTGGGGCGGTTGGCCGGGCTCGGGAGAACTTACAACCCGTTACCGTGGGAAACACAGTCACTGTCGGCCTTAAGGACACTGGCGCAGAATGCAACCTGATCCGCCCTGAGTTTGTGTTACCAGAGGAACTCATTCCTGGGAAGACCCTGTCACCGGGTTTGGGGTTGTCCGCCGTCCCATACCGATGGCCCGAGTTTTCCTGGACTGGGGTGCGGGGAGGGGGTTAAGGGAAGTGGGGGTGTCGGAGAATCTCCCCACTAATGTGCTATTGGGAACTGATCTGGGACGGTTGGTTGCCCGATACATCCCTGACAACCCTCCCAGATCTGATATGTCATGTAATGCCGCTGTCAAAAATGTCAAGGTGATGTCTAATAAAAGTGTGTGTTGTGGTAAAGGGGAACTCAGCCGCCTCACCCCGTGGGGTGATGCTGCTGAGGATCCCCTAAAGCGAGCCAGCATAAGTGCTAGGGGCAAAGGGAGCAGGCACGGACACCAGGAAGCAGGTCATCTCGTGCAGGTGACCAGTGTCACGCTAGATGGTAACATGGTCGGTGGTAGCTGCCCCATGACTAGCACGGCTCCAGAGGTGATGTGGAAGGATGGGGAGAAACACGGGGATCATAGGAAAAGTGGTCCCGTGCCGACGACCCGTGTCATGACGGGACTGTGACATGGCTGGTTATAGCTCCCCTCTTGGGAGCACAGCTCCCAAGGTAAAAATGATGACAGATAAAAAGGTAGGCCGCATAACCAGGCAGGGTAGGAGGAAGGTGTGTCCCCCTGTCAGGAGAATAGCAGGAAGGTGGCCATAGCCTGTCAGAGGTGTGGAGAAAATGTATCCCAAACCGGTCAGGGTGATCGGAAAGCTGGACCCTCAGGTTGATGGGCAAGTGGATCTGCGGCTTGTTGGATAAGCAGGAAGGGTGGCCCAGGAGGTGGGCTAAAGGGGCGATCTGTAAATCACCCCTTATGCCACCTCAAAGATGGGAAGATGTCAGGAAAATATTAATATCAGGGAAATGTCTTTCATATCTGCCTGACATAGATGTTCACCCCCTCCCTTATTCCCCTTCTGCTCAGCACAAAAGCCCCAATTAGCACACGCCTGAGAAATAGCTAATGCAAACAGGGCAAGCCAAGGAGTGTTATAACTTCGTTAGGAAGCAAGCATCTTGTCTCTGAAAGACGCAGGAGGTAATTAAAAACGCAGGCTTGCACTAATTTGCGTGTACCCGCGAGGCGGCTTCCCGAGCCTCAAAGGTAAATTTGTAGACGCACTGACTCCGATATGAAATATGAAATCTTGTGAGTTCCATAGGTCCGACAGTAACAGGACCCATATGTGTAGTGACCAAATCAGCCCAGGAATGTATAGGTAGTTTTCCAGGGCTGTAACCAAAATCAGGGAGCTGTAGCGCAAAAACACCAGAATGGCAGACTGCAGCTATGTGATGTGTGATATCTAAATAAAGATAAAATCATAAGGGAAAAAATGGCATAGTTTGCACGCTTCTGCGATCAACGAGCGATGAGTTATCGCAGAAGTTAGCGTTTTTAATAAAAATGTATAGGCTGGAGACCGGCCCACATGATGTCACCACAAGGGGCGTGTGGGCAGATCTCCCCTTAGGTATAAGAGAATCCATGGAGAAGACAGGAGCACTCATTGCCAGGGGGGAATAAGAATTATAAGCAACAGGTCCTGTTCAATAACAGCATAATCTAACTGGGGAGCCCCTCCTCCACCTATATTGAATCGTCTCAGCGATTGTATAGTGTAAGTAAAGCTATCTTCTTTTACCCTGTTTATTTTATGTAACTGCGTATGTATTTTAATGTCTCCTTTGTAACATCCTTGTATATATTTTTCCTAAACACTGCCTCCCTTTTGGATTAAACCTAAAATTTAATAGCTCTGTTTCTTTTGTTCTGTAATCGTTCCCTTCCTCAAAGCTATATACGCTACCAAAACGCGGGGCGTCCGGCCAGGCCTGTATTATATTTCAAACTCGGCCGGTGGTGGCAGAGAGTATTAATAATTGGGCTATCGTGAAGCTGACAGTGACCGTACGGAGGGCGTTAAACACGGATTCCAGGCTGTGGAACCCAGGGTGTTGCGCCATACGCTCACTGGTCGCTTACCGATACCTATGTAGAGAGTAGTCTGGATCGCGTGCTCGTGACTCCGGACGAAATACTGACAGCGTGACGGCACGGTGAGATATTGCGTGATCTCCCCGGTGTCGTCCCCCTGTGTGTGTTGGAATTCCTGACACTCATTACTCAAAACCCATTAGAAATTGCTTGATTCGAGTAACGAGCATCCGAGCATTTTAGTACTCGTTTTTCTCCAATCATTATCCATTTGTTGAAACCATCCTCTTTTCAACTTCAGCTTTTTTATTTACAGATGGTGTTATGTTTGTATTAAAAATTTGTTGAAATTTCATTGAATCCATTCTTCCCTCTACCCGTGAAATGTTGCCAGTGCCATTGGCTGCAACACAACCCCAAAGCATGATTGATCAACTCCCATGCTTAATGGTTGAAGAGATGTTGTTTTCCTGAAATTCTGTGCCCTTTTTTCTTTACACATGCCATTGATCATTGTGGCCAAAGAGTTCTATTTTAACCATATTGGTCCACATGACTTGTTTCAAAAATGCTCTCACTGAAATTTTGCTTTGTCTTCCAGACCTTGTCTTGACCTCCACTGTTCCTGTTAACTGCCATTTCTTAATTACATTTTGAACTGAGTAAAGGGCAACTTGAAAATGTTTTGCTATCTTCTTAGAGTCTTCTCCTACTTTATGGGCCTCCAACATTTTCATTTTCAGAATGCTAGGCTGCTTAGAAGAACCCATGGCTGCTGTTTTTTAGCACAAGGTTAGAGGAGGCTGGGTTTTTATAAAGCTGGGAAATTTGCATCACCTGGCCTTTCCTAACAATGATAATGAACAAGCCATAACCCTAGCAGGCTAATTAAGGTCTGAAACCTTGTTCAAAATTATCTGAACACACAAATCTCTTAAGTGTGCCCGAACGTTTTCATCGGGCTATTCTCCTTTTTGCAAGTTTTAAAGTGACTATATTTTTTTTTGCCAAAAGTACAAAAGAAATGTGTCATCTTTAGCTTTAGGCCTTTTAGAGATCATTTCACCTTCAACTTGCTTAACTGTTCACAATAACAGTAATTTTGACCAGGGGTGCCAAAACCTTTACATGCCACTGAAAAAAAAAGGGGCTGAGGGGGACATCATATTATATGAGAGATTGTGGGGAACATTATACTTGGAGCTGTGAGGGATATTATACCTGGGCTGTGGGGACTTCATAATATATACTATTTGGGGGGCATCATATTGTATAGGGGATTGTAGGGGACATTATACTGGGGGCTGTGGAGACATCATACTGTAAAGGGGGCTTTGGTGACCATATTCTATAGGGGTCTGTGGTGGACTTCATACTGTACATTGGGGGTTGTTGTAGACATACTGCATAGGGAGCTGTGGTGGACATCATAGTGTATATTGGGGGCTGATGTGGCTATCATACTGTTCAGGCTGCTGCAGTGACAATCATACCATGTGGGGGGATAGTGTGAGGAGGGGGTAGATTGGAGAGGACAACGTGGTGGGTAGTATGTGGGCATAGTGTGTAAAGGGAGCACAGAATGGATATGGAGAGGGGGCAGAATTAAATGGGGGCATAGTATGGAGAGAGTTTAGCATGGCAGGGAGACAGTGTGGCGATCTAGAGTGTGTAAGGAAAACCAGTGGAGAGGGGACAGCCATGGTATGGGCCGTGGTTCAGCAGGGCGAATGGTTATATCTGATAATGGCAGACATTGGGGTGGTTGTAGCTGATAATGGCACAGTGGGGTGGTTATAGATCATTAAGGCAGACATTGTGGAGATCATATACCATTGGAGGCTTATTTGGGGCATAGTATGGACAGATTTTTATGCAGAGGATATTAAATGACACTCTTTTTATGGTCATTGTGTCAGGATGTGCTGCAGAAGACTGGAGAAGAGAGAAGCCTGCAGAGAAGAGCAGTGGATGAGAAAATTCATCATGGTGTCAGGACAAGATGGAGATGAAAAGAAACGACTCAATCAGAAAATATGTCACCTATAAGGTACCTGGATGTACATGTTTACTTGTTGATACTGACTACATTTCATCAGTACTGTGGTTCCTGTATGGTCCACAGTCTGATAAAGAATGATAACAATAGTAAGGAGATGCTGGGAGTTAGGCTATGTGCCCACGATGCAGAAATGCTCCGGATTTTTCCTGGGCGTTTCTGCATCTCCCTGGCAGAAAAAACGCATGCGGATTTTACAATCGTTTGTCAAGCGTTTTTAGCATGCGATTTTGCATGCTTTTGTCAAGTGCTTTTCCAAGCGATTTTAGCATCACTTGGAAAAGTGCTTGAAAGTTGGTCACACAATATAAATCTATGCAACCGGCATGGATTTATATTGTGTGACCAACATAATGTTAAAAAAAGAATTAGAACGTAAAAAATAACCTTATACTCATCTTTCCGGTGGCCTTGGTCTGCTCCCGGCGTCGCTGCTGGCTCCGTGGCAGGTACCGGTAATGTAAAAGGGCCTTCCATGACGTCAGCTGTCGCGTGACCTGTCACGCGACCACTGATGTTGGCGGTCGCGTGACCTGTCACATGACCGCTGACGTCATGGAAGGTCCTTTTACATTACCGGTACCCGCCACGGAGCCAGCAGCGACGCCGGAAGCAGAGCGGGGGCCATCGGAAGGTGAAAATGCACTCTGTTGAGCCTCAGCCCTAAAGTACATCACTTTTTTATTACTGTTGATGGTATTATTTGGTGAAAAAGCTCACAATTCCAGTGGTAGTGGTCTTCAGAGCTTCTTACCTGACCCATCAGAGTGGGAGGGGGGATGAGTGAGGGCACTTTGGTCATCAACCCATTGCTTTACTTAGGGGCTGAGCATTAATCGGATGTGGGGGGGGTAGCTTTCGATTTAATCTGCCTAGAGCACCAAAATACCTTGTTCAGGCCTTGCATATAACTAAAGGGAGTTACCTCCCTCCATGCTCAGGATCATATTGTGGGCTGTACCTTGGACCTGATTCACACCAAGCTGGAATTCCTAGTATTTCCAGGTACAAAAACACCTTCAGATCAGCACTTGGTTTCAGTTATACAGGGTGGGCCATTTATATGGATACACCTAAATAAAATGGGAATTGTTGGTGATATCAACTTCCTGTTTGTGGCACATTAGTATATGGGAGGTGGAAAACTTTTCCAGATGGGTGGTGACCATGGCAGCCAATTTGGATCCAACTTTATTTTTTTCAATGGGAACAGGGTCATGTGACACATCAAACTTATTGAGAATTTCATACGAAAAACAGTGGTGTGCTTGGTTTTAACGTAACTTTATTCTTTCATGAGTTATTTACAAGTTTATGACAACTTATAACATGTGTTTAAAGTGCTGCCCATTGTGTTGGATTGTCAATGAAACCCTCTTCTCCCACTCTTGACACACTGATAGCAACACCACAGAAGAAATGCTAGCACAGGCATCCAGTATCCATTGTTTCAGATGCGGCACATCTCATATCTTCACAGCATAGACAATTGCCTTCACATGACCCCAAAGATAAAAGTCTAAGGGGGTCAGATCGGGAGACCTTTGTGGCCATTCAACTGGCCCACGACAACCAATCCACTTTCCAGGAAACTGTTCATGTAGGAATGCTCGGACCTGACACCCATAATGTGGTGGTGCACTATCTTGCTGGAAAAACTCAGGGAAAGTGCCATCTTCAGAGCATAAAGAGGGCAACATATCATCATGTAACAATTTCAGATATACAGTGGCATTAAGGTTTCCATTGATGAAGAATGGCCCACTATCTTTGTACCCCATATACCACCAATTTTTGTGTTCCAACCGTCTTGGAGGGATCTATCTACTGTGGGTTAGTGTCAGACCAATAGCGGTGGTTTTGTTTGTTAATTTCACCCTTCACAAAAAAGTTTGCCTCATCACTGAACATAATGTTCTGTGTAAACTGTGGGTCCTGTTCCAATTTTTGTTTTGCCCATTCTGCAAATTCAGTGCGCCGATCTGAGTCATTCTCGTTGAAATGCTGCAGCAGCTGGATGTTGTAAGGGTGTTATTTGTGAGTAGCTAATATCCGCCAAGGGGATGTTCGACTGATGCCACTCTCCAGTGACATGCGGCGAGTGCCAAACTATGGGCTCTTGCTGAATGAAGCTAGGACAGCCACTGATGTTTCTTCATTAGTGACAGTTTTCTTGCATCCACATTTTGGCCAATCCAACACTGAACCTGTTTCACGAAATTTGGCAAGCAGTTAGCTAACTGTAGCATGGGAGATGGGTGGTCTCGTAGGGTGTCTTGCATTGAAATCTGCTGCAATGACCCGGGTACTGCGTTCACTAAACGTCAACACAATTTCTATCACTCCTCACGTGTTAACCTCTGTGACATGTCAATGGCTGTAAACAAAGAGAAACTTGTAAATAACTCATTAAAGAATAAAGTTACGTTAAAACCAAGCACACCGTTGTTTTTCTTATGAAATTCTCAATAAGTTTTATGTGTCACATGACCCTCTTGCCATTGAAAAAAAATAAAGTTCGATCCAAAAATGGTCAACACCCATCTGGAAAAGTTTTTCCCCTACCATATACTAATGTGCCACAAATAGGAAGTTGGCATCACCAACCATTCCCATTTTATTTAGGTGTATCCATATAAATGACCCACCCTGTATATCTATCCTATTTGCACAGATAATTTATGGAATTACTGAAGGTGGTTTTCTCATTATAAAGACTGATCTCATAATCCAAAAATGGTAATAAAAATAAAACTATAACTCTACATTTTAATGTATGTGAATTTATACTTCTGTTCACATGCGTACAATAGCACTCGCTTTTTATTACACAACTAGACCCCATACATCTCAGCTAACATTACATGATTTTGATGTTCATTTACATCTGAATTTTTTTCTATTTACTTGTGTCAAGTGATTGTGTAGTGATTCCCTATATATAATGCCCATGTTTTTCACCAGAATTCACCATCTCAGTTACCCGAAGTTCCTGTTATAAACTGCACACTGTTCCACATATACTCTTTTCTTGGTGGGTGGAGAAGGGGCACACAAACTCGTATCAGTGTTTCTGATTATGCAGCTCCTGTCACATAGATATAATGAGAATCCCAGTTCAGCTTCCATGAATGTTTATTTATGGTCTATTAACTTATTTTGAAGTATATAATAAACTGTATCATCCCAGTAGGTAGCAGATCATATGTGCTGATGTGCAGGGAGACTAAAATATAAAGCAATATAAAATCTAAAAAGAGAAGCAGATGAGGCGTGTACACTTCACAGAACACGCAAAACACCAAAAAGTAATCAATTGAAGGGTTCCGGGACCATTAAATATGTATTTTCTAAACCGCTTCATTAGTAGTCTGCATATCACCAGCTAACAGTTTAGGCGAAGTGGCTGTGATCTGAAGAGGAAAGATTGGATATTAATTTAAATAAATAATTCTAGAAAAATCAAAACTAAAACATGGAAAGTTTAATTGCATTTAATTAGGAAAAATACAACAGGAGAACTTCAAATTAAAATATCAATATCGACCAGAAAGTCTTGCATGAAAAATACAGTTAGCACTAAAATTATAAAAGGATCACAATAAGTTGCATTTTCATAAAAATATATATACCAAGTTTGTGGCCAACGCAGATAATAAAAATGTGTCTCCTATTGCAGCAGGCAGCCGTTTGGTCTCAAGGGGTCAACAACTTCTTGGTTACATACAAATTGGCTTGGTCTTGCGCGACAAAGGTGTGTTGTGTTTAAAAAAGAAGTCAAACATGGATCAAACACTATTTTCTTTTGATCAAAACATTTCATATCACGGGGGAACACCTGTTACCTGTTTCATGGTAAACCCTTCCCTCCTTTACACCATGTCAACTAACAGGCACAAGCTTAGAATATATAACGGTGTGTGAAGCAACATAAAAAACACCCAAGCCCCCTATATCTGACATGTGAAAATAAACGGAGAGGTTTCTCCTCATATGAAAGAAAAAACATTGAGAACTGATCAAGAAAGCCTTAATGCCATATCCATACCTAGTTTGTTATGAAACAAGGATTTTTGGACTGCAGAAGTTATGTACACAAAGAAAAAGTGAAAGGGCTGTAATAAAACGTGTCAGTGCTTATCAAAACGAATTTGATCACTTGAAACCTGACTGGTGGTGAAGGGTAACAGTGACTTTATTAGAATATTCTGTACACTTGAGGGACATTATCACCCTATATTCTAAAAACACTTGTCCGACATCACACCAGAGATGCTGTTACATACGTCGCGGATAATTGGGTGCTTGTGCCGCTCTTAGATAATCATTGTAAGCTGCATATTGAGGATACTCAGATTGTGTTTCAGCTGTCTGGTGAAAATCCATTTGTGCCTTGGGCGGCGATCGACGGAAGGAATCCTGTGGCTTCTGTGCTAAACGGCGATAATCAGATAGTTCAGAGTAACGGCGGTCAGGAGCGATCCTGCGGTCGAAACACAAAAGGAGGTTTTTTTAATACTACTACAAAAAAAAAAAAAAAAAGCGCACCGTAAACTACACAAGTAGTAACTAGAGAAGAGGTCCGTTAAAAAAAAAAAAAAAGTACACTCCAAGGCCACATTAATACGTTCAGTATTTGACATAAGTATTTGTAAGCCAAAACCAGGAGCGAGTGAAAAATGCATAAGTGGTGCATGTGTTTCTATTAACTTTTCCTCTGATTGTAAGCTAAAAACAGGAGTGAAACAAATACTGACCAAATACTGAATGTCTGAACGTGGCCTAAATGAGTTTTCAGCATTGCTCCAGTCGTGATGTTACTACATGTGGCATTGTGACTAGGACGACGCACAGCATCCGGAGGACTGAAACGATTAGAAGGTCTTTAATAAAGTGTGTGGCACAGTAAACTTGGGGTCTCCATTGATCAACATTTTCCTGTAGATTGCTGGTGTTTTCAGGAAAATTCAGAGTGCCTAGGTTATGTCCTTACACTGCTGCTAACTATCATTAAAAGCCCTCCTGTACCAGAGTAGTGATTTAGCCTCTCATCGGACATGACAGTTAAAAAAAATAAATAAAAATAACACCAGTTGTTTGTCATGTGAATATCCGCCTCGCATCACCTATTTTCTAAATAAAATAGGTTAAAAAATAAGTGCAGATTAGATTATATATATATATTTTTTTTATTATTTTTTTAAAAGGTGGCAGAGTTAATTTTTTCTACTACAGAGCTCCAAACTCCCAGCATGTACAAAGACAATAGCCGTGATGTAATTCTGTCTGCCTGCAGCTACCACTAGAGCTTACTACATACTGTTAATAAATTAATGGTGCCTTCATCAGCTTGATTTGGTCACAGTGATGTTTAAAGCCAAGCTCACACATCCTCTGCTGCACATAAACAATTGAAAAATCTAGTAAACAATTTACTTCAATGTTCCTTATCCATAACTTTTGGCAATTGCTCTAGCCCTGGAAAAGATACGTGTAGGTCTGTATTAAACTAGAAAATAAAAGCATGCAGTAAGCGTAAAAACGTTTGATATTGGTGGCTGCAGGCAGCCAGAACCTCTCATTTTTCACATAGTGTGTATTAAATGTTTCATCTCTTCACAAAATGTAGGATAAATATCACCCCACCACCGTCCCATCCACCCCCAATTCAGAACTTTAGGAATAATACCAGGAAAAAAAAAAATCTATAACGTTAAAGGGGTATTCCAACTTCCTAAGGCAGGAATATCTATATCCTGTGCTGTTCACAGGAGGTGGCGACTCCGGAAACAACTTGGCAGCCTTAACTACGCCATTTCTAAATCTTGCATAAAAGTGAAGAATTATATAAAGAGTAGGGTTGAGCGAGTATGTTCTGTCCGAGTATGCTCGGGCCGAGATTCGAGTATTTACAGCTGCTCTGTGATATGGTTGAATCGCTCCCGTGTGCATGATTTGCGACTGTTTGACAGCTTTATTACATGTGAGGAATGTGTAAGAAATAGACATTCCTCACATGTAATAAAACTGTCAAACAGTCGCAAATCATGCACAGGGAGCGATTCAACCATATCACAGAGCAGCTGTAAATACTCGAAACCCGGCCCGAGCATACTTGGCGAAAGGGTTAATAGAACATACTCGCTCAACACTAATAAAGAGCATAGCACAGCCAGGTTGACTATTTCTGGGTTCCCATAGAGGCAGATATTCCCATCTCGGAGATAAATGGATGTGAATGACCCTTTAATAACTGGTTAAATAGTATTAGTAAGTTGGATAAGTCAATTATTTACCTATATATGTGAAGGGGATTTGGAGCACTGTATCAGAAACATCAGCTCCTGTGTCCTCCAAAGCTATTAACGAGAAAGTTACATTATGAAGTTAAACAGTACTACTACCCAACAATGGCAGGGTTTTACAATAGTGATATCTACACCTAGTTGTGAACAATTCAATGTTTTCCACTAGACTGCAGCTAAAGCTCAATAATAAAAATCTAAAAACTCTTGCAGCCTTATAATGACACTACACTGCTTAGATGCTAGAAAACCCCAGAAAAAAAGTGCAGCAAGCAGGGCAACACAATAAAACATATATATTTTATTTAGGTCTCATTAAAAAGCATACAAGAAAGAATAAAATAAGCAATAAAAAAATGACAAAGTATTCAGACATATGAAAGAAATGGTTGGTGAGCCCCTGACGAAGCACCTGTGAAATGTGTGTCGTGTACATGGTGTGTGAACCACTGCATTTCTTACATTGGTTGAATTCGCTGGTTATCAGGGTAATTTTATGGTTCACAGAACCCACTATTACTTATCTTTGTTCCCCTGTATTTACTCAAGAAACTTTTTTTCCATTATTCTTTGAAAGGACAATATACGCATTTTCACCAGCAGCTACTTATCCCCACATTGTATATTACAAATTGTGTTTGATATTTACATGTATAAATTCTATGGGTTATTTTTTGGCTCACCCATTTATTTCTTTTATGTCTGTGTACTTTGACAATTTTTTATTGTTTCATATATGCTTTTTAATGAGACCTAAATAAATTGTATGTGTTTTATTGAGTTACCCTGCTTACTGCACCTTTTTCTTGGTTTTCCATTATCTAATAAGAACAGTGGGACGAACCTCTTTTGGTTCTGGGTCACAGCTTTTTCGGTTTTCTTACTGATTAGATGATAGGTAACAAAGGTTGACAACATTCAACTTCCTAGCTGTGACTTAACAGATATATGGTGGACCAACTATTGAGACTCCTATCTCGCCACTCTTTGGTCACGTCACCCTCTGCCACAATGACTTACTCCCTCCTCTAATAATTAAACATAGACCCTAAAACGTACTAACCAAAGAAAATGTCCCAAAATCCAACAATTCACTGAGAGGTGCATATTACTGCTTTGATACTGAAGGACCTAACTTTACAGACCTTACGGTTTTTATACTACTTTCTGTATACTAACAATGCACTGAGGAAATAATTACTTTCATCCCATTTAAACAATATACGGCAGAATACAAATATCCAGTAGGCAGCTGTCCATAAAGAACGCACTGCAGAGGGACATCAGGAGGTGTGAAAAAATGAGGGAGAGGTTTAGGTAAGTCTAACTTCTTAAAAGTTAGAAGTAGAGCAACCAATTTGTTTTAGGAGGGGATAAGACAACGTGGGGGGGGGGGTGGAGGAGAACTTGCTGTGGTCACTGGAGATGATGGAGGCAGTGTAGGGTAGTGGGGAGGAGTACTACTCATATTACCAAGGGGAGTTCTAGCCTGACTACATAGCAAGTGATGTGTAAAGCCTATCCAAGTTTTAGTGTGAATCCAGCATATAGCATGTCACTGCAGGCTCCTAACTTTTGTAACTGGCTTCTAAACCTAGCATAATTTGGCTTGGGCTAGCCCAATAAAAGAACACAAAAATGCCCATTCCCTGCTAAGAGCAAAAAGGACACATTACTGATTCACCTATTTGGGTCTTATGTAATGGTAATCTCAACCCAGCCTAGCTCGCTTGATTTTACTTACCTTTTATAAGCATCTGACGCTTTCTTGAAGCTATCTGAGGTAGCACTTCGTGGTGGTGGAAGACAGGCACGCTCATACATGAGCGCATCATTTGTAGCCTGAAGGGATGAATAAGCAGCCTGTGTCCCAAGGCCGGAGATTTGGGAGGGGTCATAGGCGGTACCTTGCTGCTGACGATATGCAGTAGCCGACGCATAGGGAGTAGTGGTGGAAATGGATCCATAAGGGTTGGCTGCAGTCTGGGTTGTGTAGGACGACGCCATGGCAGGAATCTGTGCAGCGTATCCTGTGGTTAGAGTAGGAACTTGTTGCCGATAAGCTGCAGCTGTCTGGGCATTATATGTAGCGGTGTCTGCACCATATGTTGCGGTCTGGCTCTCATATCCAGTCTGATTCACAGCAGCAGCGGCGGCACGAGCAGCATAGGCAGAAGCCAACGCCGACGTCTGACTACTATAGGCGGACGACAACGATGGAGTAGTCTGGACCCCATAGGCGGATGACAATGAAGAATAGTCTGTCGCTGCAGTACGATACTTCTGTGCAAGTGCAGTGGAGGTCATTGCTTCCTCATAGTATGCTCTTGTGGGCGACCTCCGCAGGGGACTCCTGTCTCGCGAATAGTACATTGGGGAAGGTGGACGCACTCTGCTGTCGTAAGTATCATATTGCTCATAATCTCCACCATAACGCTCATATGGCGATTTCAAAGCATAGGACGCATAAGTCGCTTCGGTTGCTCTCCTGCGGTTATATGCTTCAGAGCGGCTCTGCGGTGCATCTCGGTATTCATAAGACCTACGTGAGCGACCGCTATGAGAGCTACCGTTACCGCCCATAGGCTTATTAGCCTTACTGGACATCTCCACATTAATCCGTTTGCCTCTTAAATCTCTGCCATTCAGTTTGTCGATAGCTTCCCTAGCGTCGCTTTCTTTTTCCATGTGAACGAACGCATAGTCTGATGAAGTAGCATACAAGGAGAGGAAAAAAAAAATATGTTATACATCTTTCAGAATTTATTAAGTACCTACACTGTAATATTTTCAAATGTATGTCATAGGCCGTAGATCAAATGTCATTCAGAGAATGAAAAAATGCACAATACTAAAGAACGGATCTATAGTGTACAATCGCCAAGCCCCAAATTAATCAAGGAGTCGAACTGTATAATATCCTCCTACTTAATGTTAAGTGTAATTGTATAATGATATTACAGCATTAGATCTAATTGCTCTGATCATATTTGCATAGCCAGATCTGTCACACCAAATACTGGTGGCAACTCACAGACCCAACTGACATAAAATAGGGGCCATTGGGTTCTACTGTGGTATCAGCCGTGGTGGTGGGGGGGAAATATCAGCGCCGTGTACAGAGCTATTCTTTCCATCAGAATGGAGACAACCAACAGAGCCAGCAATGCACGTTTGTAGAGACGAAGGCCAGGTTTACACCACCCAATAGCCAGTTTGGACAGGCCGATCACATTAAATATGTTCCCAGAGCAATCAGCAATAGATCGTTCAGTACAGGCAGGCTGTCAATGTACTCCATAACACGTCCTGTTTACGTAAGGCCACATGCTGCCAAGAACGATTAGTTTTTTAGCAAACCAAAAGATTACTTCACCAGACAAATGAGCATTTGCTCGCTCGTTGGGGGATTGGAAGCCTGCTTACACTGCACAATCATCGGGATAGACTGTAGATTAAAAAGAATTAAAAGGGATGTCCAGTCCAAAGCTACAAGTCTGCAGTCACTTTATGAGGCTGCAGACTTGTGAATCCTCACAAGGCGCGCACTGCACGCTGCGAGGAATCTCTGGTGCCAGGAGCGGCAGTCATGTGACCGCAAGTATGCAATATGAATACTCATGACCACATTACGAGTAGACTATTTCATGCCTCGCTCAATGCAAGTATGTAGCCAGGAGTATGCATATCATATACTTGTGGTCACATGACCGCAGCCAGAGAATCTATGTGAGCGGCGCTTTGCGCATGCCCGGGAGATGAAGGAGACCAATGCACGTCACAGGACCCTGTGACGTGCAGGGGAGGGGGGAAATATGATAACTAGGCACATAGGCGGGAATTTTCGGGGATTAATAAACAAATAGGCGGCGATTTCTTGGCGTCCCCCGGACGCTAAACCTGTGCAAAGAGGAGTTGATAGAAACAGATTTCTCTGCAATCAAACCTCTACTTTGGGCCATACAGCTATGTATGGATTTACTTTTCTATAACCTGATACCCATAGTAGAGGTCTGATATCTCCCAGGGGGTGACAGATTCCCTTTAAAGAAACTAATGTGATCAGAGATTTTCCATTTAATACGGCAGATGTTGGCTGTAAGCCAATAAGGAAATATAAAAAGTGCTAAAAACTGAGGGTTTTTTTGTGTCCACTTATATGGTGATTTCAGGACCTAGCTTTCATACTCCTGTGACTATAGGCCACGGAACAGCTGTGATGCATCCTGGCATCTGAGAACTATGTGAGAAACTGTTATGAGAGCTACGGTCACTGCTGATGCTTTATTGGCCAACTTTACATTAATCAGTTTGCCTCATATCTCTTACCGTTTGTTGATCGCCTCCTTAGTCACTCATTTTGGATGGGAACGAGTTGAATAAAACAACTAATAATGAAGCTGACCAAACTGTATGACATGTTGACTAACTTGTTACCCAGGGATTGTTCCATCTTCACCACAAAAGGAGAAGAGGTCGTAAAAATATTTTTCTTAAAAGCAAACCTGTCAGCAATAATTTACACAGACAATCGATACCTTTGTGACCCCAAAATGTTCTTCCAGCAGTGAGACACAACCTTTTGAAAGTATATGTAAATGATGCTGCAAGTGCATTGGGCCGTGTCCATGTATTTCCAACGCCTCAGTTTTCATCGCCTGGTGCCATCCTCTTCTGGATGATTGAGAGATCGTTGGCATGGCAGACACACAGATGTGAAAGTACTTCACATGTACAATGAGAAGACCATGCACATAGACATGATGTAATACATCAAACAACCTGTCAACCAGAAGAGGGCGGCACAAGGCGAGGAATACATAGACCAGCCGAGACGTAGAAGTGCATCATCACACCCCAGTGCACTTCCATCCTCATTTACACATGCCTACTTATTGTGATTTCTCATAATTCTTTTTTGTTTTAAAGTGCTTCAAGTAAGGGGTGGTGAAAAAAAACGCTGAAAAAACGCAGGTGTCAAGTTTTTTGTGCCTAAACCAGAATGAGATTTTTTCCACTGAACTTTATGTACATACATAAGGCTATGTTCACACATGTTTTTTTTCCAGCAGCAAAACCTGATCTCTTGCCAGGATGTTGTTCTGGATTTTTGTGTGCGTTTTTTCACTGCCATTTTGTCTCAGTTATGCATGTACATAAAGTTCAGTGAAAAAAAAAAATCTCATTCTGGTTTAGGCACAAAAAATGCTGAAAAAACACTGAAAGTGACATGCTCTATATTGCAAAAAAACATGCAAAGCACAAAATCCTGAACAAATAAAAAAACAAGGTGTGCATGACATTTCTGGAATTTCATAGACTTTGCTGGTATTGCAAAACGCAGCTGAAGTTTTGCATAAAAAACCATGATGTGTGAACATAGCCTAAGAGACAAAAGGACAGTGAAAAAAAACCACCCCAAAAAAAAAAAAAAGCCGAAAAAGCAAGAAAAAAAAATAGCAACAAAAATCCTGAACAACTTCCTGGCAAGAGATCAGGTTTTGCTGCAGAAAAAAAACATGATGTGTGAACATAGCCTAAAGCTCTTTACTAGGGATGAGCAAGTTGATTCACAGACCCTGGTTCAGTGGCAATGTGAGTAGTCTTTGACAACTGGACTGGAGACCTGCAACCCAGATCCTATCTGCCAGCATCCCCAGCTCCACTACTGGTTAGCGGGCCTGGTGCAAAGTTATAACTGCAGCAATACGCACACAAGACATTGCACCAGGCTGACAATCAAAGGAGGAGTCATGGATGTCAGCAGGTAAGTGGAGGTTCTCAGGCTCCCACCCAATAGCCATGAACTAATGACCCGTGCGCTGGAGCAGGGCCCTGCAAATCGATCCACTCTACTCTACTTTTTACTCATCCTGTCAGGCTGTGTTCAGATGGAGGGGTTTTTTTGTAGGTGGACAAAACCTTGCGTTTTTCTAGTAGAAAGTGCTTCAGAAAATGTTGCATTGTTGGGGAAGTTTTTTCTCTTTACTTGAAGTGTTTTTTCTTTTTGTTTTAATTTCAGCATTTTAATTGGATGTGTCAAGTTTTAAGCAGATTTCAAGAAGAATATGCCTCAGAGATAATGTCACTTTTTTCCCCACAGGGCGTTTCTCAATCTTAAAGGGAACCTGTCACCAGAACAAAACTCTATTAACCTGCAGATATGGGGTTAATCTGCAGGTTAATAGCGTTATTATGCTGCCCGGCGCCTGCATGCAGCTGGACGCTGCGGGGAGAAAATTAACTTTATTCTCCCCAGCAACGTGCCCATCTCAGGCACGGGGACGGCGCCAGCACGGATTTAGGCACCACAGAGCGGTGGCTGTAACCACGCCCCTGGCCCTAACACTGCTTCTGCATCAAGGTCACCAGTCAGTCAGGGGGGTGCGGTTACAGCTTCTGCTCTGTATAGAGTGGTGACTGAACCAGTGTCGGCGCCGCCCACGTCACTGAAACAGGAATGCTGCCGGGGCGAATAAAGTTAATTTTGTCTCTGCAGCGTTGGTCTAAGTGCAGGCGCCAGCTAGCATAATAATGCTATTAACCTGTAGATTAACAGCATTTTGGGTTTTTTTGATGACCGGTTCCCTTCGAGAAAAAAAAAAAAAAAATCATGTACGAAAAAATTATTTACCATAGACGCAAAATAGGAAAAAGTTTTCCAAGCATTGTTTAAGTGTCTCTACACACTCAAAAGAAAAAAAAACAGCTTAAGGCCATTTTCACTCAGTTTCTGGAGATGTTTTGCTCCAAAAATCCTTGGAAAACTCTTTCAATTTATTTCTATGGGAAATCCACTTCATTGTTCATGTGAGGGTTTTTAGAGTTTATTAGGGTACATGCCCACAATCAGGAATAGCAGCTTTTTGGACGCAGCCCACTTGCGCTGTGTCCAAAAGGCTGCGTTCTACATTAGAAGCAGTGGATGGGATTTATAGGAATTCCATGCCCACTGTGCTTCTATCTGACGCTGCGTAAACTCGCTTGCTGCGTGGGTTAATGAGCAGTAGCATGTCAGTTTCTGTTGTGGAGACCATAGTCTCTGCAAAAGAAATTTCCACAATAGAATTTATTGGATGCGTTAAATCCGCATAGTTCACTGAACACGAGGATTTAACTGCGTATTGAGAATGCAGCGAATATACGCTGCTATTTCCTGATCATGGGCACATACCCTTAAAGGGGTGGTCTAAAGTCAAAGTAAGTTTCATTCTGAATCCCTATTTAGTTCCATAATCTAAACTAATATACCTGCGATAAAAATTCCCTAAATACACTATTTAACAGCTTTTCTAACATACTTCCTTTCTTGTGACACTGAGTAGCCCAGCATGCACTGAGATTTTCAAACAAAGAGTCATCAGGGGGCAGCGGTCCCTGCCCACTCCCTGAAACTAAGCATTATCAGTGACACTGGTGTAATGTGATGGACTAATCCCTGTGTGCTGTGCACAATGACAGCGCGCTATGCTGCAGAGAGGAGACGGCAACAGAGCAGTTCCACAATACCTGGTGTGCAGAGACCATTGACATCATCTGCGGGGGCGGCGCTGGTCTCGTATTGTGACACCACTCTGTTGCCGGTTCGTCACTGCTGATCCAAGCCAGCAACAGAGACCGCGCTGTGATTGTGCACAGGGACTAGCCCAGACCCTGAAAGGAGTGCCACTGACGCTAAGTTACAGGGTGGAGACAGAGGCTGCAGCACTGACCGTAGAGTCTGATGACGATTCAAAAGCAAAACATCAAATAGGAAGTTTGGGTGGGGTTAAACTAATAGGGTAGTGAGGTAACGGTAGGGAATTTTTAACGGATGAGTATTAAGACAGTTTAGATTATGGCACTAAATGGATAGGGAATGGAGAAATTTACTTTGGACAACCCATTTAAGCCTTTCTTTCCTTAGAAGGTCCTGATAAAAGCCTGGTGGGGTAGGGATGCACATCACTTCTCTTAAATAGACCCCATATGGAATATATCCTATATAAAAAAAAAAAGGCAAAATATAACCTCTTCAGGAATAGAAAATGTCTCTAATAAGCGTTTCAAGAAAGGGCTTTCTCCTTGAAAAAAAAATTAATAAAGTAAGTGTGAACATTGTTTTATAGCTTATGTGTATAGCCGGTCTTCAGACGACACTAAACCTTCACCATCGGACTACTGCTCACCCTGCACCAGACGGGAATACTTTTTAAAGGAAACCTCCTGTTCCATCGCACCTCACAGGGAGTATGAGTAACGCAAAAACTGCGATGATAGAAGTGAATGGGGAAATTAACGGCGCGGCTTCCCACATCAAAGTAATGAAAAGCGACTGCGACATCTCGCTATGTGCCCACAGATAAGAGCGCAAACTGGATTAACGACGATAAGGACATTACATAACGTCGAAATATATCCTTGTATACAGGATAACATTTACACGTATTTCCGGAAACTGCATTAATGGCGATAATTGGATTCGGACGCATTACACATCGTCGAAACATCTCTTTCTCACAGGATGATGTTACGTGTGTCTCGACGACTAAATGACAGACTGATGTGGATGGAGCAATACTGTAAACGGCTTGTGTGTCCCTCAGCCAACTCCTTTTGGGCACAGGCCACACTAGAAGGGGTTAACTACACAGAGCACTATAGAAACGCGGGGAGAAGGCAACAGGATTCAGTCAGACAAGCGCACACTAGCGGCCGCCATCTTAGGTCACCCAGCGCTCGGCGGCCATTTTAGTTTCCTCACACACGTCTTCCTTCCTCCGGTCGTTATTACCTTTCACCACATCGCACTCTATCACGTTCCCATACTTTTCGAACAGGGTTCGGAGATCGGAGGCGTCGCAGTCGGTGCCGACATTGCCTATGAATATCTTCCAGGTGTTCTGGGGTCGGGGCTTCGATAGCTCCACCACCAATTTCTTGCCGTGGAGCTCGCGGCCGTTCAGCTCTTCGATCGCCTTCGTGGCGTGGTCCGACACCCTCATGTGAACGAAAGCGTATTGCTTCATGACGGCGCAGCTCACCACTGTGCCGTACTTCTGGAAGAGCTCAGTCAGCTCCTGCTGCGTGGTCCGGTCGTCCACATTACCGACGAAAATCTTAATGGTGTCCCTCATTTTCGTAGCTGAGGTGAAGGGAGGGAAAGAGAGTATGATGGCGGGGGCCCGATGTGCTCACTGCAACACGACGTCCGCGCAGCTGGGAGGAGGAAGAGTCCTGGCTGTGTGTTATCGCGATATGCGCTCCACGCTCCCTTCCTCATTCTCTCACACGTGGGTATAAAAAAACAAAATCATGTCTGTGATAGAATTCGTCTCGTCAGTTTTCATCCCTCAGCTGCGGGTGCTGCCTGGAACCTCAGGGAGGCTTTGTTCACTTCTGAGCATTTAGAAGTTTTTTGTTTTTTTTTCTGAGGTAAAAATAGGATAGAAAAATATTTTTATATTTTTTTTTTGCCAAAAAAAGAGGGAAATATAAACTTTTAAGTAGCGATAGTGGCTGCATTATGTCAGTCAGTGGAAATATGACTGCACTCGGCTATCATCCCGAGTGCAGTCTGTTTTTTTTTTCACAGACATGAATGGGCGAGTGCCATCCAAGTCGCTGAGGCAAATCGTGCACGCTGCGATTTTTTTCCTCAGACCACTCGTAGGAAAAAATTGGGATGTACACGGCCTCATATAATAATATGGGTACGAGCGCTATGCATCAAAACCATGGATAGCACTCGTCCGATTTATACAATGGTCTGCACAAGCCCTTAAGGTGCTTTCACATTGTGTTCTGTATCCCTGTCGGGGAACCGGTCCGAAAGCTCCCACAAAACGGGCTACGGATGCTTGCGCCGACTGGGCCAATAGACTGTAATGGTGACGGCAGAGTGAACATGCACTTTTTTCGGGAGTGTGCGCCTACAGGAGGCGGACACTCAAACGCAGTCTACTGCTTATCCCAAAAATGATGCACATCAGAGACCACATTTGCGCTGCCGTCACCATTACAGTCTAAGGCCCATGCATCCAGACCCCATTTTGTGGGGATTTCGGGGTTGTGTTAGGCTGCGTGCCCACTATGCGTTTAAGCGTTTCCGCAGCGGCAATTCCGCTGCAGAATCGCTTAAACGCTTGGTAGACGGCCTGCCATGTTCCCTAATCATAATCCGCATGTGCTGTGCATATGCTGTGGAAATTTCCGCTGCGGATTATCATTACGGAAAAATCCGCAGCACTACCAATTTTCTTGCATAAACGCGGCATTTTCGCCGCCATTGACTTGCATTGAATCGCTTAATATCCGCATGACTACATGTGCACATGCGGGTATTAAGTGATTCAATGTGCAGATGGTACCCGGGTCTGGAGAAGAGGAGACTCTCATCCAGACCTGGGTACCATGGTACCTGTAAAAAAAAAAAAAAAAATACACTATACTCACCTTCTGATGGCCCCCCCCCCCGGTCTTTTCTACGGCTCGCGATGGTCTAAAAGGACCTGCGATGATGTCATTTAGTCATGTGATGGGTCACGCGACCGCTGACGGCGGTCGCGTGACCTGTCACATGACTAAATGACGTCATGGAAGGTCCTTTCAGACCACGGCGAGCCGTATAAGAGACCGGACGCAGCGGAGAAAAGACCGGGGGGGGGGGCCATCAGAAGGTGAGTATAGTGTATTTTTTTTTATGTTAATTCTTTTTTTTTTTTTTTACATAAAAAAAAATACACTATACTCACCTTCTGATGGCCACCCCCCGGTCTTTTCTCCGCTGCGTCCGGTCTTTTCTACGGCTCGCGATGGTCTAAAAGGACCTGCGATGATGTCATTTAGTCATGTGATGGGTCACGCGACCGCTGACGGCGGTCGCGTGACCTGTCACATGACTAAATGACGTCATGGAAGGTCCTTTCAGACCACGGCGAGCCGTATAAGAGACCGGACGCAGCGGAGAAAAGACCGGGGGGCCATCAGACGGTAAGTATAACATTTTTTTTGTTGTTGTTTTTGTTTTTTTTTTACCATTTTTAATAATTTTTTCAACTATTAACTTGGTCACACTATATAAATCCATGCCGGTTGCATGGATTTATATAGTGTGACCAAGTTGTCAAGCACTTTCCAAGTGATGCTAAAATCGCCTGGAAAGCGCTTAACAACCCACATGCAGAAATACGCTTCACTTACGCTTGTCCCTGGCAGGAAAAACGCATGTAAAATCCGCATGCTTTTTTTCTGCCAGGGAGATGCAGAAACGCTCAGGAAAACTCCGGAGCATTTCTGCATCGTGGGCACTTAGCCCTAGGGTTGGGATTTTTTCAAACGTAAAGAAAAAAAAATGATGACGATATGACAAGCAGCGAGCACGTGCTCGGGTATGCACAGAGTGTCGCGGGTGCTTGAGTCCCCCCCCCCCCCCACATGTTTTGCGGCTGTTATACAGCAATAAAAAACACAGGGATTGCCTGCCATACACAGGCAATCCCCGCATGTTTTTTTGGGTGTCTAACAGCCGCGAAACACGTGGGGCGGGTACGCTAGCATCTGACTCGATCACCCGCGATACTCGGTGCATACCCAAGCAACTAATGCAAACTCAAGTAGCGAGCACTTACGCTCAAGACTAATGACAACTTATTCAATATGATGACCTAATGTTATCAAATTCTGTGTCGTACCTCTGGGTTCAAAATGCTCACTATACCCCTTGACAAAATCCTTGAGGGGTCTAGTTTCCAAAATGGGGTCAAGTGTGGGGGGTTTCCACTGTTTAGACACATCAGGGGCTCCCCAAACTCGACATGGCATCCACTAATTAGCCCAGCAAATTTTACATTCAAAAAGTCAAACCGCGCTCCTTCCCTTCCGAGCCCTGCCGTGCGCCCAGTGATTTTTTTTCCCCATATATGGGGTATCAGCGTACTCAGGAGAAATTGAACAATTTTCAGGGTCCATTTTTCCCCTTACCCTTATGAAAATAAAAAAAAACTGGGGCTAAAAGATCATTTTTTTGTGAAAAAAGTTTGATTTTTTATTTTCACCACTCTGCATTGTAAAACTTCTGTAAAGCACCTGTGGGTTCAAGGTGCTCACCACACATCTAGATAAGTTCATTGAGAGGTCTAGTTTCCAAAATTGGGTCACGTGTGGTGGGTTTCCACTGTTTATTCGCATCAGGGCTCTCCAAATGCGACATGGCATCCGCTCTAGATTCCAGACAATTTTGGTTGAAAAGGTCAAATGGTACTTCTTCCCTTCCGAGCACCCAAACAGTCGTTTTCCCTCACATATGGGGTATCGGTGTACTCGCGAGAAATTGCACAACAAATTTTGTGGTCTATTTTCTTTTGTTACCCTTGCGAAAATAAAAACAAATTGGGGTCGGATGTAAAATTTGTGTGATAAAAGGTAAATGTTCATTTTTTCCTTCCATGTTGCTTCAGTTCCTGTGAAGCAGGTGAAGGGTTAATAAACATCTTGAATGTGGTTTTGAGCCCCTTGAGGGGTGCAGTTTTTAGAATGGTGTCACTTTTGGGGATTTTCTGTCATATAGATCCCTCAAAGTCACTTCAAATGTGATGTCCCTAAAAAAAAAAAAAAATGGTTTTGTAAATTGTTGGAAAAATGAGAACTCGCTGGTCAACTTTTAACCCTTATAACTTCCTAACAAGAAAAATTTGTTGCAAATATTGTGCTAATAGAAAGTAGACATGTGGGAAATGTTATTTATTAGGCTGCGTGCCCACTATGCGTTTTTCAAGCGTTTTTGCCGAGGAATTTCTGCAGCGAAAACGCTTAAAAAACGCTTGATAATACGTGCCCCATGGTCCCCAATGATAATCCGCATGTGCTGTGCACATGCTGCGGAAATTTACGCTGCGGATTATCATTGCGGAAAAATCCGCAACACGTCCATTATTTTTGCAGATACGTGGCGTAATGGCCGCCATTGACTTGCATTGAATCGCTTAATATCCGCATGAATACATGTGCACATGCGGATATTAAGCGATTCAATGTGCGGATGGTACCCAGGTCTGGAGAAGAGAAGACTCTCCTCCAGACCTGGGTACCATAGTACCTGTTAAAAAAAAGAATTTAAAATAAAAAATAAACATTATACTCACCTCCTGATGGCCCTCGGTCTCCTGTACGGTGCGTCCTGGCTCCCCGGCGGCTCGCGATGGTCTAAAAGGACCTTCCATGATGTCATTCAGTCATGTGATGGGTCACGCGATCTCTGACGTCGGCGGTTGCATGACCTGTCACATGACTAAATGACTTCATGGAAGGTCCTTTTAGACCATCGCGAACTGACCAAGACACCGGACGCACCGCAGAAAAGACCGGGGGTCATCGAAAGGTGAATATAATTTTTTTTTATTTTTTTTTTACCATTTTTATTCATTTTTTAACTATTAACTTGGTCACACTATATAAATCCATGCCAGTTGCATGGATTTATATAGTTTGACCAAGTTGTCAAGCACTTTCCAAGTGATGCTAAAATCGCTTGCAAAATCACTTGATAACTCGCATACAAAAACGCTTGGCAAGCGCTTCTACCTGGCAGGAAAAACGCATGTAAAATCCACATACTTTCTATTACAATTAGTGTTGAGCATTCCAATACTGAAATATCGGGTATCGGCCGATATTCGCGGTATCGGAATTCCGATACTTAATTCCGATACTTTTGCAATATCGTATACCGGAATCGGAAGTTCCCATAATGCAATGAGCCAGTTTCATTTTATTCTGCCAATGAGGATCCTAAGAAGTGTGGGCACATCCTGTTAGGCATGTAGGCATCTTAACTAATGGCATGGCTGTGATTGGCTGCTGAAATGATGTCATGATGCACTATAAAAGCCGCCGCCGCCATTTTGAGCTCACTCTGCTGTGAATTCAGTTAGGGATAGGGCGCTGTTGTTCTGAGGGACAGTTTTAGCTACCTATTTGGTCTATTCTGCTTTACCCAAGCTACTTTATAAATCGCTGTGAATTGCAGCGCTAGTGCACAGTTCTTTGTGCTGTTCACCGCTGTCTGCAAGGTCTGTGTGTGTGAGTGCAGCTCACCCTGTAGTGTGTGCTTCAGCCAAGTCTGGTTGTAGTGCACTCAGTGTGTGTCACTGCCTCATACATTGTCCTTTTTTGCCAATTCATAATTTTTCCTGATATCTCCTATTAGTGTGGTGGTTCCATCCGTATTCAGCTAAATTGGTTCCAAACACATATATAGGAGTAGTTAGAGGAGCCTTTCTGCAGCATTGTGCCCTGCAGCCCCAGCCAGATTAGTATTAGCCTATTTTTTGTAGCCTCATCTATTGCATTGTAGGTTACCTTCCTACATTGTAGTATCACAAACTTTTTGTAGCTATTATCGGTATTACATCTTTGGGCACATCCAGTGTCTTTTTGTGTCAAAAAAACCTAAATAAAGTTCACCAAACACTCCACTTTACAGTTGTGTAGGCCACATTAGCTCATATTAAAGTCTAGTCCACACTTTATAAAATTAGTGTTTCTTATACCTGTTAGCAGCTGTTCAGGAATAAGCACACTAAGCCTTTAGTACTTTTCTGCCTATCTTTATCAGTCTACCAAGATGAAGAAGGCAGGGAGTAAGGCATGTGGTCGTGGGCGTGGAGTTTCTGCAGGGAGAGGACGTGAGGATTCTGTGCCTGCAGGGAGAGGACGTGGGGATTCTGTGTCTGCTGCGGGTACCAGTGACTCAGCATCCCCCAGTTTTACCAGGGAACAGTCCTTTATGCGCAGCTTTGTAGGAGCTAGCCATACCCCACTGCTGCGGGAGGACCAAATTGAAGCCGTTGTCGGATGGATGGCAGCTAACGCATCGACTTCAATTAGTTCCAGATCCTCTCAGGTCCTGAGCACTGAATAGCACCCATCTGTCTCTTCACCACCTGCCAAATTGCCCAGGCAGTCAGAGAGCCCTGGACAGGAGCCATCTCTACTTCTGTTCTCTGAATCTCTTGGCTTGGAAAGAGGGGGCCAGCCAAGCAGAATTCGAGAATTTGAAGAAGAGGTAGTATGCAGTGATGCGCAACCGTTTTGTCTCTCTGAATCTGAAGAGGCGGGTGGGCCAGTGCCTATGGTCAGCAGCTCACCTCAGTACGCATCTGATGAGACTCAGGTGCCACTTTCTGGTGCGTACTGTGCTGTCGAGACTACCCAGGAGAAGCAGTTGTTTGAAGAGGGTGGTGTAGATGATGAGGTCCTTGACCCATCATGGCGTGAGGGACAGGAAGGTGGTGGGAGCAGCTCTGAGGAAGAGATTCCCCGAATGGCCCAAAAAGGAGGGAGAGGGAGGGGGCTGACTTGGTTGCCTGTAGCCTCCACTTCGGCACCCAGTAGGAGCATGGCTCTTCCAAAATCCAAAGCGGGCACTCCCAAGACTTGCAGTGCCTGGTCCTTTTTTGACACAGTTGCAGATGACATTTGCTTTGTCAAATGCAAGCTGTGTAATCAGAAGGTGAAAAGAGGGAAAAGTGTCAGCAACCTCAATACCACAAATATGTGGAAACATGTGTGGACCAAGCACGTGGTGGAGTTACAAAAACACACTGAAGACCTAGGCCAACCTACAGCGCCAGCTACCACCTCTTCAGCTCGTGTTGTAGCCTCTTCCTCCAGCTCACACACAGCTGGTTCGGCTTCCTCACAGGATCGCCATGGAAGAATCTCTGGCACTGTTGTACAGAGACACAGTGTAATTCCACCCACAGCACCACTTTCCCAGTCATCCTCACACTCCCAGGCCAGTCTACAGCCATCGTTAGCACAGGCATGGGAGAAAAGGCGCCCATACTCGGCAAACCACCCCCGAGCACAGGCTCTGAATGCTGGCATTGCTAAACTACTGGCCCTTGAAATGCTATCATTCAGGCTGGTGGAGACTGACACCTTCCGTAACTTTATGGCATTGGCAGTCCCACAATACAACATGCCCAGCCGCTTTTATTTCAGCAGGCAAGCCGTCCCTGCCCTGCAACATCATGTGGAGGGAAAAATTAAACATGCGCTACAAAACGCCGTCAGTAGCAAGGTCCACCGATGCGCGGACCAGTAAGCATGGACAGGGACGATACCTTTCCCTCATTGCCCATTGGGTAAATGTTGTGGAGCCGGGTACAGATCTTGAGAGTGGCGCTGTCCGTGTTCTGCCAACTCCTAGGATTGCAGGAATCCAGTCTGTACACATTGACTCCTCCTCATACTCCAGTTCCTCTGAATCAGCGCTGCAGGAGCCGTCACGGTCTACCTCCACATCGACCCGTGAACGGGTTACCTGTTATGATGACCGATATGAGCACAGCCGTGGCCAAACGTCAACAGGCCGTATTAAAATTAATTTCTTTGGGGAATCGAAGCCACACAGCGCAGGAGCTCTGGAATGCCATCAAGCAGCAGAGCGACGTGTGGTTTGTGCCAGCGAATCTCCAGCCAGGCATGGTAGTGTGTGACAATGGCCGAAATCTGGTGGCAGCTCTGGGCCTAGGCAACCTCACTCACATCCTATGTCTGGCACATGTGCTCAACTTGGTCGTGCAGAGTTTTTTGAGGGACTATCCGGATCTTGATGCACTGCTTCACAAGGTCCGCATAGAGTGCGCTCACTTGCGGCGTTCCAGCAACGCAAGATCACGCATTGCAGCTCTGCAGCGCCGATTACGTCTTCCGGAACATCGCATCATATGTGACCTACCCACCAGGTGGAATTCAACGTTACATATGTTGGAGAGGTTGTGTGAGCAGCAGGCAGCAGTAATGGAGTACCAGCTGCAGCAGGCGCAAACAAGTCGCAGTGCGCGCCGTTCACACTTCACCACCACTGAGTGGGCCTCTATGAAGGACATTTGCCACGTTTTGCGTGCCTTCGATTATTCCACGCGGATGGCGAGTGCAGATGATGCACTAGACAGCATGACTATCCCCCTTATCTGCCTGCTTGAAAAAACACTGCAAAAACTAAGGGACAAGGTTTTGGAAGAGGTGGAGGATGAGGAGTCACAAATGCCATCTGCTTCTCTACAGTCTGCGCAACATGGTTCCTCACAAAGGCCTAGGCAGGGGACACTTTGTGAGGAGGATGAGGAGGAGTCAATGGAGGAGGAAGACATCTGTCCAGAGGAGGGAGGTACACAATGCTCTAGTAGTCAGTATCTAGAGCGAGGGTGGGGTGATGCAGAGCAGGCAGAGATCACGCCTCAAGCAGGGGACAGCGTTTCTTGGCCAGTTGGCAGTCTGCAGCACATGGTTGATTTAATGCTGCAGTGCCTGAGAAACGACCGCGGCATCGCCCACATTCTCAACACGGCTGATTATTGGGTGTCCACCCTCCTAGATCCTCGCTACCGGGACAACTTACAAAGCCTCATAACACCATTGAACCGGGAGCGTAAAATGCGGGAGTACCAAGACGCACTGGTGCATTCCATCATGTTCTCCATTCCAACCGAGAGCAGTGCTGCTAGTGCTTTACAAAGCAGCTCAGTGCGTCGAGGCAGTGGAGGAAGCTCTGCACAAAGAGGGAGCAGAAGCAGCGCCTCAGCGCAAGGCAAGACCAGTATGGCCGAAATGAGGCAAAGTTTTGGGGCCCCACCGCCACAAATGTCTACACCATCACAGACGGCTCCAGTCAGCAGGAGGCAACGCTTCCGTCAGATGGTGACAGACTACATGTCTTGCTCTCTCAGTGTACTCCCAGACTTCTCTTCTCCCTTCAAGTTTTGGGTCTGTAAGCTGGATACATGGCCAGAGCTTAGTCAGTATGCATTGGAGGTGCTAGCTTGCCCTGCTGCTAGTGTATTATCGGAACGCGTCTTTAGTGCCGCAGGTAGTGTACTAACAGACCGTCGCATGCGACAATCCTCCGATAACGTTGACCGGCTTTTCTCAAAATGAACAAGGCCTGGATCTCTCATGAATTTGCCAGTCCTCTTCCAGAATAAATAATTGGTTGGCAACAGTATCCAGGTCTCCTGTTGTGTTCATGTTTCTACCACCTGAACTGTAATCCCTGAGCTCCAACACCGCCAGTTGGCGCTCAGAAGTGCTGTCTGCACAGTCAACACTTGCTGCCGTGTTATTGGGGTTCAGTAACGTCAGCTGTTCCCCTGCTGTGCGGACGGCAGTTTCTCCTGCTCTGTCCTCATTCTCACTACTACAGATTTTAAAGTTGCTCCAATTACACCTCTGGCTCCTCTGTTTTCAGTATTATCCCTGAGCTCCAACACCGCCAGTTGGCGCTCGGAAGTGCTGTCTGCACAGTCAACACTTGCTGCCGTGTTATTAGGGTTCAGTAACGTCAGATGTTCCCCTGCTGTGCGGACCGCAATTTCTCCTGCCCTGTCCTCATTCACACTACTACAGATTTTAAAGTTGCTCCAATTACACCTCTGGCTCCTCTGTTTTCAGTATTATCCCTGAGCTCCAACACCGCCAGTTGGCGCTCGGAAGTGCCGTCTGCACAGTCAACACTTGCTGCCGTGTTATTGGGGTTCAGTAACGTCAGCTGTTCCCCTGCTGTGCGGACGGCAATTTCTCCTGCTCTGTCCTCATTCACACTACTACAGATTTTAAAGTTGCTCCAATTACACCTCTGGCTCCTCTGTTTTTAGTATTTACCCTGGGCTCCAATACCGCTAGTTGCTGCTCAGCAGTGCCGTCTGCACAGTCAACGCTTGCTCCAGTGTTATTGGGGTTCAGTAACGTCAGCTGATCCCCAGCTGTGTGTCCGGCAAATTCTCCTGCTTTGTCCACATCCACTGTACTACTGATTTAAAACTTGCTCCAATTACACCTCTGGCTCCTCTGTTTTTAGTATTTACCCTGGGCTCCAATACCGCTAGTTGCTGCTCAGAAGTGCCGTCTGCACAGTCAACGCTTGCTCCAGTGTTATTGGGGTTCAGTAACGTCAGCTGATCCCCAGCTGTGTGTCCGGCAAATTCTCCTGCTTTGTCCACAGCCACTGTACTACTGATTTAAAACTTGCTCCAATTACACCTCTGGCTCCTCTGTTTTTAGTATTTACCCTGGGCTCCAATACCGCTAGTTGCTGCTCAGAAGTGCCGTCTGCACAGTCAACGCTTGCTCCAGTGTTATTGGGGTTCAGTAACGTCAGCTGATCCCCAGCTGTGTGTCCGGCAATTTCTCCTGCTCTGTCCACATTCACACTACTACAGATTTTAAAGTTGCTCCAATTATTCCTCTGGCTCCACTCTGTTTTTAGTATTTACCCTGGGTTCCAGCACCGCCAGCTGTTTCCCAGCAGTGTCTTTGGCACGGGTACTCCTTCCTGCCCAGCCTGGTTCCAGCACGCCAGCTGTTTCCGGGTAGTGTCAACCTCACTTTGCCTCCAATGCGTTGTCCTGTCGTGTTGCGGTCGGGTTAGCCGACTCTATGGTGCCTGCAGTTTAGGTGACTCCTATGTGGGCAATGAAGGCTGGTTCCATAGTGCCAATAGGACAAGCACCCCCTGTAGGACTGTGGGTTTCGGTAACTGCGGCCGGCTCGCGGCCTTGAAACTTTTTTTTACATGGGTACCTTCTGCTACCCCTCCGGGTTCCAGTACCGTCAGCTGGTTCTCGGCAGTGCCTTTGGCTTAGGTGCCTCCTTCTCGGTATCCAAGTTCCACCAACGTCTGCTGGTCCTTGGTAGTGCTTTCTGGCACAGGTACCTCCTGCTTAGTAACCGAGTTCCAGTACCATCAGCTGGTCTTCGGTAGTTCCATTGGCTCTTGTACCTTCTGCTACCCATCCGGGTTCCAGTACCGTCAGCTAGTCCTCGGTAGTTCCATTTGCTCTTGTACCTTCTACTACCCATCCGGGTTCCAGTACCGTCAGCTGGTCCTCGATAGTTCCTCAGCCTTATTGTACCTTCTGCTACATTTCCAAGTTCAAGCTTTTTGAAATGGTTCTTGGTAATCACTCTGGATCTCCCTGACGAGGACCCTGAAGACGAGGACCCTGAAGACCACCCCGAAGAAGGCGAGGACCCCGAAGACGAGGACCCTGAAGACCAACCCGAAGAAGGCGAGGACCCCAAAGACGAGGACCCTGAAGACGAGGACCCTGAAGACCAACCCGAAGAAGACGAGGACCCCGAAGAAGACGACCCTGAACACGAGGACCCTGAAGACCACCCCAAAGAAGACGAGGACCCCGAAGACGACGACCCTGAACATGAGGACCCCGAAGACGACGACCCTGAAATCCACCCCGAAGAAGACCAAGAAGATGACCCTGAAGAAGTTGACCAAGAGGACAAAGAAGAAGAAGACAACCACCAAGATACAGAAGAACAAGAGACAGAAAACCAAGAAGCAGAAGTAAAAAGAAGCTGCAGAACAAAAAGCGGAAGAACATTAAGCATTAGACTAAAAATCAGAGCAAAAGATAATATCTAAATTATAAGCAGAAGATAACTAAGCAGTGTATGAGGGTGAGTCCGTTCCTCCTCGTGGCGCCCCTGGAAAAGACCTGCTGCTGCAGGCCAAACTGAACGCGGACAAATCCTGTTGTAAATCTTTTGTGACAAGCAGAACGAAAGGTGTAATGTTCAAACTTTTATAGATAACAACTACAGGAATGCCTGTCACAGATAAGAATATGATGAAGAAGAAGAATATGAAGAAGATGAAGAAGTAGAATATGAAGAAGAATAATAGTTGAATAAGAAGAATATGAAGAATGTAAAAAAAAAGAATAATACGAAGAAGGTGAAGATAAAGAAGGTGAAGAAGAAGTTGATGAAAAAGATGCTGATGCTGAGGATGATGAAGGAGAAAGTCTGGGAGAAGTAAAAAAGAAGGTGAAGAGCATGGAAGTAGTGAAACATAAATATCTGACAAAATATAAAAATACTTAACAGTCAATATTTCCGTAACTCAGAACGTCTTAAAAAAAATATTAATTCCTGCTATTCCATTTGATTGGGCTAAACCTCTATGCCTTTATTGTCTCCCCCACCTCCCCTAATACATTCTACATTATTCTTAGTTGTTTTACTTCATGTAGAATTAACCTACAAGGAAAGAAAGGGTTTATTTTTATTCCGATATTTCTGTCCCATTGACTTGCATTGGTTTCCGGTATCGGAATCGGCGATATCCGATACTTTTTGGGTATCGGTCCGATCCAATCCGATCCGATATTTCCCGATATCGGAAGGTATCGCTCAACACTAATTACAATGCCATGCACAGCCCACAGGTAAGACTGTAGTTTCTGGGAAATAAAAGGTAGACACCTATTTCTAAGGCCTCATTCTGACAATATTTCACATGTATTATTTTGGTTTTTCACAGAAAGCATATGCATTATAATCTATGTGGTCTGTTAATATGGCCATGATATTGTATGCAGAACAAGTGTCTCCAAGAAAAAAAAACAAGCGAAGGCATGCCATGGATCAAACTCACCCATGCAAATGAGTGGGTCTCACCTTGCCCTTGACTCCTTGCCCTTGATAAAGCGGCCTGGGATGCCACGAAACGTGCATTGGGCTTTCACCCCCATTATTTCTCTTCCTCTACCCGTGCTGTGCTCTTTTGTCAGGTAACTATCTCGCAAGGATAACATGATTTCTAGTGGGTGGAGTGGGTCACAGAGCTTTTATACTAATAAGAGTGTTTTACCCCCATCTTCACCCATACAGCAGCCAGTGGGACTATGATACACGTGCTTATTTTGGGATTTCTATCCTAGCTCACTCTTTTGTACTTTCTATTTTTTGGAGTGGGGCAACGTGCAATTATATTAATCTATGGATTTATTATAAGCATATCATATATATTCACCTGACCTGTAAGCACTTTATTATCTGACTACCTCTTTGTCTGAATTCTTATGTGTTTTTTATTGTGCATTACTGAATAAATATACTTTATTTTCAGCATGCATGTGGACAAGCATCTGTAAAACAGATGGTTGCCCACCTTTTCTTGTATACAACAGATGGCATTTTTTGTATATTTTACTAATTCAGTACTACCTAGAGGGCTCCAGGACGGGTAATTGGTGGTCGTAACAAGACAATCATTTTTGAACCCTTGCCAATGATTGAATTTGTTGTCTTATATGTTTCAATGTGGTTTTTAGATGTATGATTGACAATTGAATGACGGTTGAATGATAATTGAATGAAGTGACGAGTAACCAACCTTGCCCAGCGTGTCGGGATTAGGCACCTCTGCAGTTCTTCTGTATATTTCAGGAGTCAGAGGATTGTTTTATGTTGTTTGTTTTGTCTATGTCATAAATGTCTGGGATGATATTGTAAACTATGAGGATCCTTGAATATGGGACTGAATGATTTTTGATTGACCAATAAGGGACTACGGTCTCTGCTTGATAAGGGATCCCGTTAGGTGTGTTCCTTCACATGTGGTGGAGAGGAAAATCGGTCTGTAAGAGGATCAGGGAAGTGTGATTGCCTATAACAGAGGAATCCTTCACGGTAAGGTAGTACTCTGAGGGTATTGAATTCCCCTGTAAATTGATAAGGGCACCCTCAAGAAAGGGGTAACTGAATGCAGTTTTTAGCCCGAGTACAGCAGGGGGATTAATATCAGCGATTGTGCAGTGTGCATTGAATGATTGACTTAGTGTTAAGTCATTTTTGATTAATCAGAATCGTTGTCCTCAGTGTCTGTGTTCTGTTTTTGTGTAAGCTCAAGAGAGGGAAAATCATAGTAGCTGAAGTTCTTGCTTAGCCTGTATACCCAGACTGGGAAACATATAGTATAAAAAGTAACACCAATTGCAGATATAATTGTCACGCAGTGCCTCTACAAGGTGTAGAAGGAAAACCTTTGAACTAGGAAATGTTATATGATCATGCAGAAATAATTGCAATAGTAGGTGGAGCAGTAGGCTTGGTATTGTTATTTGTTTGGTTGTGTGTAAGAATCTCCCTAGCTCACAGGGCTGGAAAATCTGTGTTAGTACTTCCTTAAAGATCTGTCTTTCGAGGCTCAGAGGAGACTGGGACAGGATCAGATCCGTCTTGGAGGATCAGAGGAGACTGGGACGGGATCAAATTTAGAGTCTGATAGGCTCTAGGTGTGCTGAAGAGAGTTCTGCGGTAACTCTGGCACAGTGGTTGCAGTCATGGGGACCAGCAACAGTAAGGAATTGACTAACCTAAAGGGCCTGGCCCCAGTTCCAGCATGTGAGATAGTGTAGAGACTGAAAGGGAAAGAAGCAGTTGAGGGATGTGAAATAATATTGAGGAAATTTGGTATGGGAAAGTGGGGAAATTTGGAGGAGAAGGAATGGGAGAAATATATCTTGGGAAGGATGGTTGAAAGATAAAAACAAACTAGAGCAGGCTAGGATGTGGTTAGAAGTAGCAAAACGTCTCTCAATGAGTGAACATAAATCAGAGGAAACCAGGCATGGAACTGTCTATGTAATCTATGATAGTTTGAAATACTCTCAAACCCCTGTAGTCTCTACCTGATGTAAATTCTGCACCCCCGCCTTATGCTGGGTCAATGGCATGGACTTGCAGACATTGTGGTCATCAGAATCCCCCTGGGGTTAATTGTTGCAGGTCCTGTGGGTCTTCACACCCAGGGACAACACCCAGGGTGCCTCTGTTCCCTATGAGGACCACTAGTCCTGTACAGTTTCAACCTCCTAGGATGGTTGATAATGTTCAGGTACACAATCCCCCCCCAAGTATGGCCAATAGAAACATATCGGCCTTGGTCCCCCAGTGAACTTATTGCCCTCGCTACACAGCTCCCAGATACCCGAAAAAAAAAACTTAGCATTTAGAATGCACCTCCAGGGTGTTCAGGAGGCATATCGGGCCACATGGGATGATCTAGTTTCTGTCATTCTGCAGAAATGCAGTGACCCCTTACCTATGGAAATTACTCAGATGCTGCCAGGCCAGGAACCAGCCATTAAAAATACATCAGAGTCGGGTCGGGTGTTTATACAAAGGATGCAAAACTGGGCACGGGCAGAGCAGGATAAAAAACAAGACCTGTTACAAACTGTAGTACAGGATAAGGCTCAGTCAGTCTCAGAATATGCCTCTGTATTAGAACAAACATGGTTGGATTTTGGATATGAGCATAATGATGATAAGGATCACAGATTATTGTTGCAGTGTTTTATGAATGGTCTTAAACCTAAGGTTAAGAGTGCAGTACACGCTAGTCGCCTAGAGTGGCGCAATATGCAATGTGTTGATTTAAAGGAAATAGCCCGAGGTGCTGAACTAGAAAGCATGTCAAAGAAAAGGGTTAACTTGGCTCCTGTGCAACCCAGGAAGGGAAGATGGGGAGGGAGAGGAGGAAGTAACCACCAAGGAGGAAATAGAGATTACAGCAATGTAGAATGTTGGTCTTGCCAGCAAAAAGGACATCTATCCATCAAATGTCCTGCAAAATCAACAGCCACTGCCCAGCCCCATCCATAGGAAACTGGCAATCCAGAGGTCTCCTTCTGCCTCATTGTCACCCCCCAGGGACCCACATTCACTGTCCCCGTGTCCCTGAGGGAGGGACTAACTATTTCATTCATGGTAGACACTGGAGCAGCCCGTACAGTATTAATGCAAGAACATGTTCCAGAGGACATTTTGTCCCCCCCGACAATGTGGCTTGTGAAGGGGTAGAGGGACGACTTACTAAATTACAAATGACTCATCCTCTCCAGATAAATTTGCATGACTCGATTTCAATTGTAACCCAGGTTTTAGTTTCCCCTGATGTGCCTTTTAATTTGTTAGGAACAGATGTGTTGCAGAAAATTGGGGCCTGCATAGAATTCACTCTAAATGGCCCCAAGATGACCACCCCCTTGGATGATGACACATTGTGTAGTCTTCTATCCCTAACAATTCCCACAGTTCTAAACAATACAGACTCTAAACCTCATTCCCATCCTGTTTGGCTTGAGGATATACCCAGTCAATTGTGGGCATTTAGCAAACTTGATGTGGGAAAACTACCCATCCCTCCGGTGACTGTAAAACTTAAACCAGGTGCCCAACCCCCCTGTATAAAGCAGTATCCTTTAAGTGCTGCTCAGGATGCAGCAATACACGAGAATGTCCATAAGCTTTTGTTAAGAGGTCTAGTTATTCCTATAACCTCCCCATTTAACACTCCCCTGTACCCAGTCAAAAAGAAAACCCTACCTGGACAGCCAGTAGCCTATCGTATGGTACATGATCTTAGCGCAGTTAATCCAGTAACTATAGTGGATACTCCACTTGTACCTAACCCCCATACTCTCCTGAATCAGGTCCCCTCCACAGCCACCTGTTTCACAGTGATTGATCTGGCCAATGCTTTTTTCTCTGTCTTCTTGTCCACGGAGTGTACCTCTTATTTTGCCTTCACCCACAGAGGTGCCCAGTATGCATGGGCAGTCCTTCCTCAGGGAGCTGCTAACTCCCCTTCTTTATTTTCCATATCCCTAAAGACTGTACTCTATAACTGGTGCCCCTTTGATTCATCCACCATACTCTTACAATATGTGGATGACCTTCTCCTTTGCTGCACCACTGACCAGATATGCCACAATGAATCTCAATCTCTGCTGATATTCTTAGCAGAAAATGGGTACAAAGCTTCAAAAGATAAACTCCAATTGTGCAAGTCCACAGTCACTTTCCTTGGGCATTGCCTGTCTCCAGGCATTAAGCATCTCAGCCCAGGGAGGATTGAGGCTATACTAAAAATACCCCTTCAAAGATCTACCAAGTCCCTTCTGGCATTCTTGGGCCTAGTCCAGTACTGCCGTCTCTGGATACGAAATGCCTCTAGTATTATAGCCCCATTGTTTCAGTGCCTCAAAACTGAGCCTTTCACCATTAATTCTGAGGCTATTGATGCATTTCACTTGCTCAAGCTCACTTTCTACCTCACCAGCTCTAGGTATACCGAATTCTGACAAGTTTTTTACTTTGTACTGCCACGAACAGGCTGGACATGCATCTGGTGTCCTTACCCAAGAACATGGTGGTAGGCAGCGCCCTCTAGGATATTACTCTGTAACCCTTGATCCAGTCATTATGGGTTCTCCTACTTGTGTTAGAGCTGTGTCAGCTGCTTCAGAACTTGTTAAAAAGACAGAGGACATAGGTTGACAAAATATGAAGTCTTACTCCTTACACCTCCCCTTATAACTATCAAACGCTGTAATGTTCTAAATCCAGCTACACTACCACCAGTGGATTTAGAAAAGAGAGGAAAGTATCAGGATGGGGAAAAGGGAGAGACCATGAGCCAAGATTTGCCCCTGTTTTTCAAATTAGCAGATGAGGAAGCTCAGTTTGATATGGCACATGAACATGACTGTCAGGCATTGATGGAAGCTGAAATAAAGAGCTTGGCAAATATTACTGATGATGTACCACTCATTAACCCCTCTGCTGAGTATTTTGTAGATGGTTCCAGAGCTTGGGACAGTGAACAAGGATGATTCATCACCGGGTATGCAGTAGTCCACAATGGTAAGGCAGTGATACAAGAACCACTCCCCTCCAGCTGCTCTGGGCAAGAGGCAGAGCTTAAAGCACTCGCTGCAGCGTGTAATCTGGGAAAAGGTAAAGAAATTAATGTATTTTCTGACTCGCAATACGCTTATGGTGTTGCACATGACGTTGGCGCCATTTGGCGAAGCCATTATTTCTTGACCTCTGCTGGCAAACCTATAAGGAATGCGCAAGCGGTAGAGCAGCTACTCACAGCACTCACCCTTCCCCGAAGGGCAGCCATAGTCAAAGTGTCCGCACACACTCGGGAACAAACTCCCCTAGCAGTAGGGAATGCTTTGGCCGACCGCCGACTCCGGGGGGGGAGGGAGGGCGACCGCCGACTCCGGGGGGGGGGGGGGGGGGGGGAGGGAGGGAGGGCGACCGCCGACTCCGGGGGGGGGGGGGGGGGAGGGAGGGTGACCGCCGACTCCGGGGGGGGGGGGGGGGGGAGGGAGGGTGACCGCCGACTCCGGGGGGGGGGGGGGGGGGGGGAGGGAGGGAGGGCGACCGCCGACTCCGGGGGGGGGGGGGGGGAGGGAGGGAGGGAGGGCGACCGCCGACTCCGGGGGGAGGGAGGGAGGGAGGGAGGCCGACCGCCGACTCCGGGGGGGGGGGTGGAGGGAGGGCGACCGCCGATTCCCGGGGGGGGGAGGGAGGGAGGGAGGGAGGGCGACCGCCGACTCCGGGGGGGGGGGGGGGAGGGAGGGCGACCGCCGACTCCGGGGGGGGGGGGGAGGGAGGGAGGGCGACCGCCGACTCCGGGGGGGGGGGGGAGGGAGGGCGACCGCCGACTCCGGGGGGGGGGGGGGAGGGAGGGCGACCGCCGACTCCGGGGGGGGGGGGGGAGGGAGGGAGGGAGGGCGACCGCCGACTCCGGGGGGGGGGGGGAGGGAGGGCGACCGCCGACTCCGGGGGGGGGGGGGGAGGGAGGGCGACCGCCGACTCCGGGGGGGGGGAGGGAGGGCGACCGCCGACTCCGGGGGGGGGGGGGGAGGGAGGGCGACCGCCGACTCCGGGGGGGGGGGGGGGGGAGAGGGAGGGCGACCGCCGACTCCGGGGGGGGGGGGGGGGGGAGAGGGAGGGCGACCGCCGACTCCGGAGGGCGACCGCCGACTCCGGGGGGGGGGGATGGGGAGGGGGGATGGGGAGGGCGACCGCCGACTCCGGGGGGGGGGGGGGGAGAGGGAGGGCGACCGCCGACTCCGGAGGGCGACCGCCGACTCCGGGGGGGGGGGATGGGGAGGGCGACCGCCGACTCCGGGGGGGGGGATGGGGAGGGAGGGCGACCGCCGACTCCGGGGGGGGGGGGGATGGGGAGGGAGGGCGACCGCCGACTCCGGGGGGGGGGATGGGGAGGGAGGGCGACCGCCGACTCCGGGGGGGGGGGGGGGGGGAGGGCGACCGCCGACTCCGGGGGGAAGGGCGCCGGTACGGGTGGGGAGTATAAGCCTTTTTATTTTATCGGGGCCAAGTGTGGGAGATGACAAGGAGTTGTCCAAGTAGTGGACAACTTCTTAAATCAGCGCAGAATTTTGGACTTATTTAGACATTCACTGTAAAAGTTTTTTTCATAATGTTTATTACAAATTGTCAAGAAATATACCAGTTTAGAATTTCTTAAATATCTTATAAATTTACAAATCAATATTTGTCAGATTCATATATGAATGCACTGCATTAATAATAATCTCAAATGTAAAGACCCATGCTAAGCAATGAGCAAATCGGCTTCAGATCAGTGTTATTCTTTGGTTTTAAGGCAAAACAAAAACCACACACAAGATCACCCAACTGCTTACAGCACAGAAAAGCTATAAACTTAATGAGCTCTGATGACAGATTTTTTAGCTCACTTACTAGATTTTCTGAGGCATAAGAAGTAAATTACCAGTGGAAAAATAATAATAATCTAAAAATGCATTAGATTCATAGATCCTTCGGTTGGTCCCATTTATGCAGAAGTACAAAAAAAAAAGGCACAGATGCAATTAGCAAGTGCAAAAATAAGCTGGTGGGAGTACTTGTTTAATGACTACCATGTGTGCTTGATTCTGATTTTTTGGAAGGAAATCATAGAAAATCACGATGGCCCCGATTTACCAATAGCATATTTTGTTTTTTAAAGTCACTTTCCTTTTTTGCCTTGTGGTATTAGTTGCCTTTTTTGCACCTTTTAAAATAAATGGTGTACATGGTTCATTAATTTGGCGCAAAGTAAAAAAAAATATTTTTTTTTTGTCTTGAACAGTTTTCCGACTTCACGCAAAAAGTGGCATGTTTTGCAAAACTTGGGCGAAAATACTGGCGTACTCAAAAAATGCACCAGGAGGGAGAATGAAGGGGGAACTGTAGTGGAGTTGTATTCAATTTTGCAACTTTTTAAAAAGTCGTTATTGCTGAACCAGGCAAAAAAAATCTGGAATTGCTAAGGCAGGTGCTAAGGCAAAAATAGTAAAAATGTGATTAGACTTTTCCAGCTAGCCGGGCACTGCAGATGGCACTACAAATGTGCATAATTAGCATGTTCTTTTTTTCGCTCTGGGCCAGCTATAGGACGGTCTCGTTCTTCCCATATGGTTACGCCATCGCAAGAACAAATTTTTTTGGCATTCTCAAAAAGGCCTGCAGAACGGGCAATGATTCCGCAAGCCAACCTGCGAAAGAGCAAAAGAGAACAATTATATAGCCGTCATATAATCAAGCAATGGTTTTCTTTTAATACTCAACGCAGATCAATACAACTTCATATTTGGAAGTGATCTGGGGGAAAAATGTAATGCATCGTACAATTATTTTCATTCCCATCGGGAGCTTCAGTCATGGAAACCACAATAGCATCCAAGGTCCCTATTTTAAGTCAATGTGGTCCATTGAGACCCACTGATGTTTGCCATGAAACAGCTGTGCTATGGTATCGGATCAAAAGAAAAAAAAACAAAAACTTGAAGGCGCTATTGCTGGATACACAGATGAGATGTCAGTTTTGCACAATAAATGGAAGATTAATTGAACAGCTTCAGTGAAATATACATTATTTGGAGATTCAGTGACACGTTTCGAGGAACAGTTCCCTTCATCAGACTGCACATATTAGCAGATGATGTGGAACTACTCTTATCTTCAATGAGACAGCCATCTCAAATTATTCTGCTCTGGACACGGACACCTCATCAGGGTATCCAGCAGCATCCTCAAGGCGTTTTTTCTGCACAGCATAGTACTACAGCTCTACCGATGCACGTCCGGGCCTTTAAAGGCAATGGATCATCGGAAGATGGCCCATTGCTTAAAATCAGGTTGCATGCATCGTAGACCTTTTTGATCTAATTATTGCTGAGGAATATGTGAAGATGTTTACAATAGTCATAAAAAGTGGCATGTATGAACTTTCTACTCCATGAGCTTTTTTTTTTTTTTAAGTAGGTGCTGTGCCACTTAAAGGGGTTGTCCACTACTTTGACAGTGATGCCTTATCTATTGGATAGGGCATCAATGTATGATCAGCTGTTATCGGTGCCGGCGGCCGCAGGCTGGAAGTGCTTACCTGCGGTGCTTGGCCGTCAAGTTGTAGTGGCCGCCACTTGTAACTGCACATCTGCCTACCATTCAACTGAGGCAACGATAACAGCTGATCAGAGGGGGTGCCGCGTGCGGGACCCCGGGCCGATCATACATTGCTGCCCTATCCTACAGATAGGGCATCAATGTCAAAGTAGTGGACAACTTCTTTAAGCTCTGCCTGGAATAGACGTTTAACCACAAACACATATTTTAGATTATTTCTTATAAAATATTCTAATGTGATGCAAAATTGTATGACGGCGCTCATAATTGATAAGATGCTTATGGCCATTATACAATGTGTCAGGTGTTATATATATATATATATATATATATATTTTAATCTTGTAATTTGTGACTGCAGACTTGTGAATCTTCACATCACGTGCACTGCGAGGATTCTCCGATGCTGGCACTGGACGAGTGACTGCAAGTATGTGATTTGCATATATGCGGTCACGTGCCAACTAGACATGCGCAGCCTCACTTAATACAAGTGCATTGAGCAACACCAGACACATCTAGTCGGAATGTGACCAGAAGTATGCAAGTCGCAACCTTGTGATCAGGTGACAACTACTGAAACCAGCCAGCAGGGAAGAATCCTAACAGTATGAATAAAATACACTATTCGACTTGCTGAAAGTTTGCCCTGGGGTGGAAAACCCCTTTAACATCCACTTTATTTCTATTTTTATTTTATCTTTAGTCTAAAATAAGAGGAACCCCAAACTATAATCTGACTAGGACGTTATTAGGACAATCAGTGCAGAGGCCTACTGGGTGTATGAAATACTTAAAGTATGGATGTGTGAGGATCTAAGCACTATAAACCCTCTACATTTTGGTAGGAAGATGGGAAACAGAAACAATTATTATAAAAGCTAAAAAAAAAACATAATGTGACATAAATCTGCACAGTATATTGTAAAACGTCTTACCCTTTGCCCGAGTTGCCTGTAACTTTAGATAAATGGTGAGATCCACGTCCAAGGTCATCTTCTCCTTCATCCACAATTAGAGACCGACCTATGATGTCCCACACCTTTGAAGAAATTACATAGCGTGAATGAAACACAATAACCACCTACTAACACTGAGTGCTGTCAGCTAAAAAAAACATATTAAAGAATAACTGGATTATTTTATACAATTTTTTTTTATGATGATGCCAACTAGGTTAAAAAAGTGTTTCTATACAGCTAAGAGACAGTGTCTTGCTTCGCTTGAAGAAACCAATAATTTGGCAACAAGTCAGGGGACATATGGTTTTGGTTAAACCACCACTACAGCGGGGTTTTTTTACCGCTGGAGTGGTGTTTTAAATATAAGGTCCCTGACCCTACTCTTATACTCATCTGCCACCTTTTTCACCTTTCATCACCGCCACTCCCGCTGGTCTCCAGCAAGTTGTGACCCATCGGATCGCTCAAGTTTCTCGAGGAGCGAGCCGGAGGTCACACCGCATTACACATCGATCAGAGCCTTGATCTGGCTCTCATAGACTTACATTAAAAGCTTGCGATCATTACTTTCGACCAGTCATAAGCTAAGGTCACAAGATGGCACAGAAAAAAAAGGTGAAGACGTCAGAGGGTGAGTATAAAACCGGGATCAGGGACCTTACATTAGAAGCACCACTTAATCACTTAAAAAAAAACAAACAAAAAAACGATGAAGTGGTGCTTTAAGGGGAATCTATAAGCACAATCTCAATCCCCTCTAAACTATTTATATGTGCGCGTAGCTTTTTGAAAGACAAGTCCAGCAATACCTTTACATAACCAGTCCGTTCCTTCATTACTGAGAAATCCGCATTTTAGCTCATATGCAAATTAGGCTGTAGATCTGAAGCCTCTGTCACTCCAGCTCTATTCCCTGCCCAGCGCCGTCTCTTTCTGCTTGACTCACAGCCTCTATGTTGTGTGACTTCAGGCAAAGGAGCTATCAGTCAAGCAGGGAATAGAGCTGGAGTGACAGAGGCTTCAGATCTACAGCCTCATTTGCATACAAGTTAAAACGCTGATTTCTCAGTAACGGAAGAATGGACTGGCCATGTACAAGTATTGCTGGATTTGTCTTTGAAAGAGCTACATGCACATATAAATAGTTTGGAGGCTGAAATCCTGCTGACAAATTCACTTTAAATTGAAGTATTTTGTGTTTCTTTAGTGTTTGTAGCCCTTAATAATTGAATCAGTGAGATACTGTCAACTTATGAAATTCAATGAACAATTAAACCATGAATAATTATAAATCCAGATATATAAAAATCAACATACACGGCTACAAGCGAGTTGGCTTTATAAGAATCGCAAGTTACTGTGAACGAAAATGCAAAACTCTTTTTCTCTCACCTTTAACCGGTCATTGTCAATCCGAAAAGTTGTTCGACCATCATCACAGGCCAAGACATTTCCAAGATCACCAACATGCTATATGTAAGAATATATATATTATATTTCAGCTGTCCACTTTATCTTTATATTAACAAATGTGTTGGGAATATAAATGAGGCATTTATTGATATAGAATTATTTCAGGTTTTCCTCCTTTCGCTCAGTCTGTATGGCTTTTCTGTTCTTGAAATAGCAGCTGATGAAAGAGCACGTGAGCCAGACCGGTCCATCAGCCTAACGCAAATCAAAAACAGCTTTCCGATAGGAGTTTTTCAACTGGAGTAGGATGATGGACCTGTCTGGCCACCTACTCTTCCAACAGCAAGACCAATCTTTACATTTGGCCACTGTTATGGTTGATCGTTCGGTGGGTGTCTAACACCTGGTGCACCCAACGATGAGCCATTATCCGCTTCGGCAAAGGCCAAATGTAAACCATGGTCTAGCTGCTGATGGAGGAGCATGTGACCATGTGAATCTACTGAGAATTACAATGAATGTGTTTAGGTGACCATTATACAATGTTTAGGAGTTTAATTTTTTCTGAGATGTCGGTGCAGGCTCACTTAATGAACTATGTCCCAACTTATGACATTTACATTAGATGCCACCAAAATTAGTTTTGCCACTGATTAGGTGTCCATCTAAGGGGTTGTCCCCTTTCAGTTAAATTTCACCCTGGAGCGCATTTTGGTATAAAATAAACAAAATTGTGCAGTATTCACCTTCTCAGGTCTACCAGCAAGTCTTCGTCGCTGCCCCTGGTGTCCGGCATTAGCTGCGACACCTGGAGCAGCAGGCAATCAGTGAGCTCAGTGGATCTGCCAGTGTAGACAGAACGCCCCACTCGGAGACGCTGAGGTCACCAATTAGCAGCCGCGCTGACAACGTCACGTCAGCGCTGTAGCTAATACGAGATAGTAGAAGCAGCAGAAGCAGAGATTTACTGGTAGACCTGGGGATGGTAAGTACAGAACTTTTATTTTACCAATCTGCGCTCAGGAACAAACATTAAGGCTGTGTGAGTCAGCTGGGTTTTAGGACACTACACAGCTGACACCAACCCCAAACCCCATTACCCCAATTGCCAAACGCATGAGAGCAATCGGGTAGAGCCAAGGCGAAGCGCCAGAATTGGCGCATTTAATGTGATGCACCACTTCTATGGCGGCTGCAGGCTGGTATATTTAGGCTGGGAATGGCCCAATAACCAGGGATCTTCCAAGTCTAATAATATTAGCCCATTAGCCCGCAGCTGTCTGCTTTACTTTGCTGGTTAAAGAAATGGTGGGGAGGGGGAAGTCCAATAAGCTCCACAGGGTGCAATTTTATAATATGTGTGTGTGTGTGGGGGTTGTGGAATTTTATGTCTATATGTCTAGACATGTCTGTCTATATCATTGCAGTCCAAAAACGCAGGTGAAAAAACGTATGTAAAAATGCACGCTTCTGCCACTGAATTTTTCCTGCCAAGAGATGCAGAAATTTCTGCATCCTAATACTCAACGTGTGCCTAACTGAAAAGAGACAAGCCCCTTAAAACAGTGTAGAAAAAAATAATAATGGTACTCACACTATCTGCTTGTCCTGGACTCCCGTGAGTATTTCCTTCAGGATTGTAATGTCCGCCACAACTGATTTAAAATAGAAAATATTATTTATCATTTAATTGATAATCTCTGGCATTTCCATATAATGGGGCAACATCATGTTAAGGAAATTACTGTATGGTCAATAGAAATTGTTGATCTGAGTGAAAGAGGAACAATAATTGGTCACTTTGAGCTCATCCTTTGGGTTTACAAAATGTTCACCCAGCTGTAAATTTATACAATTTTTTTTCCCCACTCAAAGCACTGCCACCCATATAGGTCAGGAATTTATACATGTGAATAATGTTAATCTATTAAAATGCAATGTAATATTGTATTACTTATACTGAATATTAAAATTACCTCTCACATCCCATTGACAGATCGCCAAATTCATGAATATGAAGACCATGGAGTCCAGGACGTAGCCCATCCACAGCTCCATCAATAATACAAGTCTTCTCCGAAACTTGAAGAAAACGAACAACGCCCTGTATCGATCCAACTCCTTCCAGCATGGCCACGGCTGCTCCTAGGTTCTCTGGAAGGAAAACAGGGACTATATATGTAATGGTGACGACATCATGGCAGAACCGATGTCCATCTTCCCACCAAGGGAGGACATCTCTTTAATACGATTTTTTTTATACGCAAATGTGAACCTACCCTAGTGGGGAGGTCTTCGCCGTTTGAGGGGAAAAAAATTAGTGTGGAATTTAGGGTATGAAATATTGCAGAAATGTCAGAGTTTACCAAAAGGTAAAATATGCAATGGAGGATACTTGCCACATCTATGCTTACCCTTAGGCCACAGCCCCGTGATCAGTATTTGGTCAGTATTCAGTCAGTATTTTTTCTCAGGAGTGGGAGCCAAAACCAGGTGAGGAACAATCAGAGAAAATGTATAATGGAAACAAGTCACCAATTATGCATTTATCCCCCACTCTTGGTTTTAGCTCCCACTCCTGAAAAAAAATACTGACCGAATACTGACCAAATACTGAAAGTGGGGCCGTGGCCTTAGGCTAGGTTCAGTTTTTTTTACGTCTCCAAAAACAACAAGTTTTTTTAAGTGGAAACTGCTTCAGAAAATACTTCTTTTTTAGATAGTTTTTGAAAAGTTTTGTAAGAATTTTTTTTCTTGAAAAGTTTAAAAAAAAAAACGGATATTGTCGGACAATGCTTGCAAATACAAGCAATTTTGCAATTTATAGCTTAACAAAATTTTCAGCCATTCTTGAGATATTGACAGTTATATTTTTTTCTTTTATTTACAGCTTGTTGCCTTGGAGTCCAACCACTATTGCTAGAGAGCAGAACATGTGTAATATTTATAGGCTACTTTCTATGGAGCTTGTGAGCACTGTTTTGAAGCTGTTCAAGACCTCGCTGTCACCTCCTAATCCTGGCTATCTTCTAGTGAAGCTAAACAGCAGCGGTGGCCGGTCTCCTAGGCAAAAAGCTGTAAATAAAAAATGTTTAACTATCTCAAAAACAGCTGTAAATTTTAATAAGCAGTAAAAGTACAAAAGTGCTCATTTTTGCAAGCACTATCCAACACTATTCATCTATAAAGATGGGAAAAACACTTGATCATTCTTTTGATTTGACAGAGGCTAGCTTGGAGATGATTGCATGCTGATCCACTTCCAAAGAAGTAACATTTTTATTCATTTTTTTTTTTTTTACCAGGCATGTTTCAAAACATCTTCAGGAAAAAAAATTGCTCTGAAGCTCCTCATTTGAAAATTAATGTGAATTTTCCATTGAAATGAAAATGAAGAAATTTCCACACATTTTTGAAAAACTTTTTAAGGACAATTTTTGAGCGAATACACTCCAAAAAAAAAAATAAAAAATCCAGCCTGAGAAGCCAGATGCTGTGAGATTAGCTCTTGAGTTCACAGCTCTGACATTAAACCAGGCAAAGTCCAACCTAAGGGCTCTTTCAGACATCCGTGATCATTGACCTGATCTCGGATCGCTATGTACGGACTGGCCACGCATTTCCCGACCCGAAAGCGATAGCTGCATAAAAAGATATGAAGCGGTCACGCTCGGGTCGGGATACGCATGGCCAGTCCGTGCATAGCGATCCAAGATTGGACCGATGATCACAGACTTCTGAAAGAGCCCTTCCAGTTGAAAAATAAATGTGCATTTGCAGAAATTATTCAGAAAGTAAAAATAAGATCGAAAAATGCAAGATACACGCATTTCTGGCTGCACTAAATCTATAGATTGGGATATTTTTGTTTTCCATTATTTAAGTAAAATTAGTTAGTTCCCAAAAAAAGAAAAGAAAAAAAAACAAAAAACACTTACGGGATTTAACGCTTCCCATTCCCTTTAACACTGCCCGGCGTCCGGTACTCTCCAGCAACTTCTGCACCTCAGATGCTGGCAAATTGGTCTCCACCACCACGGCTTCAGACCCTAGACTGACATTCACATTCTGTACACCTGTCCCCATGGAAGCGGATGGAGGATAAAATACATCAGAAATTACAATAAAAGTTTCAGGAGTTCTATCCATGTTTTTCATTTATAGCACTCATACCTTGCATAGTCTATGGGGCTGTTCACATGTCTGATTTTTTTTAGTGGGCCGAGCACAAAATTGCTGAGACGTGTCAGATCAAAATCAGTAATGCAAGTCTATGGGTTCCTGAAAAAAAATTTTTTGGACAGCACTGCAGCCAATCAGCGGCCACTAATTGGCTGCAGCTTTCACTATCCTGTCATAGCAGAAGAAAAAGTTATTTGGCAGCAGTCGTCATTATTCAGTCAGAGGAGAAGAAAAACTGCTCTTCCACTCGTAAAAAATAGTAAAAGCTGCAGCCAATCAATGGATGCTGACTGGTTGCAGTGGTCACATTACATTTTTTTTTTTTTGACAAATGAACAGAAGGGGACACGGCTCTGTCATTTGAGTAACAACACAAGTATTATGGGTAAGCATAAGGCTGCGTGCCCACTATGAGTTTTTAAAGCGTTTTTTTGCCGCGGAATTTATGCAGCGAAAACGCTTAAAAAAACGCTTTGTAATAAGTGCCCCATGGTCCCCAATGATAATCCGCATGTGCTGTGCATATGCTGCGGAAATTTACGCTGCAGATTATCATTGCGGAAAAATACGCAGCATGTCCATTAATTTTGCGGACACGCAGCGTAATCTCCGCCATTGACTTGCATTGGACCGCGTGACATCCGCATCACTGCATCTGCACAAGCGGATATCACACGGTTCAATGTGTGGATGGTACCCGGGTTTGGAGAAGAGGATACTCCCCTCCAGACCCGGGTACCATAGAACCTGTAAAAAAAAAAGAATTTTAAATAAAAAATAAAGATTATACTTACCTTCTGATGGCCCCGGTCTCCTAAGCGATGCGTCCGGTCTGTTGTATGGGTCGCGGTGGTGTGAAAGGACCTGCCATGACGTTATCTAGTCATGTGACAGGTCACGCGACCGCTGACGTCGGCAGTCGCCTGACCTGTCACATGACTCAATGACGTCATCGCAGCTCCTTTTCACAACACCGCGACCCATACAACAGACCGGACGCAGCGGAGAAAACACCGGGGGCCATCGGAAGGTAAGTAAATCTTTATTTTTTAACTATTTTTATTCTTTTTTTTTCTAACTATTACTTGGTCACACTATATAAATCCATGTCGGTTGCATGGATTTATATAGTGTGACCAAGTTGTCAAGCACTTTTCCAAGTTATGCTAAAATCGCTTGGAAAAGCGCTTGATAACCCGCATGCAGAAATGTATGCAAAAACGCTTGACAAACGCTTCTACCTGGCAGGAAAAACGCATGTAAAATCTGCATGCGTTTTTTCCTGCCAGGGAGAAGCGGGAAAAACATGCAGCATTTCTGCATCGTCGGCACTTGGCCTTAGAGTCAGGCCGGGTTCGGGTGAGCATAAAAATCATCAGTTTTTTTAATCCGTTAAAAAAAAAAAAAAAAAAAAACGTTGCCATTTTTTTTTCATATGCATCTCTATGGCATCTGTTTTGTAAATCATCAATTTAAAGTATAATAGGTCGGAACATTTGGCCAATGCAATAAGAAAAAACAGCAATATTCATGGGGTTAAAATAGGTACCAAGACATATAAGACAGCATTATATGCAGATGACCTCCTCCTCTATGTGTCTCAGCCTCAGACATCTCTTCCTTCTTTAATGAAGGAGTTTGATAGATTCGGGTTCATGAGTAATTTTAAAGTTAATTATTCAAAATCGGAGGCATTAAATGTATCGTTGTCACAGAGAGAGGTTGAACATTTAATGGATAATTTCCCTTTTAAATGGAAGTTGGGAGGCGATAAAATACTTGGGCGTGCTCATTTCTCCTGATTTTTCAAAACTTTTTGTACTAAATTACCAGTCGCTTTTGGATCGTACATATAAAGACCTACTGAATTACAGTAAACTGAGAATGTCCTGGTTTGGGAAAATGAACGCGGTAAAAATGGATATATTGCCCCGCTTTTTATACATTTTTCAAACTGTTCCTAATTCTCCCCCATGCAGCTTCTTCAGCAAACTACGTACAGCATTAATCAGGTTTGTGTGGGGTAAATATAGACCCAGGATAAGTATGCAGACATTAAACCGCCCTAAAATAGTCGGTGGAGCTGGATTTCCGAATTTTAAAGTATACTTTCAAGCTTCTGTTTTAGGTCGCTTTATAGACTGGCATTTCAACTCTCTGACAAAACAATGGGTCACTATTGAGCAGGAAGAGGTGGGTGTTCCTCTGAAGCACCTTCCTTTGCTTTTTGCCTCTGATGTTTTCTCGATAGGAGGCTTGACAGAATTGACTAGGGGGGAACAATAAAGTTTGGCATGCAACTAGGAAAAAACACCATCCCTCTAGAACATTCAGTCCTCTTATGCCACTTTTCTCGAATCCTTCCTTTCCTCCTGGATATCTGCGAGAATCTTTGTTAGGATGGAGAGCTATGAAGGACACTTACCTCCTACAGATATTAGAAAATGGTAAAATGACATCATTCAATACATTACAGGATAGGTCTCCCGTCTAGAAAATTGTTATGGATGGAATATTTACAATTGCGATCGCTCTTGTCTTCTCAGAGGATGGCATCCCCCCATTCCAGTGTATACCATCTTCCTTTGAGAGGTTGTTCTTGAAGGAATCTCCCCCCAGTCATATAATATCACTGCTTTATAGTTGTTTGATAGGGGAAAGTATCTCAAGAAAGTTTCAATTTCAACACATGTGGGAACATAAATTGGGGGTAGTCATATCTTCGTAGGATTGGGAAAAAGGATTCTTGTTTACACACAAAATGTTGGTCACAAGTTATGCGCAGGAGAAAAATTTCAAAAATTATGGCAAGATGGTACCAGTATCCTGTAAAACTTCACTCCATATTTCCGGCAGCCTCAGACATATGTTGGCGATGTGAAGTGGAAAAAGGATCTATGCTTCATATATGGTGGGAGGGTAGCAAGATGAAACCTTGGTGGGAAAAAATATTTTCCAATTATAACCTAATCACCCGAAGTAGGGTCGAAAATCGTCCTGAGATAGCTCTGCTTTCCATCCTGCCTTCATCAATAGGATCTCAAAAATAAAGATATCTTAAGATTCTGTTTAACAGCAGCAAGTACGGTGATCCCACATTACTGGAAATCACCTCAAATCCCCCAAATTTTGGAATGGTATAATGAAATGGTTAATATCTGCAGAATGGAGGAACTTTCTGCTGACTATAATGGTTGGGCTGATAAATTCAGGAAGATCTGGAGTGTCTGGATCCTGTTTCAGGACCCATCGGAGTTTCATTGGCTGTTTGAGTAAGAGACTGATGAATTGGCGAATTGGATCCGGGTTGGTGCTGGGAACTAATTAGAGAGTCTAAAAATGAGTCTTAGGTTATGTTCTCCTTCTCCTCTTCCATTCCCTAATCCTTCCCTTATTTCTTATCTTTCCCTTTCTTTTTCCTCTTCTCCCCCCCCCCCCCCCCCTTTTTTTTTCTTCTTTGTTTTTGTACTCTTGTTTTGTCGATTTATGTAACGGTTTGCACTGTTGGATATGATAAAAAGTAATGTTTACATTATTAGATAAGAGGTGTAGGAGTCTTATCAGATAAGTGATAGAGAATATATGAGTATATGTTATTTTGATCACTATGACTAAACATCGGCATTTATTAATGTATGTTTTACATGTTAATGTCTACTTCTATTTCAATAAAAAGAGATTATACTAAAGTATAATAGGTCTTGTGAGGTTGCCTATGTTAAGAGTTGCAAGTGAGTCACAAAAACTTTCCGCTGCATGGCATCTGATTTTACTTTTCTTTTTTTTTTTTTTTTTTTTTTTTTAAAAGGCCCCTATTGAGTTTAAAATGAACCTGCAATACATTTTTCCCCCGACCCTAAGCCATTAATATGATTGTGTAGACCTTTAAAAGATAATCCAATCGATTCCTTATATAGCCCCAAAACACTCCTTCAGCAATGAGAAATGGCATTTTGAAGTTGTGTCGGAAAGTACATTGGGGCGTGACGATGCACTTACAGCTTCTCAGCCACCGCTGTATTTCCTATCTACAGCACCCTCCCCTGGCTGGCTGACTGAGGGATTTTTTTTCCTTGGTGTACACCTACTGACCTGTCAATCACCCAAAGGAGGGTGCTGCTAAGGAGGGTATACACCATGATGCTGAGAAGCTGTAAGTGAATTGTCATGTACCAGTGCACTTCCAGAAACAACTTCAAGACACTGATTTCTCACTGCTGGAGCAGCACTCTGGGATCATAAAAAGAGGTAAACTGCCTCTACAAGTCATATGAATGATTTGTGGGATGGGGGGGGGGGTTAAGGTTCCTGACAGCTTCCATTTAACGGGCAAGACTTATCCAAAAAACAGATCAGATTAGTGCGTTCTACATTTTTTTCCACAGCCCATGTGTAAAAATGTTCATGTAAATTACGCCACTGACTAGCATTGGATAGTGTCCTGTCTGTCTGCAGTTTGCTTTGCATTTGTATTGCACATGGACGTAACACGCTTGCCTGAACAAGCCCTTATTTTTATTCAATGCTGCACCCTGGGATTTCTAGTAGATAACACCCTTTAAGCCAAAGCCAGAATTGGATACAGCAAGAAGAAATTGTTCCTTTTAACCCCTTAATGACTTTGGGTCTTTCTGTTTTTGTGTTTTCATTTTTTGCTCCCCTACTTCCCAGAGCAAGAACTTTTTTAATTTTCGTTCAATATGGCCGTGTAAGAGCTTATTTTTTGCGGGACGATTTGTACTTTTAAACGCCATCACTGGTTTTACCATATCGTGTGCTGGAAAACGGGAAAAAAATTCCAAGTGCGGCGAAACTGCAAAAAAAATGCAATTCCACAGTTGTTTTTTGGGTCCTTTTTTTTCCACGTTCACTGATTGCTAAAACTGACCTGCCATTCTTATTCTCCAGGTCATTATGAGTTCGTAGACACCAAACATGTATAGGTTCTTTTTTATTTAAGTGGTGAAAAAAAAATCCAAAGTTTGCTTTAAAAAAAAAAAAAGGCGCCATTTTCCGAGACCCGTAGCGTCTCCATTTTTCGGGATCTGGGGCCGGGTGAGGGCTTATTTTTTGCGCGCCGGGCTGACGTTTTTATTGATACCATTTTGGGGTAGATCCGATGTTTTGATCTCCCGTTATTGCATTTTATTGCAATGTTGCAGCGACCAAAAAAAACGTAATTCTGGCGTTTAGAATTTTTTTCTCGTTACGCCGTTTACTGATCGGATTAATTCTTCTTTTATATTGATAGATCAGGCGATTCTGAACGCAGCGATACCAAATGTGTATGTGGTTTTATATAAATATACATATTTTATTTTGAATGGGGCGAAAGGGTGGTGATTTAAACTTTTATATTTTTTTAAAAAAACATTTCGCTTTTTTTTTTTTTTTTTTTTTTTTTTTTTTACACTTTCTGCTTGCTTCTATAGTCTCCATAGGAGACTAGAAGCAGCAGTTTTCTGATTGCTTCTACTGCATACAAGCGATGAGCAGATCGCTTGTATGCAGGAGAAATGCTCACTTGCTATAAGCGCTGACCACTAGGTGGCGCTCATAGCAATTGAGACATGACAACCAAAGGTGTCTGCTGCAGACCCTGGGTAGTCATGTCCATCCATTGGTGACTCGCGATCACGTGACGGGGTCACCGATGGGCGGGGCTTAGGACGCGCTTCCCGGAAGCGCGAGTTAAATGCCGCTGTCAGAGATTGACAGCGGCATTTAACATGTTAACAGCCGCGGGTGGATCGCGATTCCACCCGTGGCTGTTGCGTGCTCGGTTCAGTGCAGGCTCAGCGCCGGAGCCCCAGCTGAACCGGCCTTCTCGACCTGGTGCGCACTATTACTGACCAGGTCGGAAAGGGGTTAAATCCACTTCTGACTTTGGCGTAAAAAAACTGCCAGTGTGATTCTGGCTTTACTTGTTCGGCTCCTCAGTGTTTATTCTTCATTTTAACCCCTTCTTGACATATGATGTATATTTACGTCATCTGTCATGTCCTTGACTTTGATGTGGGCTCCGACGCTGAGCCCACATCTTTTCCCGCACATGACAGCTGATTTAATCAGCCATCATGTGCCTTTAACAGCACAGGATTGGAGCTCCACCCAAATAACCAGTTAAATCCCGCTGTCAATCTCTGAAAGGGTGATTTAGCATGCGCCCTGTCGGAAGCACGTCATTCCGGCCGCCCATCGGCACCCCGTCACGTGATCAGGGGGGAGGGGCGCCAATGGGTTGCCATTACAGCCGAAGGTCTGCAGAAGACCCCCATGTCTGTCATTACGATACTCCTGTGAACGCCGGCTTGTGGCCGACATTCATATGAGATTGTGATTTCTGTTATATATAGCAGTGCTGATGCACTATGTATAGCACCGGCGATCAAACGATCGTTGCTTCAAGTCTCCTAAGGGCACTAATAAAAACAGTTTAAAAAAAAAAACGGTTTTTAAAAAATATGAAAAAATAAACAAAAACACACAAAAGTTCAAATCACCCCCCTTATGCCTCATTGAAAATAAAAAAAACACATTTAGATCAAAAATGTCCGATCTATCAAAATATGAAATTAATCAGATCAGTAAACGATGTAACAAGAAAAGGAATCGAAACACCAGAATTAGTTTTTTTTGGTCGCTGCAACATTTCAATAAAATGCAATAAGAGGCAATCAAAACATCGTATCTACCCCAAAATGGTATCAATAAAAACATCAGCTCAGGGAACAAAAAAATAAGCTCTCACCCGGCCCCACACCCTGAAAAATGGAGACGCTATGGGTCTCACAAAATGGCGACAAAAGCAAAAAAAAAATTTTTCATAGAAGTTTTACAATTTTTTGTTTTCACCACTTAAAAAAAAAAAAAAAACTATACATGTTTGGTATCTGTGTACTTGTACAGACCTGAAGAATCACATTGACAGGTCAGTTTTACCATATAGTGAACATGGTAAATAAAAAAAAAATTAAAGAAATTATGGAATTGCACTTTTTTTTTGCAATTTCACCTCGTCCTGCAAGAAACAAGCCCTCAGACGGCAATATTGACAGAAAAATAAAGAAGTTATGGCTCGTGGAAGAAGGGGAGGAAAAAACGACAATGCAACAAAAAAAATGGAAAATGGCCTGGGGATGAAGGGCTTACAATTAGGCTCATCATAAGAATGATGATGTTCGGGTTGTCCTTTACCTTTTACATCCTGTAAGGAGGTCTTTATTGCAAGGACGCATTTTTCGCAAGTCATCTGAACTGCAAACTCCAACTAGCAAATAAGAAAAAAAGAATCAGAAAATGGGAGAAAATAAATAGCATATTGGTGGTGAGATTAACAATGTACAATAAGCAACAGTTTATTTAGGAAAGGCGCGCCGTGACCACAGCTAGTTTGGCATACTTGCAGGGGGCGCTCCCTCTTACTATAAGACCTAATCTATATACAGCTGTAAAATGATGTAGCCACATACAGGAGAGAATTATTCAAGACCCTCAGTAGAAAAAGTGCACTCGCCTGGACCCCACACCCTGGGACGCCCCGCGCGCGCCTGGACCCCCCCACACCCTGGGACGCCCCGCGAGCACCTGGACCCCCCCACACCCTGGGACGCCCCGCGCGCGCCTAGAAACCCCCACACCCTGGGACGCCCCGCGTGCGCCTGGACCCCCCCACACCCTGGGACGCCCCGCGCGCGCCTGGACCCCCCCACACCCTGGGACGCCCCGCGCGCGCCTAGAACCCCCCACACCCTGGGACGCCCCGCGCGCGCCTGGACCCCCCCACACCCTGGGACGCCCCGAGCGCGCCTGGACCCCCCCACACCCTGGGACGCCCCGCGCGCGCCTGGACCCCCCCACACCCTGGGACGCCCCGAGCGCGCCTGGACCCCCCCCCCCACACCCTGGGACGCCCCGCGCGCGCCTGGACCCCCCCCCACACCCTGGGACGCCCCGCGCGCGCCTGGACCCCCCCCACACACCCTGGGAAGCCCCGCGCGCGCCTGGACCCCCCCCACACCCTGGGACGCCCCGCGCGCGCCTGGACCCCCCCACACCCTGGGACGCCCCGCGCGCGCCTGGACCCCCCCCACACCCTGGGACGCCCCGCGCGCGCCTGGACCCCCCCCACACCCTGGGACGCCCCGCGCGCGCCTGGACCCTATACCCTGAGACACTACACCCTGGGACCCCACATCCTGGGACACTCAGCGCTCACCTGGACCCCACACCCCGGGACACTCACCGCTCACCTGGACCCTACACCCCGGGACGCCCCGCTTCGCTCGGCCATGAACTTGAAGTCTTGGGACGCACGGCCGGGATCAGAGCACTGACACATTATCTAACCTGTATGTAACCCAGGACGTGCGCACCTGACATGAGCTGCGGTGACAGTGCTGCACACGATGACTTACTGACACTGTGCTCAGTGATACCTTGCACACGTCCCCGGGACTCTCCTGTGTATCCATGACGCTTCTCGGTCTCTCCAGCAGCCTATGAGCTGACGGCGGTGTCGCAGAGCGTCCTCCTGATCCGCAGTGTGAGGCACAGCCGCTCTCCCCGGTGTCTCCTGTGTGCGCGGCCCCGCTTACAAGTCTGATGACAGTCAGGCGCCACGGGAGTGTAACCGCTCAGGTCTCCATAAAGATGGCCGCCCGTGTGAAGAAGACATTATCAGCTGTCTGTATTCTCTGTGCCCCGAGGCGGTGGGCGGGGCTTTCCATGGACGCCATTTTTCCTGTTACATAACACAATCTGGTGGCTGGATTGGAAGCTGTCAGTGAGGAAAACGATGTTCTGCTCTCGCCTTATATAGTAACAGGTCTGCAAGTCGCTGTTCACATGCTTTGTTAGGGCTCTTTCACCAGTACCGGCGATATCTGTGTCTACCTGTGTGGCATATGTGTGGCATACATGTGCCGCATCAGCATCACACGTATCGCCGCCTGGGAATCAGTGGTACAGTTTGTGCTGTTCCCAAGCGCCGGGTGCTGAAGGAATCTTTCATCATTGTCCCCTGCTTGCGCTGCGATCAGCACCAGCAGGGGACAATGGTGAGAGTTGTATTCTGCCCCCGCTGTGTCCGGCAAGTGTAAAAGTTAAATAAAAAAAAATCCTTATACTCACCTGTGCAAAGTTGAAAAAATCCAGTGTCCCACACTGTAATCCATCTGACCACCAGGTGACTGCACACACTGAGGAGCAGGATAGAATGACTCGCTGCAGCGAACGGACCCCTGAACTGCGCTGAGCTCACTGAGCGGTGTCCTGTCACTCAATGAGTTGTACTTTTGAATGACATTATTAATTTTACCACATAGTGTACTCAAAAATGGGAAAGAAATTCCAAGTGTGCAGAAATTGCAAAAAAAAAAATGCAATTCTGACATTGTTTTTTGGGAATTGTGTTTACGGTGTACATATTGCGGTAAAAATGACATTGCAGTATGATTCTCCTCATCAATGCGATTATGGCGATACCCAACATTGGGGTTGTGTTACCATTTTCGGAGGCCCATAACATTTTTATTTTTTAGTTGATGGAGCTGTGTGATGGCTTATTTTTTGTGGGGGTTCTTGTTAGTCCTCTTAGGGGTCTTGAAGCTGCGATCATCTGATCGCTTGTGCTATATACAGTGATGCCACAACATTGCTGTATATAGCAGATATCACAGTCTCCCTTGAAGCCCGGCCACAGGCTGGGTTGCAAGGGAGCTCTGTAATGACAAGCATGGAGGTCTTCAACAGACCCCCGGCTGTCAACCCATCGGCGACCCGCGATCACGTCACAGGTGCGCCAATGAGTGTATGGAATGACGTGCCCTTATGCTGGCGTGTGTTAAATGCCTCTGTTACAGTTTGACAATGGCATTTAACATGTTAACAATCAATTTACACCACCTGCAATTGTTAGAGGCTGGTCCTGGCTGTAACACACAGCCATCACCTGTCGAATATGGAGCGGGCTCATCCTGTGATCCCCCTCAATACACTCGTTTCCGACTTGTGCCGTATATGAAGGGGTCAAACCCTTTAAGAGCGCTGCGTATTGTTTCGTTTGCAGTTAATTCCGATAGCCGTCACTTTTTTTAATTGGCCGAATAGAGCTGTAAAAATATATACCACCAATTCTCCATTTTTTTTGTGCTATTCCCTTAATCATCACATCCATATACCTATAGTTCTATGCCAAGGGTATAGCTACAATAGGTGCAGGGGTTTTACTCTTGCCCTGGAGCCTTAGGAGATTTTGCTCTAAAAACAGGTGAGTGGCTATAGGAGAGCTGTTACTTTCAACTACCCGAGATTCATCACCAGACACTACATCTTCCTCTTGTTGACGTCGGCTCCCCCTGTTCCTCTGCACACCAGATTGTTGCGACAACCCAACACACTGCTGTGACATTACCCTTCTGGACCATTTAGCATTCCTTCGGCAGTGTGAAGCCACCTGAGTATTCATTATTTGATATTCAGTGGAGTTCTTCCCAGTTCTGCCTTGGTCAGTTCCTAACAGCATGCCTTCTGTTTGTGTACTCCACACTTCCTGGCAGCAAGCCTAGTGTGCGCGTGCGCTCCCCTGTTCTTAAAGGGGCAGCATGCACATAGTAAAATGGCCAGAGCCAATTGCTGGGAGGCATCTTGTATATAAGGATCCCTCCCCTAAAGGGAGTCGTCGAAGCAACAGTATTCATTAGTGTGTAGTTTCTCCTACTAGTGAGTTGTTAGGTCCCCTGGTCCTTGCGTGGCCAGTGTCCTGAACCCGAACCCATTGTCCTTGTGTAGCCAGTCCTGAACCAGAACCCCTGTTCCTTGCATGGCCAGTCCTGAACCTGAACCCCTAGCCCATGTGTAGCCAGTGCCTGAACCTCGTACCCCTGTCCATGTACGACCGGTGCCAGTACCATTATCCGAGACCCATATGTCTGTACGTGTGCCTATCCTAGTATTCCATGTATCCGGACTGCTAAAACCAGTCCGCGAATCAGCCCAGTCTGAACTCGGCCGAGTCTGTGACAGCGAACCTGACCCCCGGGTTCAGCAGCTGCAGTACCAGGATCTGCCTAGGAGTGGTACCTGGCGGCTACCTGCAGCCCAGCCTGTTTCCACCATCAAGAGCTCCAGTGAACACCAGGTAGCCATTTAGCTACGCCTCTTCCTAGACAGGCCCGGCCCTGTGGCACAGTGGGTCCACGAACCACGTACACCACCTGCAGGTGTGACAGACTCACTGACAAACACAGCTCTGTTATAACACTAAGTAAGTCTGCTACATCACTAGACCGTTCTTCTTGGACTCTGTGACAAACCCTAGTATGTTATTTTGCTGGGTAACTCATACACATCTGGCCAATGCTATCTGGACTCTCAAATACAACTTGTTCTGAAAAAAAAAACAGTCCCTGATGTGGCTATGTCAGTTGAAAAATAACAAAAAGATCTGTCTCTTGGAACAAAGGAAAAGATGATAATGCAAAAAAAGTCAAAATTGTCTGAGTTCTTAAAGGGGTATTCCCATCTCTAAAATCCTATCCCAATATATAGTAGATATGATAATATTAGCAAATACCACCATTTAGAAGTGTAGTATAGTTCTTCTGATTCGCTATGTCGCTTACCCTATGTGCAGGGCATTGCAGTAGCTTTGGTATCCATGGTTGCAACCACTCATATAGTGACAGTTAGTTAGCTGTTAATGTTCATAACCATGGATAGGTAAGCTACTGCAATGCCCTGCACATGGGTTAAGCGACCTAATGAATCAGAAGAACTATACTACATTTCTAATTGGAGGTATTTGCTAATATTATTATTATTACACCTACTAAATATTCAGATAGGATCTTGGAGATGGGACTACCCATGTAAGGGGTTAAAGTACAAGATAAGTAAACCTATGAAAATGTAAAGTAAAGTTGTACAAACTGTAAAAACATTCGGGAGACAGACATTAGATTTTTGGCAAATCGTATCAGACATCTATAATTCCTTTGCTTACTTTTCTTCACTTTTTCATATTTGCCTTCTTCCGCTATCATAACTAAAATTTAATTTCTAGATGAAAACGGAATGACAATCCAGCAGAATGTAATAATTTGAAATGAGACAGGGATTTGTAGTGAGTGATGAATGTTCCAACATCTGTGAGATTTATGAAATCTTTCCAGCCTCAATTTTTGTAAAGTCTGGATAGGATTAAGTTGTTTTATGATTAACATATACCTACATTTCCCATGACATCCTTATGGCAAAACATCCTTTAAACTATAAGCTCCATAGAAGAATCATATTCCTAATCATATTACATTTACAAAAACTTTTATTCTGGCAGAAAACTTTCAAACATTGCAAATGACAAAATATTTTTCAGATGTTCTCCATATTCACATAACTGTGCCTAGTTCTAGGTCAGTTAAATATAAGTACTCTATATTATCACACATCTCTCGAAATAATTTTTATGCCATAAACGGTTTTTGTAAGGGGTCAACGTCATCAGGCAACTTTTACTGACAGTATACAATGTTCCTGATACTAGCTCTAAAGTAAAATAGAAACAGAAGGTAATTATTTATGGAACACACTCTGGTTCACAGTTAACAGTATGTTACCACAGGGGTCAGTATTGGACCCTCTTCATTTTAATATATTTATTAATGACCCCATCCCATCCCACCTTTTTAAAAAAGTGCACAATCAATCCTATAAAGGTCTCAATTTTTATGAAATTCAAACTGTACCAAAACAATAGCGAGGTGGCGATTTTTTGGGGCAGATGTCCAAAGCCGAATCCAAAGAGGACTCATGCACATCTATTCATTTATTCATTTTAAAATTAAAATAACTTTTACATTACTCTATGTAAATATATACTTCATTTTAATCTTAATGTGCCTGTCATCACTACTACTTTCATGAATAAGGATTCCCTTTTTTTTTTTTTCACTTCAGCACCAATTAGGTGGGGGACAGGGACACCAGCTATATAACTCATCCTGCGGCTGTTAAGCCAGCATACCCTTAGGCAGGGGAGCTGTGATACCCCGAAATACGTTGGTTTTGGCTATTTGGACACCGCAGGACTTTGTACTGCCCAGCGCTGACATCATACACCGCTTACCCTCACAGCCGCGTGGTTATCAGGGACGTTACCGGCTGGAGCGTCCTGGTCTCATTGCTTCCTAGGACATCTTCCAGCATTACGCTGCACCACCTGGACTTCAACACGCGCAGGAGCGCTGAAGACGCCCATTCACTCCCATCCTTCTCTGGATTATGATGATCCAACCCCTCCAAACCGTATGACTTTACTCTTATTTTCCATTTTTTAAGCAAGGTTTTTATACATTTATTTGGACATCTAAGACTGTTATTTTCCTGTACCAAGGACCAATCAACCTTTTTTTGTCTAAGAACTGTCTGCAATATTATCTGACCAGCGCACATTTTATTATCCTTTGTGTCTAATTGTTTCAACTGCTATTAGCATATACTGTATTAATATATTTTACTATCACAGCACTGCCTCTTTTTTTTTTCTATTGTTCTATGTGTACTAGCATAACGATCTACCTCACTCTGACAAAACCTTTTTCAATTCTTTTCTTGCTTTCATAACAAGCTGTTTAGCGTGATAGTCTTCATTATTTAGCAATATTTATTAATGATCTTGGAGGATACACTCAGTACAATTTCAATATTTGCAGATGATACAAAACTTTGGTAAGTAATCAACACAGAGGAGGATAATTTTTTTTATTACAGACGGATTTGAGGAAGGTGCAAGCTTGGGCCAAAAAATGGCAATCGAAGTCTAATGTAGATAAATGTAACATTTGTACAAGTATGTACTAAATAGTAAAACAATGTCAATTAAAAATATTTGGGTGGTATTGATGGACAATAAACTCTATTGATCAGTACCAAGAAAAATAAAATCACCGAAGCATATGTGCTAAGCACAAAATATAGTTTTGCCCTTATACAAGTCATTAGTGCAGCCGCTGTAGCGTTGGCGTCCCTGCCTCCTGCCAGACAGGGACGCCGTTCCCCTCACCTCTCCGCTCCGTGCCCGGCGGCTTCCTCCCTCTCTTAAAGGGGCCGCGCGCGCCGTCCTAAGGAGTCCCCGGCCAATGGCCGGAGGACCTCACCATATATAAGGCACCTCCTCCAAAATGGAGGTGCCCGAGCAATGTTGTTGCAAAGCCTTTCAACTCTGCTTCAGCCCTCAGGTCCCGTTGCCACTTACCTGCCAGTCACCTGCCAGATTCCTGCTTGATACCTGCCTGATACCTGCCTGATATCTGCTTACCTGCTTGCAATCCTGTGGTCCGACAGTCTGCCTACCAGCACCTGCCAGTCTGTCTATGGATCTGTCCGTCTGCGGACCAGGAAGTACCTGCCAGATATCTGCCTGATACCTGCCTGCCTGTCCAGAGACTCTTACTCGCTCACCTGGGAGCGCTCACCTGCTACCTGCCTGATAGCCTACCTGGAGGCTTAGCCGTCACTTGCCGTGACCACCTGCCTGTCCAGAGACTCTTACTCGCTCACCTGGGAGCGCTCACCTGCTACCTGCCTGCTAGCCTACCTGGAGGCTTAGCCGTCACTTGCTGTGACCACCTGCCAGTCCAGAGACTCTTACTCGCTCACCTGGGAGCGCTCACCTGCTACCTGCCTGCTAGCCTACCTGGAGGCTTAGCCGTCACTTGCTGTGACCACCTGCCAGTCCAGAGACTCTTACTCGCTCACCTGGGAGCGCTCACCTGCTACCTACCTGCTAGCCTACCTGGAGGCTTATCCGTCACTTGCTGTGACCACCTGCCTGTCCAGAGACTCTTGCCCGCTCACCTGGGAGCGTTCACCTGCTACCTGCCTGCTAGCCTACCTGGAGGCTCTGCCGTCACTTGCCGTGACCACCTGCCCATCTAGAGACTGTCCCCGTCACTTGCCGTGACCTCCTGCCCTTCTACCCAGAGACTGTCCCTGTCACTTGCCGTGACTACCTGCCCGCCTTCCCTGGGAGCCACCCGCTTCCTTACAAGGACTGCCCCTTTGTATAGTTGCTCAGAGGTTCCACCTCCCAGACCCGTTACAGCCGCACTTATAATACTGTGTGTATAATGTTGGCCATGAGAATGTAAGGGCACAGCAGAACTAGAGCGGTTGCAGAGAAGAGCAAACCAGGTTATTAAGGCAATGGGCAAAACTGCAAAACCGAGGCAGAGGGGGGGACATAGTATTGGTGAAACCTGTGCAGCCGCACGGGAGCCCAAGAGGTAAGAGGGCCACTACCATCTCTAAAGCAGCTGGAACTGTGCATTACGATGAGCTATTGTATTGCAAAGGGCCCATATATTATTTTTGCATCGGGGTCCACTTCTGGCTATATCCGCTCCTGCCAAGACAGGTTATTAAACCTGGGATTACTCAGTTTAGAAAAATGATGGCTTAGGGGCAACCATGTTACAATGTACAAATATATGAAGGGACAGTACAGAAATGTTTTTAAAGCACCACTCCAGCGTGGTTTTTGATATTGCACTGCTGGAGTGGTACTTTAAATGTAATTCCCCTGCCCCCTGTCTCATACTCCCCTGTCGTCCCCTTCATTCTTTTCCAGCAATGCTCCAGTCCATCTCTGGCGAAAAGTAACCTGCGGTTGCGCTCCAGTGTCTGCTGTAGCGCTTCTGAAGTCACTTTTCAATACAAGTCTATGAGAGCCTCGTTCTGGCCTTGCTTTGGCTCTCATAGACTTGTATTGAGAGCTTGTGACGTAACTTCTGACTTCTGGCCAGTCAGAAGTTATGGGCTCAAGATGGCACAGCGGGACCGGAGTTGCGTCGGTAAAAGGTGAAGCTGCTGGAAGGTGAATATAAGAATGAGGGCAGGGGGGCTTACATTTAAAGCGCCACCCCAGGCCTGAAAAAAAAAAAACGCTGAAGCAATGATAGGGGGGAATCCTCTACATCTACAGGAAAGAAGGTTTAAAAATCATATGCTGTATGATCATATGATATATGATGTTGCAATGGTTAATTAACTAATTAAGTTCATGGTGGGCCGGGATTATTTTCTTGAAAAATGGATTATGGATGCAAGACTCCATTATGGAACGGTGATCAAGGAAACTAGTCTTGATTGCCATGTCTTGAGTCGGAAAGGATTTTTTCCCCCTAATATTGTGGCAATTATCATCTTCCTCATGGGGTTTTACCTTCCTCTGGATCAACATGTTACAATTATAGGTTAACCTTGATGGACTTGTGTCTTCTTGCAACCTTAAAACTATGCAGCTATAATTATGCTTAATTGCTGATCTGTTCTACAGCAATTCATTACGTGAACATGTGAACTTGTAAGCGTTTGATACGTTGTTTACTGTGAGCAAATCAAAGCTATTACTTAGAATCAGTACTGTTTTTTCTTTTAATCATTACCTAGTATTTCTGTGGCGTACAATGACTGTGGTTCTCCGTCCTGCATCCTGATCAGGTATCACTTGGTGAGCTCACTAATAAGGTCTTGTCTAGGCTCAGCTGTTCCATGTTTTTTAGTCTGACGTCCATTATTAATCATTGCGGATTGTTTCTCCTGCGCTGCCTTTGTTCTTTATCTTTGCCATATTTCTTATACATGTTTGTTTCTTTCCTCACTTGTGCCTTTGTAACAAGTTACATCTGTTTTTTAAATATTAAAAGACTAAGTTAGTGATGTACTTTGACCTCCCCAACCAAGAATATAACCATTAATATTGAATATTCACTTGACCAGGACATATATGAGTTTCAGTGTTCATATTTTAGTGTATCCGTAAATATGTATTGATGCACTGTCTCATCATTTAGTCTATGTTCTCTGTGGAGAGAGCAGCGTAAGACTTCCCTGGTAGCAGCTTACAGAACAAAAGGACGGGGCGAATAAAAACAGATTGTGTTGATTGAGCAAATTGTCGTAGTCAGACAATTTTTAACTAAAGTGTATGGAAAAGAGAAAATATTGCTCCCCTAAATTAATAGTTTTGTAAAGTAAGGAAGGAAATATCCAAAAACAATAAGAATACCTCGCAGTGTTGTTACTTAAAGCAAATCTGTCAGCAATATTTCACACCTCAAACTATTTCTTTCAAAGACAAGTCCAGCAATAACTTTACATGGCTGGTTCATTCCTCCATTACTGAGAAATCAGCATTTGTATTCACATGCAAAGGGTAGCATGGTGGCTCCGTGGTTAGCACTGTACGGTGGCTCAGTGGTTAGCACTGTACGGTGGCTCGGTGGTTAGCACTGCAGCTTTGCAGCGCTGGGGTCCTGGATTCAAATCCCACCAAGGACAACATCTGCAAGGAGTTTGTATGTTCTTCCCGTGTTTGTGTGGGTTTCCTCCCACACTCCAAAGACATACTGATAGGGAATTTAAATTGTGAGCCCCAATGGGGACAGCAATGATAATGTATGTAAAGCACCGTGGAATATGTTGGTGCTATATAAAGATTATTATTATTAAAGGAAGTTGAAGAGCTATGGTAGATCTGAAGCCTCTGTCACTCCAGCTTTATTCTCCTCCTGCTTGACTGACCACTCTTTTGCCAGAAGTCAGGAAATTCCACATAAAATGTATCCAGAAGATGTTCTTTTTTTAAAAAAAAAAAAAAAAAGTTATCATGGCTATGCACTAGAGCAGTGTTTCCCAAACCCCATCCTCAAGCCCCCCCACAGGTTATGTTTTCAGGATCTCCTTAGTATTACACAGGTGAGAGAATTCCTGATGCCTTTGCTGATACTTCAATCACCTGTGTGATACTAAGGAGATCCTGAAAACATGACCCGTGGGGGGCCGTGAGGATGGGCTTTGGGAAACACTGCACTAGAGGATCATATCAACCCCCTCCTCTTGTCACATGATAAACATGCATCAAACAGGTTTATATCAATAACCACAACAGTACATGTTAAATTGGATCTGCCAATAAAACAACCCCAGAAACTGCATATATATGGTCATTCAGGTCTTTGACAGCTAAATCCGTCTACTCCTTTATATCTTTTATTTGTTGCTGCACTTATGAAAAATCAGCCTTTTATTTACCATGTAATTTGAGCATTAAGTGCTCTAGGCGTGGTAGAGCACTTCCTGAGCCCCTGCCTCCTCAGGTTATTACCCCTCCTAGCACCAGCGTTTTTAGCTTGATTAATGCTCGCTGTCTGATTTCCTTGCCTGGTTCCTGACGTCACACAGAGAGTGAGTTATCAATCAAGCTAAAGAGTCTGGCACTAGATGGGAAAACAACTTCTGGGAGACAGAGGAACGGGAAGTGCTCTTTTACACCCAAAGCACTTAAATACTTATTGGCATATGAATTCAAATGCAGATCTCCCAGGAATGCAGCAAAAGATAGACAATATAAAGGTATGGAGGGATTAACTTTGAAAGACCTGAATGTCCATTTATGTGGTTTGCTAATGTTTTTTTTTGTTTTACATGTTGTTTATCTTGATCTTCCTGACAGATTCCTTTTAACATAACTTATATGCTGTATATTTGTGTCTCATCTCAGTAATATAGCTAGCAAAATCAAAACACCACTGTCCATCAATCAGATGGAAACAAAAGTAGCTTATATGAAACTTTGAAAATCCGCTCACATCTGGCATGCTGAGCAATTAAACCTGTTGAAATTATGGACATCTCGACTGAACCTGCTGGATCGTATTTTAGCATAAACCATTGGTCACTACTTTGTGGTTTTAGGTATAAATGGAAACCTGTGACATAAATGTGAACAGCATAAAAACTGTATATAAAATAAGTGTTTTCAGATTTTTACAAATATTATGTAGTACATGCATTGCGCTGCTATCTACCTGAGTCAGGCAGGATGACATGTTCTTCTAGGTAGTAGCGATCTAACTTTTATTGTTTTACATGTGTTAGTTTGCTTGCATGTAACTGAGCAAGGTGTAAATATGAAATTTGTATTAGAACTATGCAGCTCAACAAGACGCGTCCATGATAGAGTTAAGCTGTGTCTTCTTTTCTTTCAGCACCTCCTCCAGGGATCTTCAGATTTTTCTTCCTGATCCTGAATTGATGAGATTTGAAGAAGGGATGCAAACGGAGGTTGTATAGCCACAAAGCAGCAGCGTTCTACAGGTCTGCATCCTCGCACAGTGGGTAAGCGCTTCATTGTATATTTTATTATATTCTAATTGCTTTTAGGGACGTTACTAACATGTTTCATTATTTTATTTAAAATTGTAGTGAGTGATACATATTGGGGTGGCACATGTGAGCCATCTGTGTACTTATTCCATTCAGAATGGCTTCTTTTACACTGTTCATGAAATTTCCGAAGACTTTCGTGATCGAATATATCTACTCATGTGTTTCCCATGAGAACAAGTTATTATTTCAATCACCATTGCATATTGAATGTGTCACTAAAAGACTCCCCATGTAGAAACAGGCATTGTTTTTGGTAGAGAGGAGTTAGAAGTCACAAGCACCGATGTCATGTTCTTGCTGTTTTTGTCTTTTAGAATAAATCTGATTATAGAAAACTTTTGTCTTTAATTAAACTGTCTGCTGTATAAAACCAATATGTGTTGTGTAGTCAGCAAATGAAACATTAAAAATAAAACTGGAATCTTCCACCACAGTCATATAAGCTTTGTACAGCATTATACTGTAGATCATATCTATATATCTAACTATCTATATACAGTACAGACCAAAAGTTTGGACACACCTTCTCATTTAAAGATTTTTCTGTATTTTCTTGACTATGAAAATTGTACATTCACACTGAAGGCATCAAAACTATGAATTAACTCATGTGGACTTATATACTTAACAAAAAAGTGTGAAACGACTGAAAATATGTCTTATATTCTAGGTTCTTCAAAGTAGCCACCTTTTGCTTTGATGACTGCTTTGCACACTCTTGGCATTCTCTTGATGAGCTTCAACAGGTAGTCACCGGAAATGGTCTTCCAACAATCTTGAAGGAGTTCCCAGAGATGCTTAGCACTTGTTGGCCCTTTTGCCTTCACGCTGCGGTCCAGTTCACCCCAAACCATCTCGATTGGGTTCAGGTCTGGTGACTGTGGAGGCCAGGTCATCTGGCGTAGCACCCCATCACTCCCCTTCTTGGTCAAATAACCCTTACACAGTCTGGAGGTGTGTTTGGGGTCATTGTCCTGTTGAAAAATAAATGATGGTCCAACTAGACGCAAACCGGATGGAATAGCATGCCGCTGCAAGATGCTGTGGTAGCCATGCTGGTTCAGTATGCCTTCAATTTTGAATAAATCCCCAACAGTGTCACCAGCAAAGCACCCCCACACCATCACACCTCTTCCTCCATGCTTCACGGTGGGAACCAGGCATGTAGAGTCCATCCGTTCACCTTTTCTGCGTCGGTCAAAGACACGGTGGTTGGAACCAAAGATCTCAAATTTGGACTCATCAGACCAAAGCACAGATTTCCACTGGTCTAATGTCCATTCCTTGTGTTCTTTAGCCCAAACAAGTCTCTTCTGCTTGTTGCCTGTCCTTATCAGTGGTTTCCTAGCAGCTATTTTACCATGAAGGCCTGCTGCACAAAGTCTCCTCTTAACAGTTGTTGTAGAGATGTGTCTGCTGCTAGAACTCTGTGTGGCATTGACCTGGTATCTAATCTGAGCTGATGTTAACCTGCGATTTCTGAGGCTGGTGACTCGGATAAACTTATCCTCAGAAGCAGAGGTGACTCTTGGTCTTCCTTTCCTGGGGCGGCCCTCATGTGAGCCAGTTTCTTTGTAGCACTTGATGGTTTTTGCAACTGCACTTGGGGACACTTTCAAAGTTTTCCCAATTTTTCGGACTGACTGACCTTCATTCCTTAAAGTAATGATGGCCACTCGTTTTTCTTTACTTAGCTGCTTTTTTCTTGCCATAATACAAATTCTAACAGTCTATTCAGTAGGACTATCAGCTGTGTATCCACCTGACTTCTGTACAACACAACTGATGGCCCCAACCCCATTTATAAGGCAAGAAATCCCACTTATTAAACCTGACAGGGCACACCTGTGAAGTGAAAGCCATTTCCGCTGACTACCACTTGAAGCTCATCAAGAGAATGCCAAGAGTGTACAAAGCAGTCATCAAAGCAAAAGGTGGCTACTTTGAAGAACCTAGAATATAAGACATATTTTCAATTGTTTCACACTTTTTTGTTAAGTATATAATTCCACATGTGTTAATTCATAGTTTTGATGCCTTCAGTGTGAATGTACAATTTTCATAGTCATGAAAATGCAGAAAAATCTTAAAATGAGAAGGTGTGTCCAAACTTTTGGTCTGTACTGTAGCTAACATATAGTTTTGAATATAGAAAAGAAGATGACATATAGGTTTAGCATGCATTTAACCATTTAAGGGCTTCTCGCTTTAATAATAGAAAAGATCCCATTTTGGAAGGAAGGAGTAGGGCAGTTTTTATTTTTTTTACATGTGGTTTTTCTTGTTTCATTATGTTACTCAGTTTCATCCAAAGCTTCCGTCACGATTCTGCAGACCACTGACTTGGGAGTTCAGGTGAGGTTTCATAGATCTACGAGACCTGAACGAAGCTTACAAGTTTAGCTTGTGTTTGTGTTTTAAAGGCTTGTCAGGGAATAATAATAATATAAAGCGGGATCCCACAACTAAGTCAGTGCTGCCACATCATTTACTAAGCAGTTAGCAAGTGGTTAATGATTAGTAGAGGATGTGGGTCGCTGGTTTAGTTGAAAGCATGAGATCTACCGCTTTCAAAGCAGAGGGTTGTCGGATCCTGCTCTGCATGCTAGAAGAACATGGAAGTTCGGATACAGATTTTGCTAAAACGTTGGGTCATTTAGCTTGGTATTAGCAAGAATTGTCAACATTTTACCTAATAAGTGTTATTTAGTTAAATCACTAGTGGTTGCAACTGTTCCCTTAAAGGGATTCTCTTGGAATTTTTTTATTTTCCATAAGGTGCTATGCACTTATTGGCGACAATATCTCCTAGCTCATAGCGGTCACATACTTCACCTGCCACCGATTCTCATGCATTCTGTGATGTCACATCGACAGAGCAGTTCCTTCTCTTCTGCTCTGTCGACAGGGTATCACTGCCGATGTAATGTTGATTGACAGCCGGCTCCACGCTGTGTTGGGCCAAGCCAGCTGTCAATCAGCATGGCATCTAGTTGACGCCCCTTCGACAGAGCAAGGCGGAAGAGAAGGAACTGATCTGTCAATGTGACGTCACAGGAAGCAGGAGAGTTACTGACAAGAGTGATGTGTGACTACTTCGAACTGTAGGGTAGCACGGCAGGTAGTTAGCAACTTCTTGCTCATATGTTCTTAGCCCCTTAGGTAATATAAAAAAATCCAGGATAACCCTTTAAATAAAAACGTCAGCCAGAAACTGACGATATGTATTCTTTAAATGGGTTGTCCACTACGTTGATAGTGATGTCTTATCCATAGGATAGGTGAATGGTATCAGATCAATGGAGGTCCGATACCTGTCACCCCCTACAGATCCACTGTTATCAGCTCAGGTGGAGGCCGAATGTTACCAAGGTATGGAGCAGAATGGCACAGCTCTGTACACTGTATAGTGTCAGGTGCTGGACCTCTGTTGATCTAATATTGATGACCTATCCTAAAGACAGGAGATTAATATCATAGTACTGGACAACCCCTTTAAGGATGTACTTTTTTGATGTTTTACATAAATATGGGTCAATAATGGTCCAGAGGTTTTACAGAAAGAGGTATGGAAATTAGAAATCTAAGAGGGAAGTGGGCAGAGTATTTTATTTTTATTGTTTTACAGAAATCAACTTTGCAGGTGCATTTTGCTTTAAAATGGGAATAAAAACGGACAGAAGACTCTTTTTTTAACTATTTTATTTAGCTTCTAGGGTGACGTTACTTTTTGTTGCACAAAGTATGTTGTATTTTGGTTTTCATAGGCAAAAATTAAAAATAAGGAGAAGCAGGAGACCAACCCACACATCCAGCTCCATATCAATGGCAGAGTTGTGGAATCGAAGTCTGGAGGACACTTATTTCTTGCTTGAAGAAGAAGGTCCAAAGCCGAGTGAAAACGTCCTTTTTGTGGTCAGATTGTTTATCGGTGTGACCCTTGTATGTGTCATACTAATCTGTGGGGGAGGAAACCTATTTTTCATTTTGAATTTAGTCATGTACAAGAACATGCAAAATGTGACTAATATTCTGATTGCCAATTTAGCAGTATCTGACTTTCTTGTGGCTGTAATCTGCTGTCCTTTCGAGATTGACTATTATGTTGTGCGTGAACAGTCATGGGCCTTTGGTCATATAATCTGCTCGTCAGTGATCTACTTGCGGATGCTTTCTCTGTACGTCTCAACTAATGCACTCCTCGCCATTGCCATAGACAGGTGAGCCAGACGGTTACAAAATATATATTAACTGTTAGACAAAGGAGTATATAGTACCAAAATACAGTTGCAATCAAAATTATTCACCAGCTTTCTTGGCAAATTAAATTTATTAGCAAACTGTAAAACCGTAATAAACTAATCAAAGATCAATGCAAATAGCTGAGCACAACTCATAGAACAAGTGGTTTCTCCAAGTTCAGCACACATTGCCACTTTACTGACTAGTGCAGTATCAGAATTATTAATTGCCTTCATGACAGGCGTCTTTAGTACTTAGTTGAGCCCCTATGGCTATTACAACCTACTACAAATGTGTTTCATAATCAGACACCAGTGTCTGGTAGTGTTATTGAGGCAGTATAGGCAGTTCACTAATATTCTTGAGTGTTCGTGTTGCAACCTCCTTAAGCAAATCCCACTAAAGATTTTATTTGGGGTTCCAATCCTTGTTGGACGTTGTGGTATGCTTGTTATCACTGTCCTGTTGAAAAGGCCAATGATGTTTAAGCTTTAGCCTCCTCACAGAAGACAAGACATTTTCTCTTAGGATTTCCTGATACTTGATTGAATCCATCTTGCCCTTCACATGCTGCAGGTTTCCAGTTGCTGAAAAAGCAATGCAGTCCCAAAGCATCACTGAGCTCCTACCATGCTTCACTGTAAGCATCACCGAGCCCCCACTATGCTCTACTAAAAGCATCACCAAAACCCCATCATGCTTCAATATAGGCATCACCAAACCCCCACCATGCTTCACTGTAGGCATCAGCAAGCAACCACCAGGCTTCAGTGTAGCAATCACCAAGCTACCACCATACTTTACTGTAGGCATTACTAAGCGATCACCATGCTTCACTGTAGGTATCACCGGGCCACTTCCTTGCTTTATTGTAGGCATCACTAAACCACCACCATGCTTTTACTGTAGGCATTACCGAGCCCCCACCATGCTTCACTGTATTCATCACCAAGCCACTACTCTGCTTTACTGTAGGTATCACCGGGCCACTGCCAAGCTTCACTGTAGGTATCACTGGGCCACTGCCATGCTTTACTGTAGGTATCACTGGGCCACTGCCATGCTTCACTGTAGGCATCACTGAGTCACCGCCATGCTTCACTGTAGGTGTTCTTTTCAGTGTATATTTAATTCTTCCTCCTCCTGACATTCCGCAGATCCACAGGCCAAAAAAGCTCCAGTTTTGTTACATTCCTCCACAGAACAGAATCCCAATTTTTTGCGGCTTATTTATATGGTTTTGAGCATATTGAAGCCGTGCATAGAGACCTTAAGTGTTTATTATACACCTTACTGTGAAAATTGAAACCTTACTGCCTGATGGCTCAAAATCTTGCTGCAGGTCTTTTGCAGTCGTGTTTTTTGATCACCTACCTCCTCAGTAGTCTGATGGCCGCTGATAACGTCATATTTCTGCAATATCCAGGCAGTGCATCCAGTACTCCTCTAACATTGAACTTGTGAACTTTGCTTCTAGCTGTATCTCTAGGAACATTTAGTGGTTTGCCATCTTTTTCTTTTATTCTTTTGCTTATTTGTGAAAGGCAATGATGTCTTCTCTTAAAGGGAGTGTCAGCCCCCAAACTCAAGGGCACTACTTATACAATCCTATAAGGAGACTTAGCCTCTATAAAACTCATACCTGGAGTATAAATTTCTCTCTTATAGGGTATGTGCTCACTGTCCGGAGCCGGCTGCGACCCCGACGCTGCGGAATAGCCACACGGCTTTCGCTCATTATGCAAATGAGCGGCGCCATTTTTTTTTTACACCTGCAGACTTTCCTTATAGAGGTTAGGTCTATGGAGAAAGTCCACTAGCGGACCTGCAAGAGAAATTGATATGCTGCGGTCTGAAAAGACGTGCCGCATGTCAGTTTCTGCAGGTGATCCGCAGGTACCCAGATACACATAGTGGACATGGGATTTCTAGAAATCCCATCCACTATGCTATAACATCTGGCCGCTGCGGGTTTGACGTTGCATAAACACGCAGTTTCAAACACCCAGCGGCTCCGGATCGTGTGCACATATCCTAATTGTACAGAAAACAGTTTTTTGTTGCATGAGTAAATGAGGATTCCTCAATGCACACTTGGTGTGGCCAAGGGCTCACTGCATCATTGCGCACCTTCAATCAACTTGTCGCACACCTTCCCTTAGCTTTATTGACAGTGCTTGTTTTCCCAGAGCACATCTGCACTAACCCTTTCTCACTCATAGCCAGGCAAGTGCTGTTAATCAAGCTAAAGGGAGGTGCGCAGCTTCCTGATTAAAGGGGCACAATGGTGCACTGAGCCATTTGTCAGACTACGGGCGTACTGAAAAGTCTAAATTTGCATATGCAATCAAAACATTTTCTGCACTATTAGAGAAGATAAATCTATACTGCAGGTTATGAATTTTATAGGGGCAAAGTCTCCTGTTAAACTGTATAAAGTTTAATTAAGTTTGGGGGGGTGACTGACTCCTTTTAAATTTTTAGACCACTCTAGACATATATTTAAATTTCACTAACATGCAATCAAACGTCATAATCATCAAGCCCCTACCTAGTCCAGGTGTTTGATGTGTTTTTCTTAAGCACACCTCATGAAACAAATGAATTCTTTAATCAGTATACTTAAAGTGAACCTGTTGCCAGTTTTTATTGTATATGAACAAATACCACCACCTTCATAAATTTGTATATTATCCGTGTCCCCCTGTATATCTCCCAAAAAAACTTTTGAATTGTTCCTGCGCAGGGACATCGTCGACAGAGTATAAAACATAGCTGCGCATGCGGACCGTGGTGGCCCACATGCAGTTATGTTTTATACTCTGTCTGCAGTAGGGCAGAGCAAAGTGCGCTTGTGCGAGCCAGCGTTGTCTCTTCGCAGCTGCGAGATTTTGTTCGGCTATGTGGATGACGCAAGATGCGTCATTCACATCAATTAAAGCCAGAGGATGGTGATTACCAGCAGAACGGAGGGACAGATGTCGCAGCAATGACGACCATCGGACCAGACCGTCCAGATTTACATACAGCGCAGGAGAAATTCAAACGTTTTTTGTAGGATATACAGGCTGGTGGAAAGTCAGGCGATTAATATACAAGTTTGTAGCACAGGCACTGATGGAGGTGGTGGTATTTGTTCATGCACTAAAAAACTGGTGACAGGTTCTCTTTAAGACAGCAAACCACCTGTTGCTAAAATGTGTGTGCTAATGGTGGATTCTATTCAGGGGCTTGAACAATTCTGATACCGCAGTATTTATTAATAAAGAGGTATTTTGTGCAATTTTGAAAACATAATACATTATATTAGTTGTGCTGAGCTATTCAAATTGTTCTTGTTTGATGAGTTCACAGCAAGCAGCAAAGTTTGTAAATGTAGCTAATAAACCCTAATTTGCAATGGCAGTGGTGGGGGTTTGATTAATTTTTTCTTATTTTAAATAGGATGTAGCGATGTGTAATTGCTTTCTGCGAATTATTGAAACCAGCCTGACGAGACAAAAAAAACGTTCCTCTTTTCTAGATACCTTCTGATTGTGCATCCACTGAAGCCACGTATGAAGTTGCAGACGGCCTGTGGAGTTTTATTTCTTATTTGGTCATCGGCTACCGTGATCGCAGCTCCCACCGCTTATTTTGCCACGGAAACTGTGTTTGACGCTTCACACGAGTCCGGAGGGAAGGTTTTCTGTGGCCAAATTTGGCCTGCCGATAGAGCCGTGTACTACAAATCGTACTCTTTATTTCTGTTGGCTGTAGAATTCGTAATTCCTGTGTTTATTATGAGCATGTGCTATGTTCGCATTTGTCATGAGCTTTGGTTTAAGAGTTTACCAGGAGAACAGACGCAACAGCTACAAAGCCGACTACAAGCTAGGAGAAAGAGCGTCCTGGTGCTGGTTGCTGTGCTTTCGGCCTATGTTCTGTGCTGGTCACCCTTTTATAGTTATGCAATTGTAAGAGATTTCTTTCCTGGTCTGCTGTTACGAGAGAGGTACGCGATCGCGCTTTACTACATCGTAGAGTGCATAGCTATTAGTAATAGCATCATCAACACGCTGTGTTTCGTGACTGGGAAAAATCAAGCAAAATGTTGCTTTAAAATACTGATTAACCCATGGGAAAAACGAACCTTATCAACAGAGACATACAGTGCTCCAAGAGTGTAAAGCCCCCGTCTCACACAGCGAGATCGCTAGCCAGATCGCTGCTGTGTCACGGTTTTGGTGACGCAACAGCGACCTCACCAGCGATGTCGCTATGTGTGACACTTTGCAACGATCAGGCCCCTGCTGTGAGGTCGCTGATCGCTGCAAAGTGTCCTGGACCATTTTTTGGTCGTTGCCCTCCCGCTGGTCAGCACACATCGCTGTGTGTGACCAGCGGGAGCAGCGATCAGGCTGGTAACTATGGTAAACATCGGGTTACTAGGGGCACACGTGCACTTAGTAACCCGCTGTTTATCATGGTTACGAGCCTGCTAAAGTGAGCGGTAACCTCCCGCTCACTGTAGCAGAGTGGTAACCATGATAAACAACGGGTTACTAGGAGCGCGTGTGCCCCTAGTAACCCGATGTTTACCATAGTTACCAGCCTGCTCCTGCTTCAGCAGGCTCGTAACCAGGAGCAGGACATCGTGGAAAGATTCTTTCCACGATGTCGCTGCTCCCCTGATCGTTGGTGAGCCTGCCTGTTTGACAGCTCACCAGCGACCACATAGCGAAGCAGCAACGATCCCTGACAGGTCGTATAGCTGTCGGGATCGTTGCAGCGTCGCTAAGTGTGACGGGGCCTTTAATCTACAGTGCCCCCATGTGCCTTGTAGTGAGCACTCAGTAACGTGCACTTTAGACTTGTACCTAACCCGCAAAGCAAAGGTGCATTTCTTACATTAGTTTTTATCGGCTATCATGTCACTTTGAATAATGGGAGTTGTGTATAAGTAAGCTTTAAGGCTATGTTCACATGCAGTGTTTTTTTTTTTCTTCTGCAGAAAAGAAGCTTTACAGTAGCAGCAAAAGCTATGAGATTTCAGAAATCATTTGAACACGCTTGTTTTTTTTTCAGACTGAATTTGAGCTCTACAACATTTTTTAAATCTGCAGCTTGTTAATTACTTCAAGCACTGGTGGAGTGTTTTTGTCTTATTGTTTTTTTTTTTAGTGCAGCACTGGAGTTGGTGCTTCTAATCTAAGGTCCCTGACCCTACTCTTATACTCACTTGCTGGCATCTTCACTTTTTATCACCACTGCTCTCGTCAGTGTCCGGCAGTTTGTGATCTGCTGGATTACGCCAGTGTCCGTGTGGCAACCGTGTGCTGCATCAAGATCACACGTACCGGCGCCTGGGAATCAGCGATAGTTCGCGCTGTCCCCAAGCGCTGGGCGCTGAAGGTATCTCTCATCATTGTCCCCTGCGATCAGCGCCAGCAGGGGACAATGTTCAGAGTAGTATTCTACGGCCGCAGTCTCCAAAACTTGTAAAAATAATAAAATCATTATTGACTTGAGGTGACCGCACACACTGAGGAACATGATGCAGGACACCGCTCACTGAGCTCAGCACAGGTCAGGTGCCCGCTTGCTGCAGCGCGTCATTCTCCTCTGCTCCTCAGTGTGGGCTGTCGCCTCAAGCCAGGTGAGTATAATGATTTTTTTTATTTTTTTTTATTCTTTTTACAGGTTTTGGAGACGACAGCAGCAAAATAATACTCTCAACAGTGTCCTCTTCTAGTGCTGATTGCAGTGCACTCACAGGACAATGATGAGAGATGCCTCCAGCACCCAGGGCTTGGAACAGCGCTAACTCTAACGCTGATTCCCAGGCATCGGTATGTGTCACACAAATGTTATGACGTTTTGCAGCCTGTGCTGCAGGCAAAAAAAAACAGACATGTCAGCGTGTTTTGCCCATGGACACATGGTTCGTGGAAACACTGACATTTGCGCAGACCCATTTATTTGAATGGGTCTACGTGTGTAAGTGTCTCCAGTATGTGTGAAAACTGCCACCACATGTATGGGAGACATTGACGTGTGAAAGAGGCCTAATTGTGTAATAGCACATATTACTGATCCACAAATAAACTATTTTTAAAAACCAGCAGAAAATATGTTTATCACAGCTCAGTTTTTTGACTGTTGGGCGCGACACACAGAAAATAAATGGACAACACCTAATACCAATATGATAAGATATTGGCAGTCAGCTCCTTATTATCTGTTCATCCTTGATGTTATACATGTTCTTTGCACTATAAAACCCTGTGATGTTTAAAGGGTTAGTCCTCTTTCTGCCTTTCACAGTCAAAATGTATATAACGGCTTCTCGATTCTGGCCACCAGAGGTGGAGATGGAATAATAAAAAAAAAATAAAAAGCTGGGGACAGCTGTTAGGGTTCACTCACATCTGCGTATATAAAATCAATCAGAGTCACAGCCAAAAAAGTTGGCAAGTGTGCGATTTTTTTTTCTAGCCTAGCATCTGTATGACATGCGGTATCTTCTTTTACATGCTGTAATACTCTATGTAACTTAAAGCTAGTTTACAAGCCTAATAAAGCAATCTTAAAGATATAGATGATAGAAAGATATTAGATATACAGTTGAAACCAGAAGTTTACATACACTATATAAAAAGACACATATGCATGTTTTTCTCAATATCTGACATGAAATCAGAATAAACCTTTCCCATTTTAGGTCAATTAGGATTAACATAATTGTTAATAGTTGCCAAACGCCAGAATGAGAGAGAGAGAGAGAGAAAGAGAATGTTTTAAGACATTTTTATTACTTACTGCAAAGTCAAAAGTTTACATACACTAAGATTACTATGCCTTTAAACAATTCTGGACTGCCCATATCATGGTGTCATGTGTTTGGAAGCTTCTATTTTTTTTTGGGCACCATCTGAGTTAATTAGAGACACACCTGTGGATGTATTTTAATGCACACCTGAAACACACTGCTTCTTTGTGCAGCATCATGGGAAAGTCTAAAGAAATCAGCCAAGATATCAGGAAGAGAATTGTGGACTTGCACAAGTCTGGCTCATCCTTGGGTACAATTTCAAGATACCTGATGGTGCCTCATTCATCTGCACAAACAATTTGTGATGTAGCACACATCCCTTTAATGGTTCAGTGTAGTTTGAATGACCATGTACCTTCCCCTTTAACTGACTGGTCACATGACATCACACAGGTCCTTTTGCACACAGTTAAGGTCCTATCTGCGGGTGTGTGTGTGTGCTGCAGTATATATAAACCCTGTGTGTTCCTGTGTGGGTGTGTTCCGGTGTGTAGGAGTTCCTATGTGTTGGGAGCTCCTGTGTGGGCACCGTGTGTCAGGCACGAGGCTGTTCCCTGTGTGTATGGGGGAACACCGCTCGTGTGAGGCCTGGTGGACTCCGGTGGAGGTGAAGCCTGGATCCCTGTGTGTGTGTGTGTGTGGGATGCCAGTAAGCCTCGGAGTGCCAAACAAGCATCCTGGAGGGTGAAGCCTGGGTATGTGAAATACGCAAGTAAGCCTTAAGGGGAGGTGGGCTGGAGACCACGTGTGGTAAAGCCTTAGAGCTACAGTGGTGGAGGACTGAAGCAGCTAAAACCGACTAAGGTAATACTCTTTGTGTTATGGACATTCACATGGACATTGCTTTATTATTACCTTGCGGAAGGCTGTTATTAGAACCAAGTGGGCCTGTCTGCCACTTGGGCTTGTTTGACTTTATGTGTGTGAACTACAGTTTATGGAGTTTAATAAACTGCTGAGCATTGTTGAACTTATCATATGTGAGTTGATTGACGCAGCAAGCGAGTATCCCCCAGGATAATAAGTAGCGCTGCCTTACATGTGGTTTGAGAGTGCGGGCAGCTGCAGTCTGGTTGCTGGGGGCAACTGCAGTCTGGTTGCTAGGGGCACTCTGCAGTCTGGTTGCTGGGAGCAATTGCAGTCTGGTTGCTGGGAGCAATTGCAGTCTGGTTGCTGGGAGCAGCTGCAGTCTGGTTGCTGGGAGCAACTGTACAGGTCGACGAGTGTGGTGGAGCATCTGGCTGCAACTCGGCAGGGTTGTGAAGGTCGTCGTCGCACTCAAACCTGGTTTGCTGTGGCTCGGCGGGGCTCACGAAGGTCAAAGCATCTGGCTACAACTCGGCGGGGTTGTGAAGGTCGTCGTCGCACTCAAACCTGGTTTGCTGTGGCTCGGCGGGGCTCACGAAGTTAAAGCATCTTGCTGCAACTCGGCGGGGTTGCGAAGATTGACGTCGCTCTCAAATCCTGTTTTGCGGTGGCTCGGCGGGGCCACGAAATTTTTTCAGGGAGAGCGGTGAAGTTCAAGTGTGAACAGTGTACCGTGATGGCTGTGAGCAAAGCAGCAGATGTGTCTGGAGCTATTGAGCGTTTGAAGGGCCGGTTGGGACCGGAGCAGGTATTTGAGAAACTCTTACAGGACATGGTGCGGGAACCACAGGAGCTGTGGGCACCGTATAGAATGGCGGCGGTGGACCATTCTATGGACTCTCCGGGGACGCACGTGTTGTCCCAGAGTGCCCAGGGAGGTGGTAAGAGGTCTTGTGAACTGAGTCCTAAGACTGTCGCTGATGTTTTTTGAAAAAATTACCCTGCCGGTGTGGTTGTTAAAAAGGGGGTGGAGTCTAAAAAGGGGGCTTATTTTCACAAGAGTGTGGAGTGTAGAAAACTGGAAATTGTTGATGATTGTGGATGGGTACCTCCTAAAAATGACAAGGTGACCGTTGATAACGGGGTAGCTCCAGTGGAAGGGGGTGAAATCAATGTGGGAGGTGACCTGGTAGTCTACAACATCATGGGGAGTGACACAGACCCCATAGCGGACGGTGACACTACGGAAGTAGAAGGAGAGGTCAGTCAGGAGGGGCTAGACGAGGGGAGAGAGTCCACCTCTCGTCGTAGATGGCGCGAGGGCCATAGAGGGGTTGCTCCTGTAGTCTTTGCTGAAAGTGAAAGTAAAGAGAATGTAATGCTGTGTGCCTTTATTCCAAGTTTGGATCCTCTTTTGGAAGAAGAGGAGGTGACGTTGCCAGTAGCAACCTCCGATACCAAACTGGAAGAAAGCAAAGAGGAAGTTAATCAATGGAAGGAGATGTTCCACGCAATTAAGGAGGACCGCCGCAAAATCAAGGAAGAGGTTTTGCAGTTGAAGCTTGAGAAGGAGGCGCGGCAGGATGGTGTTTCTGGACGTGAACAAATCCTAGAACGACTGCGCAAACAGCTCAACCAGGAGCTGTGTGACTCCAGGAAGGAGTGTGGTGAACGCAGTAGGGAACTGCAACAGAGTAAGAGAGATTATGAGGATCTCCTCAAGGTGAAGAAAAAACTAGAGGAGGATAAGGCGGGTGCAGAGCAAGTGCGCCAAGTGGTTGAGACCACTCTGCAAGATATCCGTGAGGAGAATGATGATCTCCGGGGAAAGACCCTAGATCTGGAAGCTCAGGTGAAGGAGCTACAGATGTCCTGTGATACTCTCCAGAAGGCGGAGACGTACCTTAAGGAAACAGCAAGATGGAAGCTGAGCGAGAAAAGATGGAGGAGTCCATCGGAAAAGCCACAGACCAGGGCCAGGAGTTGACCGCTGGTGATGGGAGGTATGAAGCAGATACCTCCTCAAGTGATGTGGGCTCGGAGGATTCGGTGGATGTCGGAGCCGAGATCAAGCAGCTCAAGGAGTTGCTACAAGCCCAGTGGACGCAAGAGAAGCGTGAGAGACTGGCTATGGAGAGCCGAGTGGGCGCATTGGAGACGGAGAGGTCTGAGAGAGCTCTGCTGCTGAAAGAGCAGTTGAAGCAGGAAGAGAATCAGAGATGGACTGCTGAGAGGCGAGTAACTGAGCTGGAAGGAGAAGTTTTAGAGCTCAAAGGGCGCCTAGCAAAGTGTCACATGGAGAACGAGGTCTCCTTGGAGAAGGGAAAAGGCAAACAAGTTGCACTTACTTCCTTAGACCATGAGAAGGTGGACCTGAGGAGAGCTAAGAGTATGGTGTTGGAAGATAAAGGTGAAGTGGAGGTGGTCAAGACGAAAAGTTGTGAAGTTGTCGCTGTGAGTCAGCTCAGGTGAAGCATCCAGGGTGAAGCTGGAAGTCAGTTGTCCCTGAAACCTGAGCTGGTTGATCGTCTGGAAACCACTCATGAGACCGAAACGTCTCGGTACAAGTGCCTCGTAGATGTACCCGAGGACTTGAGGGAAGAATGCACCCGTGGGTTCGTGCATGAGGAGTTTAAGATGGCCGTGGGAGCCTGTAAGGTGTACTTGACCTCAGAGGCTAGACAGCTGGTGGTCCTGTCCACAACTGAAGTCACGGTGAAGAGGGTGGCGATCCTGAGTGACATACATTGGCGATGTATTCGCACGAAGCGGTTTCTCCGGTTGAAGACGGAGCAAGTCGCTAGACAACTGGAGCTGATGAGAAAGGCTCACAGTCTGCGAGAAGAGGTCATCCGGGTGCCTCGTGTTCTGGTGAGAAAGCTCATTGGGAGAAATGGCCGAGCCATGCAGATGATGGTGAAGAAGTCTGGTGTGGTAAAAGTAAGCAGTCCACGTGATCGTCGGGACTGGATGCCGGATGAAGACGGCATGGCGTCGTTCTACGCTGTAGGAACGGAAGAAAGTCTTGCAGATATAAGCATGCTGGTGGAGTACCGAGTGACCTACCTGCAAGAGGTGGAAAAGTTGAATCTCGCTAGACTGAGAGTGGATAGACAGCATCATCTGAGCAGCAGAAGATGGCAGCCGTCTAGAAAATGTGAGACCAGACAGAGAAAGGGCTCCCTAAATATCAGAGCAGCTGAGGTTAGGGACCTTTCAAGATGTCTTGGGAGTGGATTTGGAGGTAGTGAGACCTCCAGTGACTCAGGGTTGAGTAGCCCATACAATCGACCCAATAGAGGACGGAACCATGTGGAGTCACACTGTTGTATTGACCGCTGGGAGCGGGGGAGACCTGGTAGGGTTTCGACTGATCGCTGGGAGCGGGGGAGACCTGACAAGGTTACGACTGACCGCTGGGAGCGGGGGAGCCGCTGAGAGCGAGGGAAGTCTGACAAGTTTACGACCCGGAAATGCGACTTGACGGAGTTGATGACATTGACAGATGGTAGGTCCCTAAGGAGTGGGTTAATGTCAATGTTTAATGTTCCAGGGGTTGGACAACGCAAGGGTCAGGTGTATGGTCTCAGTGTGTACCGTGGGATATAGACTGTTTGTGTATATTATGTGTTCAACCCCACAAGTTTGAACAGAGGGGGGGAATATGTGATGTAGCAGACATCCCTTTAATGGTTCAGTGTAGTTTGAATGACCATGTACCTTCCCCTTTAACTGACTGGTCACATGACCGTGACATCACACAGGTCCTTTTGCACACAGTTAAGGTCCTATCTGCGGGTGTGTGTGTGCTGCAGTATAAATAAACCCTGTATGTTCCTGTGTGGGTGTGCTCCGGTGTGTAGGAGTTCCTATGTGTTGGGAGCTCCTGTGTGGGCACCGTGTGTATGGGGGAATACCGCTCGTGTGAGGCCTGGTGGACTCCGGTGGAGGTGAAGCCTGGAGATAGATATATATATATATGTGTGTGTGTGTGTGTGTGTGTGTGTGTGTGTGTGTGTGTGTGTGTGTGTGTGTGTGTGTGTGTGTGTGTGTGTGTGTGTGTGTGTGTGTGTGTGTGTGTGTGTGTGTGTGTGTGTTGCCAGTAAGCCTCAGAGTGCCACACAAGTGTCCTGGAGGGCAGAGCCTGGATCTGAGTATGTGAGAGATGCCAGTGGCCTTGGACGGGTGGAAGGCTGGAGACCACGTGTGGTCAAGCCTTAGAGCTACAGTGGTGGCAGATTGAAGCAGCTAAAACCGACTAAGGTAATACTCTTTGTGTTATGGACATTCACATGGACATTGCTTTATTATTACCTTGCAGAAGGCTGTTATTAGAACCAAGTGGGCCTGTCTGCCACTTGGGCTTGTTTGACTTTATGTGTGTGAACTACAGTTTAAGGAGTTTAATAAACTGCTGAGCATTGTTGAACTTATCATATGTGAGTTGATTGACGCAGAAAGCGAGTATCCCCCAGGATAATAAGTAGCGCTGCCTTACAAATTATACGCAAGTACAAGATGGGAATGTCCAGCCATCATACCACTCAGGAAGGTCACCGGTTCTGTGTCCTAGAGATGAACGTCCTTTGGTCCCACATGTGCATATCAACCCAAGGACAAAAGCAAAAGACCTTGTGAAGATGATGGTGGAAGCTGGTAAGATTGTGTCAATAACCACAGTGAAACGAGTACTGTATCAACATGGGCTGAAAGGCCACTCTGCCAGGAAGCTATTACTCCAAAAGAAACATAAAAAAGTCAGATTCAAGTTTGCAAATGCACACAGGAACAAAGAACTTATTTTTTTTAAACTAAAATTGAACTTTTTGGGCATAATGACCATTATTACGTTTGGAGGAAAAAGGGAGACGCTTGGAAGCCTAAGAAAACCATCCCAACTGTGAAACATGGGGGTGGCAGCATCATGCTGTGGGGTTGTTTTGCAGCAGGGGGGAGTGGTGTACTTCACAAAATAGATGGCATCATGAGAAAAGACGATTATGTGGCAATACTGAAGCAACATCTCAAGACTTCAGCCAGGAAGTTAAAGTTTGTGCGGAAATGGGTCTTCCAAATGGACAATGACCCAAAGCATACTGCCAAAATGATAAAGTGGCTTAAGGATAACAAAGTCAATGTTTTGGAGTGGTCCTCACAAAGCCTTGATCTCAATCCTATTGAAAATTTATGGGCAAAGCTGAATAGGCAGGAGCGAGCAAGGCGACCTACAAACCTGGATCAGTTACACCAGTTTGGGCAGGAGGAATGGTCCCAAATTCTGACCAACTATTGTGAGAAGCTTGTGGAAGGATATCCCAAACGTTTGACCCAAGTCATTCAGTTTAAGGGCAATGGTACCAAATACTAATGAAATGTATGTAAACTTTTGACTTTGCCGTAATAAAAATGCCTTACAACATTCTCTCTCATTATTTTGGCATTTGGCAAAAGACACATATGATTATTTTTCTCAATATCTGACATGAAATAAGAATAAACCTTTCCCATTTTAGGGCAATTAGGATTACAATAATTTTTAATTTTTGCCAAATACCAGAATAATGAGAAGGAATGTTTTAAGGCATTTTTATTACTTACTGCAAAGTCAAAAGTTTACATACACTAAGATTACCATATCTTTAAACAATTCTGGACTGCCCATATGATGATATCATGTGTTTGGAAGCTTCTGATAAGTTTTTCGGCAACATCTGAATAAAAATAATGCTGGTCCAACGTAGTCAACAAATGGAAACCTGAGAAACATAAAACGAGAAATAAATACAAGACCCTGTCCCTCATTCACCAATTTATTAGAAAATAAGGATCCTACGCAGATCCGAAGTAGTCCAGCGCTTCCCTAGACGTTCCCGAATGCCATCGTTAAAAGCCTACGGAGCCTCAGAATGAGGCTCCATAAGCTTTAGCAGCAGCCACTCCCGCCTCACGCTGCGTTTCATGAGACTGGGCGGCTCTGATGAGCGTTACCGTCATATCTCGTGGAATGCAGTGAGCTAAGAGTGGCTGCTGCTTAAGTCTACAGAGCCTCAGAACGAGAATACATAGGCTTTTCATCGATATGAAGAAAAATGAAAAGCAGCACTCACCAGATCTTTCTTGGCTTAAAAGTCCTTTATTCCATCATGTGTGGACAATGAAGGAAAACATGTGGCAGGCCAGTAAAAACAGGGAGTGGGTGCAAGGGAGGATAGGACGGCCGTTTCGCATCAGGTTGACGCTTCTACAGGTCCGATACCGTAAAAGGGTCAGCCGGAGGCGAAAAGGCCGTTATCCTCTTCTCCTCCCCTGCACCTACTCCCTGTTTTTACCTGCCTGCCACATGTTTTCCTACATTGTCCACACATGATGGAACAAAGGACTTTTAAGACAAGAAAGATCTGGTAAGTACTGCTTTTCATATTTCTTCATATCGATGTCTGCTTTGAATTCTCCTATGCACCACTGTAAAAGATCGCAAGTAACTGCTCACATTAAGAATATCATTTGAGCTTGTGGTATTGGTGCCAGCATATTTCTAAAGTATCTCATTCTAACTAAATAGGCTTTTAACGACGGAATCCGGGAACGCTGAGGGAAGTGCTGGACTACGTTGGACCCTTTTTTTCCAATAAATTGGTGAACAAGGGATAGTGTCTTGTTTTTATTTCTCTTATGTTTCCATTTGTGGACTACGCCAGACCTACATGTTTTATTTTTAATAAATTGGTGAACCAGGGAAAGTGTGGGGTAGTGTTTATTCAAATTATAAAAAAAAAAACACTATTACTGGGTTAGTAATTGGGATGTCTGATAGACAACTCTCCACTACTAGCATCTGGGCTTGATGTTAGCTGTGTTTTGGTACAATTTACAGCTGACATCAACTCCAATTATCAACATGCCAGAATTGGCACAACTGCAGGCTGGTATTTTCAGGCTGGGAAGGGCTCCACTCAATAACCAGGGACCTTTCCAGCCTGATAATATCAGGTCACAGCCATCTGCTTTACCTTTACTGGTTATCAAAGATAATGGGTATCCCACTTTTAAATTATGTTAAGGCAAAAAAAAAAAAACAAAGAAAAAAAAAACTGTACAATAAATATCAACGGCACTTAAGGGTGCAAAATGATATGTTTGGGGCTTGTGAAATTAGATCTACAGGACATCCATCTATTCTCAGGGTTCTTGCTGTGAACTTCCTGGGCTTAGCTGATGAAATTTCCTTGCTCCTTGGAGATGTGTGCATAAAAATTGGATGGGATACGAATGGTCCATGTGCCGACGGTGTTTATTTTCCTCGCACCCACAGATGTACATTGGCAAGTCTCGTCCAATATATGCAACATGCTGTAATTTTTCCCTCAGCCAGATTACAGTTTAGAGCTCACATGTGAGCACTGTATTATTGAACATTAGTGACAGCACATTGCACTCAGCGTATTTATACGCAGATGTGAGCGAACGCTTATGTTGTTTCCTCAGAAATTAATGAATTACGGTAATAGCATAGCAAGTTATATTGTTGGCATAACTCACCCACTGATGAGCAAGTGTAGCTATACTATTTTTGTAATGGTGCAGTCAGATGGCCGTCTAAACCAGAATGCAGTGCAGACTGGCACTCAATATATGAAGCAGGAGAGCCACAGACCAACCCATGCACTGTGTTCAGATTTATACAGCTGTCTGACTGTGCCCCAAGTCCCATTAACTCCTATGGGACCTAGAAGCAGTTATTTCCATTTCAACCTTGAAAAGCAGTGACAGAAAAGACCTATTAAAATAAATGTCACTTTTTTTAAATTAAGATATATTGAAACAGTTTAATTTCCAACAGCATTCACCCCCCCCCCCCCCCCATACATGTTGGGGCAGTCGTTTCCCCGAGTTGCTATTCTGCACTCATCAGCATTTCATAGACACCCTTTATAGCAGGCACATAGAAGCGTAGTTTCACATTACACTCCAGACTACTTTGATATCCATCAGATGTCAAGAAAAACAGGATTTAGACAGCACCCCAGCAGTGAGTATAGCAGAGCAACTTTGGAACTGTTTGACATTTGTTTTGGCTGTGTCCTTCTTGTATACTGTACACAAGATAATCTGGCATAAAACCTCTTTGGTGATGCTTACTAATGGAATTTCTTAACGTTTTGTGCAACAATTAACAAACTTAGTTATTTATAGATGCCCCGCAGTTGTCATCCAGTATATGCTACCGATAACTTTTGCACATTTTCAGACTATCCCAAGTTTACATGGTCTACATATTAGGGCTCTTTCACACATCAGTGTCTCCAGTACATGTGGTGCCAGTTTTCACACGTAAATGGAGACACACACAGACCCATTCAAATGAACGGTTCTGCGCACGTCAGTGTTTCCACGGACAGTATGACTGTGGGCAAGACACGTTGACATGTCTGGTTTTTGCACGCTGCACAACACATCTGCACACTGTGTGACACATACCACTGATTCCTAGGCACAAGGTGCTGAAGGAATCCTTCAATCAGCATGAGCAAGGGACAATGTTGAGAGTAGTATTTTATCCCCGCTGTCTCCAAGTGTAAAAATAAAAACATACCCACCTTTACACCCAATTCCCTAAAGCCATTGGCCCCTGTAAAACCAAAAAAAAAAAATTATCCCTCACCTGTCTGAAGTTTAAAAAAAAAAAAAATCTGGTGTCCCATGCTGTTATCCATCTGACCAACATTTCTTCATCACCATGTGCAGTGGCTTAAGGCGACCGCACACACACTAAGGAGCAAAGGAGATGACTTGCGGCAGAGAGCGAGCCCCTGAACCGCGCTGAGCTCACGGAGTGACAGGACACGGCTCAGCGCAGGTCAGAGGCCCGCTCGCTGCATCACATCATTCTTCCCTGCTCCTCAGCGTTTACAGTCACCTCAAGCCACTCCACATGCTGAAGAAGTGTCAGTCAGATGATTACTGCATGGGACACTGGAACTTGATATTGTCTTTTATTTTTGGTTTGTTTACAGGGGACAATGGCTTAAGGGAATTAAGTGTAAAAGGTGGGTCTCTTTTTTATTTTTACAGTTGGAGACAGCAGGGGCAAAATACTACTCTCAACACTCCCCCTCGCTTGTGCTGATCGCAGCGCAAGCAAGGGACAATGATGAGACATTCCTTCAGCGCTTGGGAACAGTGCCAACTGCACTGCTGATTCCCAGGTGCTGATACGTGCGATTCTGATGCGGCACACGTATGTCACATGGTCATCTCAGGTACTTGTTTTTCCAGTACCAGAAATATCAGGATATGTGAAAAAGCATTGAGATTATTTGAAACCCTGCACCAGTCTGTGTTGTAGGTGTACATAGTAACAAGTGCAGGAGGCAAAGTGAGTCAAAACTGCAAAAATGTTTCAGTCACAAGTTTGAGCCACATCAGCTTTCTGTGTGATATGGCAAGACTGGTTTGTCTCTCCTCAAGTCACAACTGTTGTGCAGGTGGATGAGAGCAGAGCTGTATCATTACAAACATCTCCTGCAGTTCTCCTCTATAAACACTCACCCTTACTGACAGTTGTGAGAAGAGCCAGAGATGTTTGTAGTGGCTCAGCACTGCTCTTGCTGCCAACATCTACTGATGTTCCAAGGAAGGGGAGTAGAGCGGTGCGGTATCACTAAACACTTCCTGCGGCTTTCCTCACAGCAATCAGAGCAAAGCTGACAGCATTGTGAGAGGAAAGCTGCAAGAGGGGTTTAGAATGACAAATATGCTCTACTCCCCTCTTGTAATCACCATAGGTGCAAGCTGTGATGAGAGCAGAGTTGTGTCATTACATTCATATCAGGGGAGAGAAGTGGGTGCCACATTTTAAAGTTATAAATCCAGTGACAGACATTTTTAAAATTGCACTTCCAGAAAGACATTGCATTGGCCATTATGGAATTGGTACAGAGGCTGCTTTACTCAGTGTGTACCAATTTGAAGTAACCCACTTCAGTTCTGTCATGCCACATAATCCAGAGACTCCCTGAAATATTCCAAAATCGGCAAGCTGTGTCTATCGGAAGTCACTTTCCCTATTCAACCATCATTTTGAGTCTAACCGGGATAAATAGAGAATGGGACTTCACTCCACATATAGGACTGTTTGGGGTCATTCGTTACACCAGAGGGACAAAAAAAAAAAAAAAAAAAAAAATTCATTTTGACCATGCTTGATCCAGATCATAGTTCGGCACAAATTAACACACATGCACTTTCAAAACAGCTTTTATTTAGGAAGAAAAACCAAAAACCAATGTTAACATACATTTCATACGAGCAAGATAACATTTTTTAATAGTTTTACTGCACATTACTTCCCTTCTTGCTAAAACATCTACTATGGTAGGGGAAAAAAAAAAACCTTGAAATATAAATTCCTAAACAGAGCTTACAAAAGCACAATTAGTAAGAAGTACTTAAAAATACTATGCACACAACACTAAACCAGTTACACAATTTGTATGTGGTGATATTTTACACTAGTATACTGGATTGGGAAATTTTATTTTGGAGGCAAAGCAATCTGTCCAACGGTACAGGCCATAAGTCTTGCAATTCTTTAAAAGTGACCTTCCATCCTGGGATAGAAGGGACTTTTCTCATGTATAGTCACTGTCACTATACTTGGCCTCCGTTCACTTCAACAGTGTTCCTTTCCTTCCAAGATGGATGCACAGTGGCATTGGGAGGGCAGTAATATGGCTGAACCATGCCTGCACGAAAAGAGGGCTGAGGACACAAAGTAGGGCGACTAAACATGGGAACTGTATAGTCACTTTGCAGTTCTAGTACTAAGTCTTTAAATGAAAAATGATATTCCTTCTCCATGAAGTGCACACTAACGACAAGACGGATGGCATTTACAGAAAATTATGAATTAAGCTGGAAAAGGCTTTTGTAAACTCTAAATTAAAGCAAAAAGTAATGTTATCTGGTTAAAAGCGAAATGTATTAAGGTAATAAATGTCAATTGAAATACGGCATGTAGATATATAGAAATCAGTAATTCAGATGCGTGGAAGCTTTTGCATAATGCTGCGATCCTCCAGAATGAAGGTTGGCAATCCAGTAACATGAAGATCAGATGACCGCTGGGTTATTTGGACTATCCCAATGGCACAGGGTTGAGGAATATTGTATTTCAATATGCCCAATCCTTTAGTTATGGGAAATAAGACACTACCAGAGGGTCTGGTGGCATCCTACGCCTCTTGCCACATTGAAAGCACATGCACGCTTTGAGGAATTCGGGGTAGTCAGAAGAAATAGCTGTCAGCCAAATGAACATTTGGCCCACAGCTATCTACAGTGTATTGTTTAAAGAGATGAAGCTACATCTATATTATTTACCCCTACGGATAATTCATTAGAATAATTGTTGAAAAAAAAAAATTATGTATGTAGCAACGTTGTTACACAATTTTGAAGTTCGGCCGAAAACTTATTGCAAACGCGACTGAAGACCACGACGGAGCCGAAAATATCTTACCTAAAATACAAAAACAAAAAAAGGGTAGAAAATTGCAATTTCAAAACATAACTGAAATATGTATTTCTACTTTAGTTAAAGTGGCATCAGCAGACTAACACCCATACCAAATAAAAAAAATAAAATTGCAGCTAACAAGGCAAAAATATCTCGTCTGTTCCATGGTTTGTGCAATTTCATTCTATTCCTCCCCGTGCCTTAAGCCTCTGCTCTACACAATCAGGTAATTAGTGAACACCTGCGATTCTTTCTATGTGCAGTTTACTTTCTTTAAATGACAATTGCGTTGGCTGTAAGACGTGACATTCAAGCAAGTGCCACCCGTTGAGGTTGGCCAGCCAATCAATTGTATGGGTAGAATATATATAACAAAAAAAATAAAAACCGACTACCGCTGATAACCCCTTACTTTAGTCATTACTTTCGGGTCCCTGTTGACATCAGGAAATGCCACACATTATCATTGCAACCAGTAATTCACTGGGCAGGAGTTCGTGTGCAGTGAGACCAGGAAGCAAAACTGGAAGCAATATGACATCAGCAGAGGCATTACTACTTTTCAGCCCATTTGGAGCTTTAAAAAAATTAAAGATTGATTGGCTGGACAATTTTTATCTGTCATTTATAGAGTTAAAAGTAGAAAAACGTATGAAAAAAGAACTGTTAAAATAGTAGCACTAAGCAGCTAGGTGAAGTTATTCATAATCTCAGCTAGGTGCATTTAATTAGACGATGGTATGCCACAGCAACGCAAAATCTACTACTTTTCTTAAAAAAAGACCTTCTTAACCTTGCATAATGACGAGTTGATAACTTACCTGCAAATATAGGGCATCTAAAATTAACATTTGCAAAACCTAAGGCATGCACTGATCAAATGCAAATTATGGCTGACAGACACAGGCAAAAAATGTGACTACTCTAAAAAGGACAAAGGGGAAGCAAAACAGCTTCTGTTTAATGCGTTGTCTTAACTGAACCTTTTGTGAAAAGGAAGAATACAGAAATTAAAAAACACTATCCGGAAAAAGGCAGCAGACAGAAAGGAAAAGGATTAATTACCAAATTATAAAATCACGAGGGGAAGTTAAATAAAAAACCCTCACCTCCTGAGCTTAGTAATACCGCGTGCGATCAGCGTAGTTATTCCGCATGTATCGTGGGGTTTCATAGAGAGTGTTACGCATTGTAGGGGCTAACCTGCGATCAGCGACATATTCATCCACAGCGGCGGTCGCAGGAGGAGGAGGCGGCCGACGAATTGGGCTTCGCTCTCGTGCGTAATAGCTGGGAATTGGAGGAGGAGGTGGTAACGCATGCCTCTCGTATGGAGAGGTCTCCAGACGTTTTCTGTGTGATAGACCGGACATTGTTGGAGGGGGGATAGGAGGCATACGACGATCCATATAGGCATCATACGATGAGGGGCGTATGCGATAACGCTGGTAATAGTCAATGAGGTTGCGGTGTTCCCGTTCATAGTACATACGCTCGTAGGCAGCAGCCGCCGCATTGCGCATAGGGACATAAGGATCTGCGAAAGGGTCATGACCGTAAGGCGACGCCAGATCCACCTCCTGAGCCATTTGGTCTAATGGACACACTCCGGACCAGTGGCCATCCTTCCCGCAACGATAACACTGACTTCGTTCTCCCATCCCCGGGGTGACTCGCAGACGACTCGTAGAGAGCTGAACGTGCATCCGTTTGCCTTCAAGAGAGCAACAACAACCAACAATGGTCAGGACAGCTCCCTTATTCAAGCACTAATATGACCAACTACAAATGTTACAGCAGTTCTGAATTAGTATACAAAGACCAAAAAAAGTCACAGCTATGGCTATGAAAAGCTATTAATAAAATAAAAAATTGGGTTTCTGTTACTTGAATAACGTGGAAAGAGGGCAGCTACCTGGCACCACTGACTTGTTCAGTACTGAAGTAATGACAGTTACTTACCTTTTATGGTCATGGAATCAGCAATTTGAGAAACTAGATTTGTACCTTCTTTAAAAAAAAAAAAATACATATAATTCAAGCATGTGAAGTTAAACACTAACTTTGATACCCTTTAACTATACAGCAAGTGTTATGTCTGGTCTAAATAGATATATCCCTTTAATGGCAATGTTTTACAGTGACTCACAAAGGCATGTAACCAGTGCGTGAATAGTTGGGATCTTATGTTCTAGTTGATGTGTATTTTAGTCAAACTCGCTGTGCTGCTGGTAATGCATCGCACAGTAAACAAACCATGCTCAAGTTTTTTTTTTGCCAAACCTTCCTGGTTACTGCATGCAAAGAGTTTACTCCTCATTTAATTGTTTTAAGTTTGGATATAAGAACTCATTCTTATTAGGAGCGGCTTCTTCATTTTGGATGCCTACCTGAAGTACACAAGAAAACAAATCAATATACAGGGCTGTGGAGTCGTGGACCGACTAAAATATATAACAAATTTGATACAGTATTTCAATGCAGTATGTGTTGAATATTTTTTCATAAGAATTAGGGAAAGTTATGAAGTGTCCTATAAGTGTCTGTTCTATTCCTGATCCAAGATCTAAACTTTTATTGGACGAATCTGTTCTCTAGCATTAAAATAATTAGATTAGATTTGAAGTCATCTGTGGAGGTTCTGATGGAGGCGATACTATTTCTCAGAACAAATTCATAGACTGCACAAGTGTTATTCAATATGTTTGTTGAAAACTGCCCCCCACTCCCACTGCATAGTTACAATTTATTAAGTTTGTGTTCTAAAGTAGTATTCAAGAAATAGGTTTTAATGTTCTATGATTATTGTATCATAATGGTGATTAAAAGACTGATATTTTACTACGGTAGATTTATCACTGAAACATGAGCCATGTATGAGGGAGTCCGTCAGGGAAAATGAGTCGGGAGGTTTGGCACACAAGTTTGCCGAACCTAGCCATTTTGGTAGGAGAGGACAATGATGTGTACAGTCATGGCCTGACATCAGTGAAGGCGAAAGGGAGGATCAACATGTTGCATTTTATCATGCCAGATCTTTGGCTCTTAAAAATAAAATGTGCAGCTACAAGTGTCTGATGGCATCTTAGTCGCTGTTAAAATAAAAATGTACACTACCTCAATCCCAGAGACCCATGAGGAAGTCAGCAATAAGACATCCTAAGAGTCTGCCCAGTGAAAAAAAATATTACCACTTAAAACTTCAAATATATATAAGAAAATATATAGGATGTACACCTCTGTTCCTTGAAGGCACAGCTAAATATGGCTGTAAAAAAAACAAAATGGACAAGCCTTGATCGCTCCAGTGATGGCTCAAAATCTAAACCTTTGAAACTTTCCTTACACAGTGGCACTGTTTCAGTGATATCAGCCCTACAATCCCTAGCAGTTGTGCAACAACCAGCAAGCTCTGATTAATTGCAGCATGCAACATTTATCAGAGCTGACTCCTGTTTTGATGGACTAAAGGCTGCAGCCAATCAGTTGCCGGGGTCATGTTACTGGCAGAAATTGCAGTTTGGGAACTGTGCCACTCCGCCAGGCAAGTATCAAGGGTTTTTATTTTAGGATGGGCCCTGGAGCAATTAAGGTGTAGTTCAGTAGTGGACATAATTTATAAAAAGAAATGTATGAGAAAGAACTGAACAAACAAGGAAGAGAGAAAGAGGCCTATCCAACTCTGCTACATATTTTCACAAATAATCCTAACTACGTATTTCACCTTTAAAGTCATAGTTGTTTAGATTTCTGATGGCTTCAAGTGCTTCCTCTGCTTTCTCCATGTGAACAAATGCAAAATCCTTTACAATATCACATTCTAAGACAGCACCGTACTCTTCGAACTTTTCTCTCAACTCGTCACTGGTGCAGTCAGGGCTGAGGCTACTGACGTGAAGCTTTGTTGAAGCTTTTGGCTTTCCTCTGCTGTGTTCCACATTAATGCAGACATCATGCAATTTATATTGGTTCAGATTTGCAACAGCTTCGTCGGCTGACTTTTTGTCTTCCATATGGACAAAGCCATAATTTGTTATGATGTCACATTCTGTCACTTTCCCATACTGTTCAAACAGAGTCTTCAGTTCTAAAGGAGTCGCCTCAGGAGGGATGTTACCAATAAATAGTTTCACCATCTTGGCAAGCTTCAAAAGAAAGAAAAAAAAAAAAAAAAAAAGACAGTGAGCTTTAAATGATACTTAAGTGAGTAGAATACAGACATGGCAAATTTAAACTAACTGCATCCCTGGAACTGATTCAGGACCCAGTGATGCTGCATTAACATTTTTTGAGATACCAGAAACCACAATTTTGGGGACACCCTTTTCACCAAAAAACTTTTAGGTGAAAACATATTGACATATGAACACCACCTTAAGTGAAACATGGAAGTCTGGATGAGGCCTGAGGTCTTGTCTTAACAGGGTGAGCTGATGTTTTTATTGGTATCATTTTGGGATAGATATGACTATGGTGTTTACCAGTAAGGTCAATTTCATATTCGGATAGCTGACTTGTGGATGCAGTGATACCACGTAATTATTTTAAAAAAATATTTTAATAGGGGAAAAGATGGTGGCTATGCATATTTTCCTTTTTAATGTATTTGTTAAGTCTCCTTTTAAAGGACTTCAATCTGCGCTTGTCTGATTGCAACCATATGCAATGGATATAAAAAGTCTACACACCCTGTTAAAATGCTAAGTTTGTCATGTGAAAAGAGTCATACCAAGAACAATCGGTTCAGAACTTGTTCCACCTTAATGTTACCCATAATCTATAAAACTCAAAACAAACCCCAATACTGGTGTATTTTTTTTTATTTTTAAGAACAGTTGCATAAATATGCACACTCAAACTAATTTGTGGAAGTATCCTTTTAACCCCTTTACGACCAAGGGCGTATTAGTACGCATCTGTGCCCTGGGCCTTACGGACCTGATACGTATTAGTACGCCCTGGCGATTTCACCCGCACACAGGCGGGTGTCACAGCTGACACCCAGGGCTATGTGCAGGGAGCGGTCTCGCACCGCTCCCAGCACATTAACCCCCGCAATGCTGCGATCGAAGTCGATCGCAGCATTGCGGTGGCAAAGGGAGGTGATCGCCGATACTCACCTCCTCTTCCGGCCTCCAGAGATATCTGCCGCGGCTTCCAGGATGTCATGCCGACTCGATGTCGTCCTGACAACATCCGGGTCACCAGACAGCAGGAAGATTTGGACATGCGCAGTGCATCTCCAAACAATCTTCTCCCTGTCCAGCGCTGACAGCCTGCATGGCACAGGGATGGTGCTGCATTCCTGTGCCATGCAGGCGATCAGAGAAAAAAAAAGTGAAAGTCCCATAGTGGGACAAAGTAATAAAGTATAAAAACTATCAGAAAGTGAAAAAAAAAAAATATATATATATAATCCACCAAAAATAAAAATATAATGTACCCATCAATAAATGTTCTAAAAAATAAACAAAAAAAAAATAAATAAAAGTACATATTTGGTATTGCCGCATCCAGAACAACCTGACCTATAAGACTGTCCCACTAGTTAACCCCTTCAGTTAACACTGTAAAAAAAAAAAAAAAAAAAAAAAAAAAAACAAACAATGCTTTATCACCATACCGCCAAACAAAAAAATGGAGTAACACGCGATCAAAAAGACAAATATAAATAAAAATGGTACCGCTGAAAAAGTCATCTCGTCCCACAAAAAACAAGCCGCCATACAGCTCCATCAGCCGAAAAATAAAAAAGTTATAGCTCTCAGAAAAAAGCTATGCTAAAAAATATTTTTTTCTATAAAATTGCTTTTATTATGTAAAAGTGCAAAACATAGAACGATATAAATGTGGTACCGCTGTAAACGTACTGACCCGAAGAATAAAGCTGCCTTATCAATTTTACCACGCGGAACAGAATAAAAAAAAACAAAAAAAAAACAATTCCTGAATTGTTGTTTTTTTTTTATTCTGCCTCCCAAAAATCGGAATAGAAAGCGATCAAAAAAAAATGTCACGTGCCTGAAAATGGCACCAATAACGTCAACTCATCCCGCAAAAAACGAGCCGTCAAATGACTGTGCCAAAATCTGGAAAAATTATAGCTCTCAAAATATGGCGATGTAAAAACTAGATTTTACAAAAAATGCATCATTTAGTGTGTGACAGCTGTCAGTCATAAAAACCCCGTATGATTCTGGTATTGCTGTAATCACACCGACCCAAAGAATAAAGTCGTCTAATCACTTATACCGCACGAGGAACGGCGTAAAAAATAAACTCAGGTTAGAGTTGGGCTAGGGTTGTGATGGGGTTGGGATTTTTTTCAAAAGTAAGAAAAAAAGATGACGATATGGCAACTAGTGTTGAGCGCAAGTGCTCGCTACTTCAGTTTGCATCGGGTGTTCTGGCATGCATTGAGTATCGTGGGTATTTGAGTGACATGCTCGAGTCTCCGCCCTATATGCTTCACGGCCCAAAAAACTTTGCAGGGATTGCCTGCCATGCACGAGCGATCCCCGCATGTTTTTTTTTTGGGTGTCTAATAACCGTGAAACATCCGGGCGGGGACTCGAGCATGTCACTCGAGCACACGCAGTACATGGTGCATACCCGAGTACCCTATGCAAACTCAAGTAGCAAGCACTTACGCTTAAGACTAATGACAACTTATTCAATATGATGACCTAATGTTATCAAATTCTGTGTCGTACCTCTGGGTTCAAAATGTTCACTATAAATCCTTGAGGGGTATAGTTTCCAAGATGGGGTAACTTGTGGGGGGGCTCCAATGTTTGGGCACACAGGGGCTCTCCAAACGCAACATGGTGTCTGCTAACAATTTGAGCCGACAGCTGTTAGCGGATACCATGTTGCATTTTAAGAGTCCCTGTGTGCCCAAACATTGGAGCTCCCCCACAAGTGACCCCATTTTGGAAACTAGACCCCCCAAGGCACCTATCTAGATGCATAGTGAGCACTTGGAACCCCCAGGTGCTTCACAAATTGATTCATAAAAATGAAAAAGTGGGGTTTTTTTTCACTTTCATTGCACAACATATTTTGGGGTCCATTTTTTCTTGTTACCCCTGTGAAAATAAAAAAAAATTGGATCTAAATTAACATTTTTGTGAAAAAAGTTAAATGTTCATTTTTTTCTTCCACATTCAAAAAATTCCTGTGAAGCACCTGAAGGGTTAATAAAGTTCTTGAATGTGGTTTTGAGCACCTTGAGGGGTGCAGTTTTTAGAATGGTGTCACTTTTGGGTATTTTCTGTCATAAAGACACCTCAAAGTGACTTCAAATGTGATCGCTAAAAAAATGGTTTTGTAAATTTTGTTGAAAAAATGAGAAATCGCTGGTCAACTTAACCCTTATAGCTCCCTAACAAAAAAAAAAATGTTGGTTCCAAAATTGTGCTGATGTATAGTAGACATGTGGGAAATGTTATTTATTAACTCTTGTGTGACACATCTCTCCGATTTAAGGGCATAAAACTTCAAATTTTTAAAATTGCTAAATTTTCGCCAAATTTCCGTTTTTTTCCCCCACAAAAACGCAAGTGATATCGAAGAAATTTTACCACAATCATGAAGTACAATATGTCACGAAAAAACAATCTCAGAATCAGGGGGATCCGTTGAAGCGTTCCAGAGTAATTACCTCATAAAGTGACAGTGGTCAGAATTGTAAAAATTGGCCTGGTCATTAACGTGCAAACCACCCTCGGGGGTAAAGGGGTTAATTTATGACAGGATTCAGTCTTTTTGGTAAGCGTATCAGAAAGGCACTCTTAGAATTGGCAGTCTTTGCAGTAGCTCTCCAATTTAGTCAGATTGCAAGGGAATCTCGTAGTGTACACTACCCTCTTCAGGTCAACTCACAGATTTTCAATTGGATTCAGGTCAGCCATTTCAAAACCAAAATCTTCTGGAAAAGCCATGCCTTTGTTGATTTGGAGGTAGGCTTATAGTTGATGTAATGCTGAAATTTCTCTTAGCAGATACCTGAAGATTTTAATGCAAAGTTGACCGATACATGAAGATTTAATACTCTTCACCTTGACTAAAGCCTCACTTTCAGCTGCCAAAAGAAGCTCCTCGGTATAATGCTACATCCACCATACTTTATGGTGGGTATGGTGCTCTTTTGGTGATGTGCAGCTTTGGCTTTGCACCAAACATACATTTTGAAATTATGAACAAAAAAGTTCAACCTTGGTCTTGGTGGTCTCATCAGATGACATGTTTCTTTCTACATGCCTTTGGCAAGCTTGATGTAGATTTCGGGAAGACATTAGGAAGACCACCGACGTTAGAGGTCGCTTGACCTGTCACATGACGTCATGGAAAGTCCTTTTAGACCATCTGCCGGGGGGGGGGGGGGGGGGGGGGCGACGACACACCAGGATTCATCACTAAGGAGACCGGGGGCCATCGGAAGGCAAGTATAATGTTTATTTTTTATTTTAACCCCTTTCCGACCATGTCAGTACGTAGCTGTGCCCTGGGACTTATGGACCAGCTACGTATTATTACGCGCGCTGCGATCGCGCCCGCACACAAGTGGTGCGATCGCCGCCAGGTGTCAGCTGTGACAATGTGCTGGGAGCGGTCCCGCACCGCTCCCGGCACATTAACCCCTGCAATGCTGCGATTGAAGTCGATCGCAGCATTGCAGTGGCAAGGGAGGGAGGTGATCGGTATACTCAGCTCTCCTGCCGGCATCCAGCAATGTCTGCGTCAGCTTCCGGATGTTGCCATGACAACATCCGGGTCACCAGGACGTTAATGTCTCCCCTGTGTGCAGCGCTGACAGGCTGCATGACAAAGGGAGCTGCTGCTCTCTATGCCATGCAGCCGATCAGGCTGCAAAAAGTGAAAGTCCCATAGTGGGACAAAGTGTAAAAGTAAAAAAAAAAAAAAAAAAAAAGCAGAAAACAATGCTTTATTATCATACCGCCAAACAAAAAAATGGAATAAAACACGATCAAAAAGACGAATGTAAATAAAAATGGTACCGCTAAAAACGTCATCTTGTCCCGCAAAAAAACAAGCAGTCACATTACTGTCGGCCAAAATATGGAAAAATTAGAGCTCTCTTGGTGATGCAAACACTAGTCTTTGCAAAAAAAGCATCTTTTAGTGTGTGACAGCTGTCATTCATAAAAACCCGATATAAATTTGGTATTGCTGTAAAAAAAAAAATAAACTCTAGGGTTATGGCTGTGCTACGGTTTTTTTTTTCAAAAGTAAAAAGAAAAAAAAACAAACAAAAAAAACAAACACACAACAATATGGCGACCAGTGTTGAGCGCAAGTGCTCGCTACTAGAGTTTGCATCGGGTATTCTGGTATGCACCGAGTATCACGGGTGCTCGAGTGACATACTGGAGTCTCCGCCCCATATGCTTTGCGGCCCAAAAAAACGTTGCTGGGATCTCCTGCCACGCACAAGCGATCCCCGCATGTTTTTTTTGGGTATCTAAAAACCGTGAAACATGCAGGGCGGGGACTCGAGCATGTCATTCGAGCACCCGCGATACTTGGTGCATACCCGAGTACCCTATGCAAACTCAAGTAGCAAGCACTTGCGCTTAAGACTAATGACAACTTATTCAATATGATGACCTAATGTTATCAAATTCTGTCGTACCTTTGGGTTCAAAATGTACACTATACCCCTTGATAAAGTTCTTGAGGGGTCTAGTTTCCAAAATGGTGTCACTTATGGGGGTTTTCCACTGTTTAGGCACATCTGCTAATTATTCAAGCAAATTTTTCATTCAAAAAGTCAAATGGCGCTCCTTCCCTTCCGAACCCTGCCGTGCACCCAAACAGTGGTTTTCCCCCACATATGGGGTATCTCAGGAGAGATTGCACAACAAGTTGCATGGTGCAATTTCTCCTGTTACCCTTATGAAAACGCAAAACTGGGGGCTGAAAAACATTTTTGTGGGAAAAATGTGAACATTTTATTTTCACGGCTCCATGTTATAAACTTCTGTGAAGCACCTGGGGGTCCAAGATGCTCACCAGACATCTACATAAGTTCCCTGAGGGGTCTAGTTTCCAAAATGGTGTCACTTGTGGGGGGTTTCCACTGTTTAGGCACATCGGGGGCTCTCCAAACGCAAAATGGCGTCCGCTAATTATTCAAGCAAATTTTACATTTAAAAAGTCAAATGGCGCTCCTTCCCTTCTGAGCCCTGCTGTGCGCCCAAACTGTTTTTTTTCCCCACGTTTGGGTTATCTGCGTACTCATGGGAAGTTGCACCACAAATTTTGGGGTCCATTTTTTCTTGTTACCCCTGCAAAAATAAAAAAATTGCGGTCTAAAGTTACATTTTTGTGAAAAAAAAAGTTCATTTTTTTCTTCCCCATTCCAAAAATTCATGTGAAGCACGTGAAGGGTTAATAAATTTCATGAATATGGTTTTGAGCACCTTGAGGGGTGCAGTTTACAGAATGGTGTCACTTTTGGGTATTTTCTGCCATAAAGGCCCCTCAAAGTCACTTCAAATGTGATGTGGTCCCTAAAAAATGGTTTTGTAAATTTTGGTGGAAAAATGAGAAGTCGCTGATTAACTTTTAACCCTTACAGCGCACTAAAAAAAAATGTTTTGGTTCCAAAATTGTGCTGATGTAAAGTAGACATGTGGGAAATGTTATTTATTAACTATTTTATCTAACATCTCTCATTTAACGGAATATAAATTCAAATTTTGAAACTTGCCAAATTTTCAATTTTTTCACAAATAAAAGCAAGTGATATCAAAGAAATTTTACCACTATCATGAAGTACAATATGTCACGAAAAAAATCTCAGAATCAGCGGGATCCGTTTAAGCGTTTCAGAGTAATTACCTCAAAGTGACAGTGGTCAGAATTTTAAAAATTGGCCTGGTCATTAACGTGCAAACCACCCTCGGGGTTAAATTTTTATTTTTTTGACAGGTACTATGGTACCCAGGTTTGGAGAATCTCCTCTCCTCCAGACTCTGGTACCATCCGCACATTGAATCACTTAATATCCACATGTGGTCATGCAGATATTAAGCAATTCAATGCAAGTCAACGGCAATAAAAACGCAGTGCTTACGCAAAATAATTGGTAGTGCTGCAAATTATTCCGCAATGATAATCCGCAGCAGAAATTTCCACAGCATGTGCACAGCACATGCGGATTATCATTGGGGGAACATTGCAGACCTTCTACCAAGTGTTTAAGTGTTTCTGCGGCGGAATTGCTTAATAAAAAAAAAAAACAACAGTGGGCACACAGCCTAAGGGTAAAGTGCCCCCTTCCTCCTCTCACCCTCAAAATCACATGACATCCTCACATGGCATGATCCACCCCCTGGCCCCTCCACCAGCAACCCTGACTACAAAAAAGTAACAAACACTGGTGAGTACATGATAAAAATAGCAGGGGCCTAAAAGGCCCCCGTTCCGTACAGATGTGGTTTTCACCAATAAAGCATTGTTACACCAAAATGCCTATAAAATTTTTTTTATATGAACAACGGTATATTACCAACAACATACTTGAGGAATACCTAGAGTTTCAAAATTCAAAAGTAATTTTGCAGATAATAGCAAAAAAGTAAGCACCAGGGCCTAAAAGGCCCCCGATACACATTGTAGGGTTAACATGATACCTTGGTTGATGAAGTCAGTCCTGTGGTTCTTGTGTAATCTTTACTTTCAGTTTGGAGATGATATGCTCTGCTTTGGGGCAGCCAGGGGGGTGAGGTTGTATCTGGTGCTCTGCTTACATATTCAGCTGTATGCTCTTATGGCAGGTCACTGTGCCTTCACTGACCTGCCTCCTATTTTACCTAGCCCTGCACTACTAGATGCATTATGTAAAATAGGAGGCAGGTCAGTGAAGGCACCGTGAGCTGTCATAAGAGCAGATGAATATGTAAGCACAGCACCAGATAGAGCGCCCCCACAGGCCATCCTGAAGCACAAGCATATCATTATCTATAAACAGAAAGTAAAGCTTACACAAGAACCACGGGACGGATTTCATCAACCAAGATATCATGTTAATCAGTGTAATGTTGCCCACCTGACAGTATGTAGTTTACTGAGCACAATCCTGCTGACAGGTATGCTTTAAAGGCGTTGGTCGCCTTTTGTCAAGCACAAAATCACTGATTTCCCGGTGCAGTTATCTTCTCATTGGCTGATCGGTCATTTCCCATCTCAAAAGAAAGGCAAGCACTTTTTTTTTAAGCCACCATTGTAAGTGCATAAAAAAAAAAAAAAAAAGTCTTTGTAACATGGAATGTACCATTTATGCTTTGTTAGGTGCAGGCATATTGAGCACAAACTGTATTATATAGCCAGCAACCAAAGGTAGCACTGATCGCCACTGTATAACCCCTTACATGGAATCCGTCAGCAGTTTTTTTGCTATGTAATCCGAGCACAGCATAACGTAGGGGCCGAGAATATGATTCTAGGATATCCCATGCCATCATGTGACCACAACTTCTGACTAAGCAAGAAGTCACAAGCTCTCAACGCAAGTCTATGAAAGCCAGAAAGAGGGTCTCAGACTTGTATTGAGTTGTGACCTCCGACAAACTCTGGAGCAATACAGCAGATAAACTGCTAGAACAACAGGAGCAGTGGTGATGGGAGAAGATGGCACAGATGAGAGTACAGACAGAAGCACCATTCCAGCGCAAGATAAAAACCAAAATCCCGCTGGAGTTCTGCTTTAAAGAGGTGGTGCACGACATTGTATAACGTCCCCCGTAGATTTAAACCTTGCAAGTCTTTGTAAATACCTACTGCTGCCATACATGGCTGTAAGCAGCGCCACCGCTGACCGCTTGATACGCATCACGTGAACCTGGCTGCAGCCGCCGGCACCTTGCAGAATTCCCCAGATGTGACCTAGTTGCATGCACTCACCCTGATTGACAGGGCTATGTTACACCGAGTGCAACAGTCCAGTATCCAGCATGCGCTTGCGGTAATGAAAGCAGAGAGGGAAAGCGCGTGCTGGATATTGGGCTGTGACTTGGGGTGAAATGCCACCCACAGCCCAGTCAACTGGGAGGGGAGCGCATGCGACTGGGTCACACATGGGGAAATCAGGAAGCTGACGTGACATCAGAAGAGGCTGCAACCAGGAAGGGAGGGAGTGGTCACATGATTCAGACCGAGCTAGCAGCGACAGCGCCGCTCACAGGCACATGGCAACAAGAAGTATTTACAAAATTTTAATTGATGGAGGCATTACACAGTGTAGTTGACCATCCCTTTAGGCTATGTGCCCACGATGCAGAAATGCTGCATAATTTTTCCGCTTCTCCCTGGCAGGAAAAACGCATGTGGATGTTGCATGCGTTTTTCCCGCCAGGTAGAAGCATTTGTCAAGCGTTTTTGCATGCATTTCTGCATGTGGGTTATCAAGCACTTTTCCAAGCTATTTTAGCATCACTTGGAAAAGTGCTTGACAACTTGTTCACACTATATAAATCCATGTAACCAGCATGGATTTATAGTAGTGTGACCAAGTTAGTTAAGAAAAAAAAAAAAAAAAAAAAAAGAAAAAAAAAAAAAAGATTATACTTGCCTTCCGATGTTTTCTCTGCAGCGCACGATGTCTTGCACTGCTCGCGGTGGTGTGAAGGACCTGTGATGACATCACTGAGTCATGTGTGAAGGACCTGCGGTGACGTCATTGAGTCATGTCACATGACAATGACGTCACCGCAGGTCCTTCACACCACCGTGAGCAGTGCAAGAGACCGGACGCAGCAGAGAAAACACCGGGAGGACATCAGAAGTTAAGTATAATCTTTTCTCTTTTTTTTTTTTTAGTTTCTATGGTACCCAGGACTGGATGAGTCTCCTCTCTTCCAGACCTGGGTACCATCCGCACATTGAACAGTGTTATATCTGCATGTGCACATGTAGTCATGCAGATGTCACACGGTCCAATGCAAGTCAATGGCGGCGATTACTCGGCGTGTCCGCAAAATTAATTGACATGCTGCAGATTTTTGAGCGCAGCATAAATGCTGCGGAAAAATCCACAGCATTGACATTGCGGCTTGTCATTGGGGACCATGGAGGATGGATTACCAAGCGTTTTAGCTACGTAAATTCCACAGCATAAACGCTTGGAAAATGCTTAGTTGGCACACAGTCTTGAACTACCAGGTCATCTTACAACACAAATAACACCGTAAAAACAATGGCGGCATAGTGTGTCCCCCTATTTTCTAGTACATGATATAGTATAAAATTAATGTTGTTAAGCTTTGCCTAAAAAACAAAACAAAAAAACACACTTCGTTACGTAATCAGAATAATTCAAACTTTGGGCTTTAACAAAAAATATATACATTATATAGTTTTAATAAAAGGGACAAAAGTGTGAAACAAACCGAAAAGGGACAAATAAAGATTATCTTCTTCCCCCAAGATCAGCTCCTACAGAATATATAAGGAAAGTTCTGGAAAACCGAGTAGGTCTGCAGTGAGCTCTAGTGTAGCCCTCAGGAAAGCTCATTCACCAGGGACACAACACCCAACATCAACCCTACGCCAGCTCCTACACACATACCGGACGCTAACGGACCGATTTCACTTGCGCCTATGCCGCCGTTATTCAGCGGTAAAAATCGATATAACACCCGGATAACACTCACCGTACAACCACACGAGCGAACGACACAAAATGGCAACTGCCGAAGCTGCGCTGTAAGAGCTGTGAAAGAGATGGGCGGGGCTCACACATAAACGCCGTTGATTGGTCAGCTCAGGCTGCGTTTTACATGATGATTGGTTAGTTTAGTTTCAGCCTTGGTGGACAGGAAGTGGTTCGTTACTCGGCGGCAAGCACTGGCGCGCTTCTTCCTGAAGGCGGCGGCCATTTTGTCGCTCAGTGATTCCTATTCACGCTTGTTCTCGGTAGCGCCGTGTAAAATGGTGAGCAGGAAACTGCTCAGAACAGAAACGTATAGAATGAGTTAGCGCATACGCGATACTGAAGTGATACAGCGCATGCTGTTAATGTTTTACCTCATAAGGCATGCAGCCATTTTATGCTGAGGTAACTTCCCATTCTGTCACGTTTCCACAAAGTTTTTCCTCACGTGTGAGCAGGAATTTGCACCAATGGCCTCAATGCAAAATCTCAGACTTCCACAGCCTATTTTCCATTTTTGCTTCTTCCAAAGGCCATAACTTTTTATTTTCCATCGACATGGCTGTACAAAGTTTTTTTTTTTTTTTTAAAGAGCAAGACGTATTTTCCAATGAAGCCATTCATTTTACAAAACAATATACTGGAAAATGTGAAAAAAAAATTGAAATGGCGGAAAAAATGCAGTTTCGCCATTGATAATTTTGGAGGTGGAGGTTAAAACTTTCATTGTATGGGGAAAAAAAAATTACCTGGAAATATGATTCCCCAGGTGTGTACGCTCATAAACATACCAAACTTGATTAGATTTATTTTTTTTTGCATTTAAAGGGGTTGTCCACTACTTTATATTACCCCCCAAATATGTCCCCCCAGGGCCCCTAAGACTTTTTGCAAATACCTTATGTTGCAGATAATGCCTGTGAGTGGCGCTATCACTGGCCGCTCACAGGTGACCCCCAGCTGCAGGTGGCTCTGACATCCGCTGATGTCATAACAAGTGCTGGCAGCAGCCGGGGGTCTTTTTCTTACTGGTTCCATGGTGGATGCCAGGCTGTGGGCGGGGTTACCCCCCGCGTCACACCCGGCATCCACCACGCGCTCTGCCTCTCCCCATTCATTTGGAAAGCGCGCGGTGGATGCTAGGTGTGATGCGGGGAGGGTATCCCCGCCCACAACCCAGCAGACACCGTGGGGACCCCAGCGCTGAGTCACGCCTCACTTGTCATGACATCAGCGTGGGGTCACGTGATGCCCGTGACCGGCCACTGATAGACGAAACAGGAGTGAAGGCGTCGGAGTCGGCGCATGCGCATAGCGGTATCCGGCGCCATTTGCAGTGTGTCTTCAGCAAAATGGCGCCGGACAGCGTGGTATGAGCACGTACGTACTCCGGCGCCACACTCTTCCCCCGGCCTCGGGCAGAACAGGACACCGCAGCGCTGGAGCACAGGGAAGAAAGGTGAGTATAAGTGTTTTGGGTTTTTTTGTATGTGTGCAGCGTGAAAGGGATGAGGGGGTCACTCATACCAGGATTCGGGGATGTGGGGGCCACGCATACCAGGATTGGGGGATGAGGGGGCCACGCATACCAGGATTGGGGGATGAGGGCGCCAGGCATACCAGGATTGGGGGATGAGGGGTGCCATGCATACCATCATTGGGGATGAGAAGTACCATGCATACCAGGATAGCAATGTGGGGTACCATGCATACCAGAATAGGGATGAGGGGTGCCATGCATACCAGTATTGGGGGTGAGGGGACCATGCATACCAGGATTGGGGGATCAGGAGTACCATGCATACCAGGATAGGAATGCGGGGTACCATGCATACCAGGATGATGGATTGGGTGCCATGCATACCAGGATGAGAGATGAGGGGTACCATGCATACCAGAATAGGAATATGTGGTGCCATGCATACCAGGATTGGGGGTGAGGGGTACCATGCATACCAGAATAGGAATATGTGGTGCCATGCATACCAGGATTGGGGGTGAGGGGTACCATGCATACCAGGATAGGGATCAGGGGGCAATACATACCAGGATTGGGATGAGGGAGCCATGCATACCAGGATGAGGGGTTGGGTGCCATGCATATCAGGATTGGGGGATGAGGAGGCCATACATAACAGGATTGGAGGATGAGGGGTGCCATACATACCAGAATTGGGATGAGGGGTGCCATACATACCAGAATAGGGATGTGGGGTACCATGCATACAAGGATGAGGGATGGGGTACCATTCATACCAGGATGAGGGATGGGGTGCCATGCATATCAGGATAGGAATGCGGGGTACCATGCATACCAGGATTGAGAGATGAGGAGGCCATACATACCAGAACTGGGATGAGGGATGCCACGCATACCAGAATGAGGGGTACCATACATACCAGGATAGGGATGCGGGGTACCATGCATACCAGGATGAGGGATGGGATGCCATGCATACCAGGATGAGGGGTACCATACATACCAGGATAGGGATGAGGAGTGCCATGCATAGCAGGATTGGGGATGAGGGGTACCATGCATACCAGGATTGGGGATGAGGAAGCCATGCATACCAGGATGAGGGATTGGGTGCCATGCATACCAGGATGAGGGGTACCATACATACCTGCATAGGGATGAGGATTGCCATGCATACCAGGATTGGGTATGAGGGAGCCATGCATACCAGGATGAGGGGTACCATGCATGCCAGAATTGGGGATGAGGGGTACCATGCATACCAGGATTGGGGGATGAGAGGGCCACGCATACTAGGATAGGGATGAGGGGGCCACGCATAGCAGGATTGGGGGAAGAGGGGGCCACACATACCAGGATTGGGGGATGAGGGGGCCACGCATACCAGGATTAGGGGATGAGGGGGTCACGCATACCAGGATTAGGGGATGAGGGGACAACACATACCAGGATTGGGGGATGAGGAGTGCCAAGCATGCCAGCATTGAGGATGAGCGGTACCATGCATACCAGGATAGCAATGTGGGGTACCATGCATACCAGGATGATGGATAAGTTGCCATGCATACCAGGATGAGGGGTACCATGCATACCAGAATAGTGATCAGGGGTACCATGCAAACAGAATTGGGGGTGAGGGGACCATGCATACCAGGATTGGGGGATGAGAGGTACCATGCATACCAGGATTGGGGGATGAGGGGGACCATGCATACCAGGATTGGGTGTGAGGGGACCATGCATACCAGGATTGGGGGATGAGGGGTACCATGCATACCAGGATTGGGGGATGAGGGGGGCCATGCATACCAGGATTGGGGATGAGGGGTGCCATGCATACCAGGATTGGGGGGTGAGGGGTGCCATGCATACCAGCATTGGGGATGAGGAGTACCATGCATACCAGGATAGGAATGCGGGGTACCATGCATACCAGGATGATGGATGGGGTGCCATGCATACCAGGATGAGGGGTACCATGCATACCAGAATAGGGATGAGGGGTACCATGCATACCAGAATAGGAATATGTGGTGCCATGCATACCGGGATAGGGGGTGAGGGGTACCATGCATACCAGGATAGGGATCAGGGGGCCATACATACCAGGATTGGGGATGAGGGAGCCATGCATACCAGGATGAGGGGTTGGGTGCCATGCATATCAGGATTGGGGGATGAGGAGGCCATACATACCAGGATTGGAGGATGAGGGGTGTCATATATACCAGAATTGGGATGTGGGGTGCCATGTATACCAGGATGAGGGGTACCATACATACCAGAATAGGGATGTGGGGTACCATGCATAGCAGGATGAGGGATGGGGTGCCATGCATACCAGGATGAGGGATGGAGTGCCATGCATACCAGGATGAGGGGTACCATGCATACCAGAATAGGGATGAGGGATACCATGCATACCAGGATAGGAATGCGGGGTACCATGCATACCTGGATTGAGGGATGAGGAGGCCATACATACCAGAACTCGGATGAGGAGTGCCATGTATACCAGGATGAAGGATGGAGTGCCATGCATATCAGGATGAGGTGTACCATACATACCAGGATAGGGATGCGGGGCACCATGCATAGCAGGATGAGGGATGGGGTGCCATGCATACCAGGATGATGGGTACCATACATACCAGGATAGGAATGAGGAGTGCCATGGATAGCAGGATTGTGGATGAGGAAGCCATGCATACCAGGATGAGGGATTGGGTGCCATGCATACCAGGATGAGGGGTACCATACATACCAGGATAGGGATGAGGAGTGCCATGCATACCAGGATTGGGGATGAGGGGTACCATGCATATCAGGATTGGGGATGAGGGGTGCCATCCATACCAGGTTTGGGATGAGGGGTGCCATGCATACCGGGATAGGGATGAGGGGTAACATGCATACCAGGATAGGGATGAGGGGTGCCATGCATACCAGGATAGGGATGAGGGGTACCATGTATATCAGGATGAGGGATGGGGGGCCATGAATACCAGGATTCGGATGAGGGGCCATGTATACCAGGATAGGGATGAGGGGTACCATGTATATCAGGATGAGGGATGGGGTGCCATGCATACCAGGATGAGGGGTACCATACATACCAGGATAGGGATGAGGGATGGGGTACCATGCATACCAGGATTGGGTATGAGGGAGCCATCCATACCAGGATGAGGGGCGCCATGCATGCCAGAATTGGGGATGAGGGGTGCCATGCATACCAGGATTGGGGATGAGGGGTGCCATGCATTCCAGGATTGGGGGTGAGGGGTGCTATGCATACTTAATTGGGGGTGAGGGGTGCCATGCATACAAGGATTGGGGATGAGGGGTGCCATGCATACCAGTATTGGGGATGAGGGGTGCCATGCATACCAGGATTGGGGGTGAGGGGTGCCATGCATACCAGGATTGGGGGTGAGGGGTGCCATGCATACCAGGATTAGTGGTGAGGGGTGCCATGCATACCAGGATAGGGATGAGGCGTGCCATGCATAACAGGATACGGATGAGGGCAGCACATAACAGGATGGAGGAACAGGATTGGGGAGCAGGATGGGGGCAGCACAAATAGCAGGATGGTGGCAGCGCATACCAACATGGGAGACCATATACCAATAAAAATGCTCGCCACCCGCGCGTAGAACGGGCTCAATAGCTAGTATGTATGTATATATATATATATATATATATATATATATATATATATATATATACATATGTATATATATATATAGTTTAATATATACAGTACAGACCAAAAGTTTGGACACACCTTCTCATTTAAAGATTTTTCTGTATTTTCATGACTATGAAAATTGTACATTCACACCGAAGGCATCAGAACTATGAATTAATACATGTGGAATTATATACTTAACAAAAAAGTGTGAATCAACTGAAAATATATCTTATATTCTAGGTTCTTCAAAGTAGCCACCTTTTGCTTTGATGACTGCTTTGCACACTCTTGGCATTCTCTTGATGAGCTTCAAGAGGTAGTCACCGGAAATGGTCTTCCAACAATCTTGAAGGAGTTCCCAGAGATGCTTAGCACTTGTTGGCCCTTTTGCCTTCACTCTGCGGTCCAGCTCACCCCAAACCATCTCGATTGGGTTCAGGTCTGGAGACTGTGGAGGCCAGGTCATCTGGCGTAGCACCCCATCACTCTCCCTCATGGTCAAATAGCCCTTACATAGCCTGGAGGTGTGTTTGGGGTCATTGTCCTGTTGAAAAATAAATAATGGTCCAACTAAACGCAAACCGGATGGAATAGCATGCCGCTGCAAGATGCTGTGGCAGCCATGCTGGTTCAGTATGCCTTCAATTTTGAATAAATCCCCAACAGTGTCACCAGCAAAGCACCATCACACCTCCTCCATGCTTCACGGTGGGAAACAGACATGTAGAGTCCACCCGTTCACCTTTTTTGCGTCGCACAAAGACACGGTGGTTGGAACCAAAGATCCCAAATTTGGACTCATCAGACCAAAGCACAGATTTCCACGGCTCTAATGTCCATTCCTTGTGTTCTTTAGCCCAAACAAGTCTCTTCTGCTTGTTGCCTGTCCTTAGCAGTGGTTTCCTAGCAGCTATTTTACCATGAAGGCCTGCTGCACAAAGTCTCCTCTTAACAGTTGTTGAAGAGATGTGTCTGCTGCTAGAACACTGTGTGGCATTGACCTGGTCTCTAATCTGAGCTGCTGTTAACCTGCGATTTCTGAGGCTGGTAACTCGGACAAACTTATTGTTACGGATCCGGTTGGTGGAACCTCTGTGCCGCGGTGCAAGGAGGGACCCAGAGGGGCTTAACTAAGTATCAACTCAGACCGACCCTGGTCGTACGACGGCTAACGACTCCGTGACCAGGGATGGACCGAGCAGAGGGACCAGGTGCTACTCTGGGGACGACCTTGTAAGAGAGCAGGTGGCTCCCACGGGTCAGCAGACTGGGACTGACCAGTATAGCGGATGGACACAACAGGCAGGCAGAAGTATCTGGATAGTAGACAGGTGGTCACGGCCCGTGACCGCAGAGCAGGTTGAAGTCTCTAGGTAACAGACAGGTGGTCACGGCAAGTGACAGCAGGAGCCTCCAGGTAGGCTACGGCAAGTGACGGCCAAGCAGATTGAAGTCTCAAGGTTAGCGGGTGGGTGGTCACGGCAAGTGACAGCAGGAGCCTCCAGGTAGGCTATCAGGTAACAGGCAGGTAACAGGCGAGTGCTCCCAGGTGAGCGGGCTAGCAGGCACGGCAGGTAGCAGGCAGGTGCTTCCTGGTAAGCAGGCGGACTTGCCCATAGACAGACTGGCGGGTAGAATGGAAGGCAGACTGTCGGGCTGGAGAGAAGTCAGACTGGCGGACTGGAACAGTAGTCAGGCTGGCAACTGGACCTGAGGGCTGAAGCAGAGGTAAGTATGCTGTGCATCAACTTTTGCTCGGGCACCTCCATTTTGGAGGAGGTGCCTTATATATGGGAGGACCCTCGGCTATTGGCCGGGGACTCCTTAGGACGGCGCGCGCGGCCCCTTTAAGAGAGATGGAGCGCGCGCGCTTCCTAACCACAGTGCCCGGGAAGCTGCGTGCGCCGGCAGCAGCAGGAAGAGGAGCACAGGAGGATGCCGCGCGGGGAGCGGGGAAGTGAGAGGGACGGCGTCTCTGCCTGCCAGGGGGCAGAGACGCCGATGCTACAGTAGCCCCCCCCCCCCCCTTTACGCCCCCTCTTTTTTAGGTCAGAAAGAAATTTTTCAAGGAGAAGCGGGGCATGGATGTTCTCCCTGGGTTCCCAAGTTCTCTCCTCTGGGCCAAACCCCTTCCAATCCACCAGAAAAAAGGTCTTTCCTCTTACCCTTTTGGTAGCCAGAATATTCTCTACCTCAAAAACGTCCTCAGCAGAAACCGGAGCAGGGGAAGAACCTGGATTGTCGGAAAAAGAATTAAAGACAACTGGTTTGAGGAGAGATACATGGAAGGAGTTGGGAATCCGTAAGGTGGCTGGGAGTTTTAACTTGTAGGCCACTGGATTGATTTGTTTAAGGACTTCAAATGGACCGATGAACCGAGGGCCCAACTTGTAGGAGGGTATTTTGAGCCGAACATGTTTGGAGGAGAGCCAAACCTTGTCTCCGGGACGGAATTGAGGCGGATCCAGACGTCTCTTGTCAGCATGTCTCTTCATCCGCTCGGAGAACTGAAGAAATGCGGACCTAGTATTCTCCCAAATGGTGGAAAATTCGCTGACCAGAGACTCCGCGGCAGGGTTGTCCACAGAAATGGAGACGGGAAACAGAATCCGGGGATGTTGACCATAGACTACAAAGAACGGAGACTTGGAAGATGATTCGCTCTCATGGTTGTTGTAGGAGAATTCGGCCCATGGCAGGAGATCCACCCAATCAGTATGGTGAGCGTTAACAAAGTGCCGGAGGTAGCTGGTAAGGATCTGGTTGATCCGCTCCACTTGACCATTGGACTGTGGATGATAAGCGGAGGAGAAATCCAGGGTGACATCCAGCAGCTTACACGTAGCTCGCCTGAAACGTGAGGTGAACTGAACCCCACGATCCGACACGATGTGGAGGGTAGGCCATGGAGACGGAAGATGTGGAGGAAGAAGTCATTAGCTAGCACTGATGCAGACGGGAGACCAGGCAGGGGGATGAAGTGAGCCATTTTAGAAAAGCGGTAAGCGACCACCCAAATGACTGTACAACCGGCAGAGACAGGGAGATCTGTAATAAAGTCCATAGCAATATTTTGCCACGGAGCATCAGGTACGGGAAGAGGCAGGAGATGACTGGCTGGTAGATGTCTGGGAACTTTGTTGCGGGCACAGGACGAACAGGCTGAGACGAAGTCTACCACATCCTTGCGCAGGGTAGGCCACCCGTAATTCCGGGCGATGAACAGGAAGGTCTTCTTTTGGCCAGCATGGCCGGCTAGTTTAGATGAATGACCCCAGCGAAGAACCTTCTCACGATCCGGTACTGCTACAAACGTCTTACCGGGTGGAAGATGAGTCAGATCCAAGGGGGCCACATTCATCACTTTGGAGGGGTCGATGATGTGCATAGGCTCCTCCTTTTGATCGGAGAACAAGAAGGATCGGGAAAAGGCGTCGGCTTTGACATTCTTGTCCGCCGGGCGGAAGTGTAGGACGAAGTCGAAGCGGGCGAAGAACAAAGACCACCGGGCCTGGCGCGGGTTGAGTCTTTGGGCATTCTAGAGATATGCCAGGTTTTTGTGATCCGTATAGATGATCACCGGGTATAGAGCCCCTTTAAACAGGTAACGCCACTCCTCCAGCGCCAATTTAACGGCTAACAGTTCTCGGTCTCCCATAGAGTAGCTGCGCTCAGAGGAGGAGAAGAGTTTGGAGAAGAAGCCGCAGGTTACCATTCTCCCGGAAGAAGACTTTTGGGTGAGCACCGCTCCGGCTCCGGAGGAGGAAGCATCAACCTCCAGGTAGAACTGTTTGTTGCTATCCGGACGGTGCAGCACTGGGCCAGAGGAGAAGGCTTGCTTTAAGGAAAGGAAGGCCTCCTCAGCTTCGGGCGACCATTCCTTGTCATTTGCTCCCTTACGGGTGAGCGCAGATATGGGAGCAGTCCGAGAAGAGAAGTGCGGGATGAATAGACGATAGTAGTTGGCGAAGCCCAGGAATCGCTGAATTGCCTTCAACCCCTCCGGACGGGGCCACTTTAGGACAGCAGAGAGCTTCTCAGGATCCATTCGTAGGCCTGTCTGGGAGATAACATAGCCAAGGAATGGCAGAGAGGTCTGCTCGAAGAGGCACTTCTCGTATTTTGCATAGAGGTGGTTCTGCCTGAGCCTAAGCAGGACCTGACGAACATCCCTCCGGTGTGTGGGAAGATCCGGAGAGAAGACCAAGATATCGTCCAGGTATACCACCACGCAGGAGTAAAGAAGATCACGGAAGATGTCGTTGACCAATTCTTGGAAGACAGCGGGAGCATTGCAGAGACCGAAGGGCATCACACGGTACTCATAGTGACCGTCCCGGGTATTGAATGCCTTCTTCCACTCATCTCCTTGACAGATTCGGACCAGGTTATACGCTCCACGAAGATCCAGCTTGGAAAAGATCCTGGCGCCCTTAAGGCGATCAAACAACTCGGAGATGAGCGGCAGGGGATATTTGTTTTTTACCGTGATCTGATTGAGCCCTCTATAATCAATACAGGGGTGTAGCGAACCATCCTTCATCTTGACAAAGAAGAATCCGTCTCTAGCCTGGGAGGTAAATTTCCGGATGAATCCCCTAGCCAGATTCTCCTCAATGTACTCAGACGTGGCTCGGGTTTCGGCCTCCGACTACGGGTAAATACGCCCACGGGGTGGAGTGGCGCCAGGTACCTGGTCGATCGGGCAATCATATGGCCTATGAGGTGGCAGTGTCTCTGCTTCCTTTTTACCAAAGACATCCGCGTAGGACCAGTTAGGAGCCGGTAGACCGGGTAAATTAGCTGGGGTAGGTGGTGGACGAGGTCGGCGAACCGGAATCAGGCAGGTCCTATGGCAGACCTGCCCCCACCGGAGTACTTCACCGGATTGCCAGTTCAGCACGGGTTCATGTGTCTGGAGCCAGGGTAGACCTAGCAATAGGGAGTGAGAGAGTCCGGACAGCACATGGAAGGAGATTTTCTCCGAGTGCAGCATTCCCACCTGCAGGGTTAGGGGCTCAGTGACGAGCAGGATGGTCACCGGAAGGAGTCTTCCATCCACGGAGGCGACGGACAATGGTTCAGCCAGAGGTTTGGTGGGAATACGATATCTCTCTACCAGGGACTGGGAAATGAGGTTTCCAGCAGATCCAGAATCCAAATGAGCAATTTCAAGGAGACGGTTCTCTCCCCAGGAGATAGAGACAGACAAAGTTAGGGATGGAGAGGGCTTACTTTTGCCTAGGACGACCTCTCCGTGCGGTCCTAGACACTGAAGTTTCCCGGCCTCTCCGGGCAGGAACGGATCAGGTGCTCTTTACTGCCACAATAGAAACAGCTCCCCTCGGCTCGACGTGACTCTTGGCGAGATTTGACCATCTTGGTCTGGTCGATCTGCATGGGTTCGGGCGAGTGCGCCCGGGGAGTGACTAGTAGAGAGGCAGGTCTCTGGAAAGTAGGAGCGAGGCGGGGGAACTTTCTCTCCCGAGTGGTCTCTTTGGTGCGTTCTTGGAACCGGATGTCAATCCGGGTAGCGAGTGACACCAGGTCATCCAGGGTGGTAGGAATGTCCCGACCGGCTAGCTCATCCTTAATCCGACCGGAAAGACCCTCCCAGAAGACGGACACCAGAGCCTCGTTATCCCAGGCAAGCTCAAAAGCGAGGGTACGGAACCGTATGGCATATTGGCCCACGGTGAGACTCCCTTGGCGGAGACGTAGCAGAGAGGAGGCTGAAGAGGATTTTTGTCCTGGCTCATCGAAGACTTTCTGGAAAGCCGTGAGGAAAGACGATAGGTCGGACACCAGGGGATGCCCTCTCTCCCCCAGGGGATTTAGCCATTCCAGTGCTTCCCCAGTGAGATGGGACATGATGAATGCCACTTTGGCCCGGTTGGAGATGAACTGATGTGCCAAGAGTTCAAAGTGCAGGGTGCACTGGTTTATGAAACCCCGAGCTAGAGCGGGGTCGCCTCCAAAACGAGGAGGTGCAGAAAGCCGGGGGCCTGGGTTGGATGCCGTGGTATTGGTGGGCAGCGCCGCTGCCGGAGCGGGTGTTGCTCGACTAGGGGCGGACACAGGTGGTACGGACAGCGTGTCCAGGCGAGTGTTGACAGACCGCAGGTAGGTCAGGATGGTTTCCTGTTGGGATCTCTGACGAGAAACCTCCTGGTACAGGTTAGCAAGCGAAGGAGCCTGGGGGCCACCGGGTTCCATGGCCCGAGCAAACTGTTACGGATCCGGGTGGTGGAACCTCTGTGCCGCGGTGCAAGGAGGCACCCAGATGGGCGTAACTAAGTATCAACTCAGACCGACTCTGGTCGTACGGCGGCTAACGACTCCGTGACCAGGGAGGGACCAGGTGCTACTCTGGGGACGACCTTGTAAGAGAGCAGGTGGCTCCCACGGGTCAGCAGACTGGGACTGACCGGTATAGCGGATGGACACAACAGGCAGGCAGAAGTATCTGGATAGTAGACAGGTGGTCACGGCCCATGACGGCAGAGCAGGTTGAAGTCTCTAGGTAACAGACAGGTGGTCACGGCAAGTGACAGCAGGAGCCTCCAGGTAGGCTACGGCAAGTGACGGCCAAGCAGGCTGAAGTCTCAAGGTTAGCAGGCGGGTGGTCACGGCAAGTGACAGCAGGAGCCTCCAGGTAGGCTATCAGGTAACAGGCAGGTAACAGGCGAGTGCTCCCAGGTGAGCGGGCTAGCAGGCACGGCAGGTAGCAGGCAGGTAACAGGCAGGTGCTTCCTGGTAAGCAGGCGGACTTGCCCATAGACAGACTGGGGGGTAGAATGGAAGGCAGACTGTCGGGCTGGAGAGAAGTCAGACTGGCGGACTGGAACAGTAGTCAGGCTGGCAACTGGACCTGAGGGTTGAAGCAGAGGTAAGTATGCTGTGCATCAACTTTTGCTCGGTCGCCTCCATTTTGGAGGAGGTGCCTTATATATGGGAGGACCCTCGGCTATTGGCCGGGGACTCCTTAGGACGGCCAATAGCGCGTGCGCCCTAAGCACAGTGCCCGGGAAGCTGCGCGCGCCGGCAGCAGCAGGAAGAGGAGCGCAGGAGGACGCCGCGCGGGGAGCGGGGAAGTGAGAGGGACGGCGTCTGTGCCTGGCAGGGGGCAGAGACGCCGATGCTACACTTATCCTCAGAAGCAGAGGTGACTCTTGGTCTTCCTTTCCTGGGGCGGTCCTCATGTGAGCCAGTTTCTTTGTAGCGCTTGATGGTTTTTGCAACTGCACTTGGGGACACTTTCAAAGTTTTCCCAATTTTTCGGACTGACTGACCTTCATTTCTTAAAGTAATGATGGCCACTCGTTTTTCTTTACATAGCTGCTTTTTTCTTGCCATAATACAAATTCTAACCGTCTATTCAGTAGGACTATCAGCTAAGTATCCACCAGAATTCTGCACAACACAACTGATGGTCCCAACCCCATTTATAAGGCATGAAATCCCACTTATTAAACCTGACAGGGCACACCTGTGAAGTGAAAACCATTTCCGGTGACTACCTCTTGAAGCTCATCAAGAGAATGCCAAGAGTGTGCAAAGCAGTCATCAAAGCAAAAGGTGGCTACTTTGAAGAACCTAGAATATAAGACATATTTTCAGTTGTTTCACACTTTTTTTGCTAAGTATATAATTCCACATGTGTTAATTCATAGTTTTCATGCCTTAAGTGTGAATGTACAATTTTCATAATTATGAAAATGCAGAAAAATCTTTAAATGAGAAGTTGTGTCCAAACTTTTGGTCTGTACTGTATAAATATATATTTTTAATATATATATATATATATATATATATATATATATATATATATATTAAAAAGGGGATGCCATGCATACAGGATTGGGGGTGAGGGGTGCCATGCATACCAGGTTTGGGGATGAGGAGTGCCATGCATACCAGGATTGGGGATGAGGGTTGCCATTCATGCCATGATTGGGGATGAGGGGTGCCATGCATACAAGGATTGGGGATGAGGGGTGCCATGCATACCTAGATTGTGGATGAGGGGTGCCATGCATACCAGGATTGGGGATGAGGGGTGCTATGCATACCAGGAATGGGATGAGGTGTGCCATACATACCAGGATAGGGATGAGGGCAGCACATATTTTCAGTTGTATCACACTTTTTTTGTTAAATATACAGTGGTGGCCAAAAGTATTGGCACCCCTGCAATTCTGTCAGATAATACTCAGTTTCTTCCTGAAAATGTTTGCAATCACAAATTCTTTGGTATTATTATCTTCATTTAATTTGTCTTCAATGAAAAAACACAAAAAGAATTGTCCTAAAGCCAAATTGGATACAATTCCACACCAAACCTAAAAAAGGGGGTGGACAAAAGTATTGGCACTGTTTGAAAAATCATGTGATGCTTCTCTAATTCGTGTAATTAACAGCACCTGTAACTTACCTGTGGCACCTAACGGATGTTGGCAATAAATAAATCACACTTGCAGCCAGTTAACATGGATTAAAGTTGACTCAACCTCTGTCCTGTGTCCTTGTGTGTACCACATTGAGCATGGAGAAAAGAAAGAAGACCAAAGAACTGTCTGAGGACTTGAGAAACCAAATTGTGAGGAAGCATGAGCAATCTCAAGGCTACAAGTCCATCTCCAAAGACCTGAATGTTCCTGTGTCTTCCGTGCGCAGTGTCATCAAGAAGTTTAAAGCTCATGGCACTGTGGCTAACCTCCCTAGATGTGGACGGAAAAGAAAAATTGACGAGAGATTTCAACGCAAGATTGTGCGGATGGTGGATAAAGAACCTCGACTAACATCCAAACAAGTTCAAGCTGCCCTGCAGTCCGAGGGTACAACAGTGTCAACCCGTACTCTCCGTCGGCGTCTGAATGAAAAGGGACTGTATGGTAGGATACCCAGGAAGACCCCACTTCTTACCCCGAGACATAAAAAAGCCAGGCTGGAGTTTGCCAAAACTTACCTGAGGAAGCCTAAAACGTTTTGGAAGAATGTGACAAATGAGACAAAAGTAGAGCTTTTTGGGAAAAAGCATCAACATAGAGTGTACAGGAAATAAAAAGAGGCTTCAAAGAAAAGAACACGGGCCCTACAGTCAAACATGGTGGAGGTTCCCTGATGTTTTGGGGTTGCTTTGCTGCCTCTGGCACTGGACTGCTTGACTGTGTGCATGGCATTATGAAGTCTGAAGACTACCAACAAATTTTGCAGCATAATGTAGGGCCCAGTGTGAGAAAGCTGGGTCTCCCTCAGAGGTCATGGGTCTTCCAGCAGGACAATGACCCAAAACACACTTCCAAAAGCACTATAAAATGGTTTGAGAGAAAGCACTGGAGACTTCTAAGGTGGCCAGCAATGAGTCCAGACCTGAATCCCATAGAACACCTGTGGAGAGATCTCAAAATGGCAGTTTGGAGAAGGCACCCTTCAAATATCAGGGACCTGGAGCAGTGTGCCAAAGAAGAATGGTCTACAATTCCAGCAGAGCATTGTAAGAAACTCATTGATGATTACCGGAAGTGGTTGTTCGCAGTTATTTTGGCTAAAGGTTATGCAACCAAGTATTAGGCTGAGGGTGTCAATACTTTTGTCTGGCCCATTTTTGGAGTTTTGTGTGAAATGATCAATGATTTGATTTTTGCTTCATTCTCTTTTGTGCTTTTTCCTTGCAAGCAAATTAAATGAAGATAATAATACCAAAGAATTTGTGATTGCAATCATTTTCAGGAAGAAACTCAGTATTATTTGACAGAATTGCAGGGGTGCCAATACTTTTGGCCACCACTGTATAATTCCACATGTGTTAATTCATAGTTTTGATGCCTTCAGAGTGAATGTACAATTTTCAAAGTCATGAAAATACAGAAAAATCTTTAAATGAGAAGGTGTGTCCAAACTTTTGGTCTGTATTATATATATATATATATATATATATATATATATATATATACAGTACAGACCAAAAGTTTGGACACACCTTCTCATTTAAAGATTTTTCTGTATTTTCATGACTATGAAAATTGTACATTCACACTGAGGCATCAAAACTATGACTTAACACATATGGCATTATATACTTAACAAAAAAGAGTGAAACAACTAAAAATATGTCTTATATTCTAGGTTCTTCAAAGTAGCCACCTTTTGCTTTGATGACTGCTTTGCACACCCTTGAAATTTTCTTGATGAGCTTCAAGAGGTAGTCACCGGAAATGGTCTTCCAACAATCTTGAAAGAGTTCCCAGAGATGCTTAGCATTTGTTAGCCCTTTTGCCTTCACTCTGCGGTTCAGGTCAGGTGACTGTGGAAGCCAGGTCATCTGGTGCAGCACCCCATCACTCTCCTTTTTGGTCAAATAGCCCTTACACAGCATGGAGGTGTGTTTGGGGTCATTGTCCTGTTGAAAAATAAATGATGGTCCAACTAAACGCAAATCGAATGGAATAGCATGCCGCTGCAAGATGCTGCGGTAGCCATGCTGGTTCAGTATGCCTTCAATTTTGAATAAATCCCCAACACTGTCACCAGCAAAGCACCCCCACACCATCACACCTCCTCCTCCATGCTTCACGGTGGGAACCAGGCATGTAGAGTCCATCCGTTCACCTTTTCTGCGTCACACAAAGACACGGTGGTTGGAACCAAAGATCTCAAATTTGGACTCATCAGACCAAAGCACAGATTTCCACGGCTCTAATGTCCATTCCTTGTTTTCTTTAGCCCAAAGAAGTCTCTTCTGCTTGTTGCCTGTCCTTAGCAGTGGTTTCCTAGCAGCTATTTTACCATGAAGGCCTGCTGCACAAAGTCTCCTTTTAACAGTTGTTGTAGAGATGTGTCTGCTGCTAGAACTCCGTGTGGCATTGACCTTGTCTCTAATCTGAGCTGCTGTTAACCTGCGATTTCTGAGGCTGGTGACTCAGATAAACTTATCCTCAGAAGGTCTTCCTTTCCTGGGGCGGTCCTCATGTCAGCCAGTTTCTTTGTAGCACTTGATGGTTTTTGCAACTGCACTTGGGGACACTTTCAAAGTTTTCCCAATTTTTCGGACTGACTGACCTTCAGTCCTTAAAGTAATGATGGCCACTCGTTTTTCTTTACTTAGCTGCTTTTTTCTTGCCATAATACAAATTCTTACAGTCTATTCAGTAGGACTATCAGCTGTGTATCCACCTGACTTCTGTACAACACAACTGATGGTCCCAACCCCATTTATAAGGTAAGAAATCTCACTTATTAAACCTGACAGGGCACACCTGTGAAGTGAAAACCATTTCCGGTGACTACCTCTTGAAGCTCATCAAGAGAATGCCAAGGGTGTGCAAAGCAGTCATCAAAGCAAAAGGTGGCTACTTTGAAGAACCTAGAATATAAGACATATTTTCAGTTGTTTCACACTTTTTTGCTAAGTATATAATTCCACATGTGTTAATTCATAGTTTTGATGCCTTCAGTGTGAATGTACAATTTTCATAGTAATGAAAATGCAGAAAAATCTTTAAATGAGAAGGTGTGTCCAACTTTTGGTCTGTACTGTAGCTAGCATATAGTTTTGAGTATAGAAAAGAAGATGACATGTAGGTTTAGCATGCATTTAACCATTTAAGGGCTTCTCGCTTTAATAATAGAAAAGATCCCATTTTGGAAGGAAGGAGTAGGGCAGTTTTTATTTTTTTTACATGTGGTTTTTCTTGTTTCATTATCTTACTCAGTTTCATCCAAAGCTTCCGTCACGATTCTGCAGACCACTGACTTGGGATTTCAGGTGAGGTTTCATAGGTCTACGAGACCTGAACGAAGCTTACAAGTTTAGCTTGTGTTTGTGTTTTAAAGGCTTGTCCGGGAATAATAATATAAAGCAGGATCCCACAACTAAGTCAGTGCTACCACATCATTTACTAAGCAGTTAGCAAGTGGTTAATGATTAGTAGAGGATGTGGGTCGCTGGTTTAGTTGAAAGCGTGAGATCTACCGCTTTCGAAGCAGATGGTTGTCGGATCCCGCTCTGCATGCTAGAAGAACATGGAAGTTCCGATACTGATTTTGCTAAAAAGTTGGGTCATTTAGCTTGGTATTACCAAGAATTGTCAACATTTTTGCTAATAAGTGTTATTTAGTTAAATCACTAGTGGTTGCAACTGTTCCCTTAAAGGGATTCTCTTGGAATTTTTTTTATTTTCCATAAGGTGCTATGCACTTATTGGCAACAATATCTCCTAGCTCATAGCGGTCACGGACTTCACCTGCCGCCGATTTTCATGCATTCTGTGATGTCCTTCTCTTCTGCTCTGTCGATGGGGTATCACTGCTGATGTCATGTTGATTGACAGCCGGCTCCACGCTGTGCTGGGCCAAGCCAGCTGTCAATCAGCATGTGACTCGCCCCTGGGCCGTGGGGCACCCGAAACCGGGCTTCAGTGCGATGCTGGGAGTAGTAGTGGCAACCCGATCCCATGGCTCAGGGTGTTCAGACCAAATGCTGTGGCAGTCTATTTGTAGGGTTTTCAATGTCCGACTACGCCACCCGTGGATTGCGGTCAGGGATGACCGCCGCTGCAAGGCAGACCGCTGAGGCTGATGTTGGTATGCAGCACAGGGATAGGATAACTCCCCACGGGAAGAGTGTAGCCTCAGGGCAGTGTAATAGGATGCAGGGGGTGATGGTGCAGGCCGCAATAATAAGGGTTCAGAGTCTGCTTCAAACAGTCCAGGGTCTTTATTTTAGGTAGTAATTATGACCCAACAGGAGTACAGGGTAGGAATGGGCCTGGGTGTCTGAGAGCATTCGGGCGAGCCCCACTAGTCAGGGTGAGTGGGTAGGCCTACCGTTCTCTCTCTGCCCTTGCTTACTATCCCCCTTTTTGTGGTGTGATAGCCCACGTCCCTGAGCTGGCCGTGTACTACGCCTGTATGGCTTGCGACTCGGGCCTTAGGTACCTGTTGCTTTTCCATGCTGTACCGGTCCCTCTGTGTGGCGGAGCCTCCAGGCTTCTCAGGCCAAGGGACCTGAAATCCCTCCCGGGTTGGTTATCTGCTGCCGGGCTTGCAACCCTGACAGCCTCAGACCCAGTGTCCGGTTGTGTAGTTCTCTCTCAGCCAGGACCGGCTCCCGTCGCCTCTGTCCCTGGCTTGCTGTTCCTCCTCTGCCTCCCGGACTCCTCAGCTGCTGCTGACCTGTCCCTCTCCTCTGGGAACCCTTCTGGATGCTTCAGAAGTGGGTCCTGGTCTCTCTAACCCTGCCCTCAGTTCCAGCGTTTATAGGGACAGCCTGCTCCCCCTACTGGCCTGGGACAGGAGGTGCTGCATGCTAATGGTCCCTGACCAGGGAACCTCCTTCCTGCTCTCAGACACAGCCTTTAATATTTGTGGCATCCAGGCCTGGGGTGACACATTCCCCCCTAGTAAAGTTTAGTACTCCGGGACTAAACAAGAAACACAAATACAGGGTATAAATGCATGACCATAAACACAACAGGGAAGGAAATAACTAACTACACCACATATTGAATTCTTTAGGTCACAGTGTGGTCTGTGACCGGGTGTCAATATCACCAACAAAAGGAGAGGGTCACTGTATGATCCGTGACCGGGTGTCCATATCACCCAACAAGGTGCAGTTTTGAACGGTGTGGGGACCTGTCTCCATAAACCCCAAGTTCCTGGCCTTGGGCGTGGCGACAAGGCTGAGCTACCTACTTTGGGCCACAAAGGGGGCCACGCCAGACAGGTTTTTCTTCTGTGGCCAACTTCACAAGAGGGCACCAGGTGCAACTATCTACATGGCAGTTCCGGTTATTCACTGTCCATAACCTGTCAGTCCATTGCATCTAGGAAAACTGGAGAAACATTATTAATAACCAGGGTACAAACATAACACATTAAATATATACATTATACATTTAGATCTTCCAGCGAGCTGGTATTTGACCCCTAGTGCTCCGGGTTGACCTCCGTAACCCACTGTCTGGTGGTGGTCTAACCTGGCTTTCCCCACTATCATTAAGGGTACAGCTACTAGCTGGGTTCACAGGCAGGGCAGGCAGCTGTCTGCGGGTCCTTTGGCTTACCGCAGGCATGGCAGGCTCACTGTCAGCAGAGGGTTGACTCTCTTGGGCTGCTGGCGTGGATTCTTCTGCCTCTGGGGCTGCTTGTTCTTCTTGTTCCTCCTGCTCTCCTGTAGGCTCCTGCTGGGTAGGTTGAAGGAAGTGTAGGACGAGTACCACTATCGCGTCATTTATCCGAGTCCAGGTCCGGGGGAACTCTCCGAGAACGGTGCTGACCATTTCTTCCTTGTCCACTGTGGGCTCAAGGTCATCTTGATCGTCACTTGGACTCTGTAGTTGCTCGGGGCACCGTTTTAAGTGGTCTCTGGAGACGGTGCTAGTGGTTTCTCCTCCATCCTTGGTAATCACACATACCTTCGGGTTGTTGTGGTCGGACAGCAGTACTGTGTACGGGTCTCTCTCCCACTGGTCGTCCAGCTTGTGAAGTCTTCTCTTCCTCTTCAGGACCTGCTCACCAGGTTCCAGGTGACCAGCAGGGGCGTGTTGGTTGAAGAGCCTCTCTTGCTCTTCTCTCGCTTGAGCCAGACTCCTCTCCACACTCTCCTGTACCTTCTTGTACTGTAGCCGCCGTTCCGTATCCCAGTCCGCGTCTGGGGAGGTGTCCTCGGGTGTCAGGACTCCCATCTCCAGGTCTATCGGCAGCTTACCTGGTCTTGCTCGCATCAGGTAAGCCGGGGTGCAATTTGTAGCATTCATCGGGATATGGTTGTACAAGTCGATTAGGTGTGGCAGCTTCTCCGGCCACAGGCTACGTTCTTCCAGGGGCAACGTCTTGAGGAGATGAATGACGATATTGTTCATTTTCTCACACAGCCCGTTGGTTTGCGGGTGGTAAGGCGTTGTCCGAATCTTCCTACAGCCGTAGAGGTTGCAGAACTCCTGGAACACTTCAGCCTCAAACGCTGGACCTTGATCTGTCAAGACCTGTTCCGGATACCCGTGTGGACGGCAGAAGTGTTGCTGGAAGGCTCTGGCCGCTGTTTGGGCTGTCAGGTCCTAACAGGAACCACTACCAGGAACCGGGAGTAATGGTCCACAATTGTCAGGGCATAGACGTAGCCCGACCGGCTTGGAGCCAATTTCACATGGTCCAGAGCTACCAGCTCAAGAGGCTGCCTGGTGACGATGGGCCTCAAGGGTGTCTGCTGGCTGGTACGGTCCTTCCTTCAGAGGTGACATGGGCCACAGTCCCTGCTCCACTTCTCTATGGCCCTTCTCATGCTGACCCAGTAGAACCGCTCTCTCAGTAGGAACTCCAGTTTCTTCCACCCGAAGTGTCCCGCTCTGTCATGGTAGGCCTCCAGGACCATTGCTGCATCTCGCCTTGGGACCACTACCTGCCAGGTCAGCTCGTGCGTCTGGTGGTTGACAAGCCTTCTGCACAGCTTACCCTCGTAGAGGAATAGCCTGCTTTTCTCCTTCCATATCTGCTTGGCTTCCTCTGGAGCGTCCGGGCCAGGGCTAGCATCTGCCTGGGTTAGCATGTCTTTCACCAGGCGTATTGCAGGGTCACTATCTTGCATTTCAGCCCAGCCGTGGTGGGGTAAGGGGTTGAACATGACGTTGGTTAGGTCTTTGTCTCTTACCCGGTGAGAATACTGAGTGGCCCCATACCGGTGGAACGCAGGGAGCTCTACTTCCTCCAGCTCTTCCGAGTCTTCTTCTCCTTCAGGTAGGTGGGGCATCCTTGATAGGGCATCTGCGTTGGCCTTGGTCCTGCCTGCCCGGTATTTGATTGTGAAGTCATAATTTGATAGCCGGGCCATCCACCGCTGTTCTACGGCACCTAGTCTTGCATTGTCCAGGTGTGTCAGCGGGTTGTTGTCCATGTACACAGTGAACTTTGCGGAGGCCAGGTAATGCTTAAACCGTTCTGTGACGGCCCACACCACTGCCAAGAATTCTAGCTTGAAGGAGCTGTAATTCTCCAGGTTTCTTTCAGTGGGCCTCAGCTTCCGGCTGGCGTACACGATCACCCTTTCTCTGCCCTGTTGGTTCTGTGACAGTACAGCTCCCAGCCCCACATTACTGGCGTCTGTGTGGAGGATAAAAGGCTGGCCATAATCGGGGTAGGCCAGGATCTCATCCCCCGTGAGGGCCATCTTCAACTGGCGGAAGGACTCCTCTTCGGCTTGTCCCACTTGAAGGGTGGCTTGTGACTTCTGGATTTGGACTGGCCTATCAGGAGGTCCTGCATTGAAGCTGCCATCTTTGTGAACCCGGGGATGAACCTTCGGTAGTAGCCTACCAACCCGAGGAACTGCCTCACTTCCTTAATGTTAGAGGGGCTTGGCCAGCTCTTGATGGCTGTCACTTTGTCGGGGTCGGGGGCTACTCCCTCAGCACTCACCACGTGCCCTAGGTACTGTACCTTCGGTTTTAACAGGTGACACTTTGAGGGTTTCACCTTCAGGCCATAGCCTGCCAGGGCTTCGAACACCTCGGCCAGGTGCTTTAGATGGTCCTCGTAAGTCTTCGAATAGACAATCACGTCGTCCAGGTAAAGTAGGACCGTCTTGAAGTTTTGGTGCCCTAGACAGCATTCCATCAGCCTCTGGAAGGTCCCTGGTGCATTGCAGAGCCCGAATGGCATACAGTTGAATTCGCTCAATCCCATCGGGGTGGTGAAGGCGGTCTTCTCCTTGTCAGCCTCTGCCACAGGAACCTGCCAGTACCCGCTAGTAAGGACCAAAGTAGAGAAGAAGTTAGCTGATTTTAGTGCGGCTAAAGACTCCTCTATTCTAGGTAACGGGTATGCGTCTTTATGGGTGATACGATTGACCTTTCTATAGTCCACGCACATTCTCATGGTACCGTCTTTCTTTTTTACCAAAACTAAGGTGCATTGCAGAGCCCGAATGGCATACAGTTGAATTCGCTCAATCCCATCGGGGTGGTGAAGGCGGTCTTCTCCTTGTCAGCCTCTGCCACAGGAACCTGCCAGTACCCGCTAGTAAGGACCAAAGTAGAGAAGAAGTTAGCTGATTTTAGTGCGGCTAAAGACTCCTCTATTCTAGGTAACGGGTATGCGTCTTTATGGGTGATACGATTGACCTTTCTATAGTCCACGCACATTCTCATGGTACCGTCTTTCTTTTTTACCAAAACTAAGGGAGCTGCCCAGGGGCTACAGCTATCTCTAATGACCCCAGCTTCTTTCATTTCACTCAGCATGCCCTTTGCGTTCTGATAATGTGCAGGGGGTACAGGTCTGTGTCTCCCTTTTATTGGTGGGTGGCTCCCCATGGGGATGTGGTGTTCCACTCCCTTTACTCTGCCGAAGTCTAGCGGGTGCTTACTAAAGATTCTCTCGTACTCCTGAACCACCCGGTAGACTCCTTGTTTTTGGTGCAGGGGAGTAGAGTCAGCACCCACATGAAGTTTCTGGCACCAGTCCTCCTTGTGTTTCTGGGAGCCATTACCCTCCACTGGGGGAGATGGAGGCAAGGGTTCCACGACCCCGATAGCATTGTGTTCGACTGCAATCAATTTGGCTAGCGTAGCATACCGGGTCAAGTGTACTTCCCTTTTCCCAATGTTTAAGATCCGGACGGGCACCCTTCCATGGCGGACATCAACCACCCCCCGAGCTGTCAAAATGGTGGGCCTGCTGTCTGAGTACACGGGATCTAGCATGCCTTGGTAGTCTCTCCCTCTTAACCCGATTGCAGTCTGACACCAGATCATCATTTCATTTTTGGGAGGCATGGCAATGGGGAACGGGACGCTCATCCTCACGCTACCGATCTCACCACCAGACAGTTCTACCTGTTGCCGTCTCATCAGGGCTCTTATCTCTTTCTGGAGGACCCTCTGTTGGCTGGAGCTGGCATTCATCGCCACCTGCTGCAAAATTACAATCACTTCTGAAAGACAGTTTTCAATCACATTAGTACCCAATGTTATTTTAGGGTGACTTTCACGACGGTCAATGTCCACAATGATCACTCCCTGTGCCGGCAGTTCAACCTTACCAATCTTGATGGTCATCTCTCTGAACCCCACCTGCGGCACGGGTTGGCCATTGCTGGCGATGATGCTTAAGTCATCGTTTGGATAACGGGTTATATCCGCGTCACTCCAGTACCGCTTGAAAAGTACGTAGGGGATGGTAGTCACTTGAGAACCGGTGTCCAGCAGTGCACTCATGGGGATACCGTCCAGCACTACGGGTAAGACCGGGCGTCCTCCCACTTACTTATCGCGCCAGTTAGACGGGCCTGATGACCTTATGCCTGGGGGTTGGCCCTCTGCCCCAGGTCGGACCCATTTTATGTACAGTACCTTGCTATGTGTTCTGGCTGGCTGCAACGGCGGCAAATCGGCTGTCCATCCTCAGTGTAACAGTCGGCGGGCCTCCCTCTGAACGACGGGATCCTCCTCTGTCGACGCCACGGGACATCTTCCGGACAGGAAGCCAACTTGATTGGTCTTGACGGTTCCAACTGCAACGACTGTACAGTCCTGGTCAATGCAGCCACACTCTTTGTTAGTTCCTGGACCTGATGGTGCAGGTTTGCAGGTTGGGATGGATTTAGGGCCTGTGCATCAGCCCCCACAAGGTCTGCGGGGTAGGGCGCTGCCCCCTGGTGGTAGGTGATGGCAGGGCGTCGGGAAGCTACAGCGCCACCTGGTGCGGGTTCTCGGAGCACCCGGATGGCCCTATCCTTGAACTGCGCAAAAGTCAAATCGGGGTTCTGTAGGGCCATGAGGCGCAGCTGGGTTCTGTGGGCTCTGGACAGCAGACCTGATATGAACTGGTCAGTCAACAGTTTATCAGTGTCCTGCACGCTGCCAGGGTCAGCTTGCTTGATTGCTCCCAGAGCTTCTTGCAGGTTCAAGGCATAGTCTCTGATACTATCTTGGGCTCGCTGCTTACAGCCATAGAACCGCATTTTGATTTCTGCTGAGGTACGGGTATCAAAGGTACTCCGCAGCCGGGTCCGAATGTCCTTTACAGTCCTTTTCTCCTCATCTGACCATGATTTCACTTCCCGCTGGGCTGCACCGGTTAGCTGCCCCGTCAGAATGCTCACTTTCTGTTCTTCTGTCAGGGGATAAACTTTAAATAAACTGTGCAGTCTTTCCTTAAAGTCAGTTAACGTATGGGATTCCCCTGAGTATTGGAGCAGCCAGGCTGCTCCGGGGATGTAGGGCATGGAGAACGGCATCACCGCTGCTGCAGCCACGCTGGTGGTAGAAGGTCCCTCCGTGTCCGTCATTTTCCTTCCCCCTAGTTAACCGTGGCCTACCTTCCGTTGATCCTCTTCCGTAAGCCGCGGCTCCGCTGGTGCTGCTCCGGGCGAGGACCTTGCGTAGCGTCCTGGTGACGTCAGCGTCGCTCTTTCTCCTTCCAGGACCTTGCGCAGCGTCGGTGCGTAGGGCGGGGCTTTAGGTCTCGCGCGGTTTGGACGTCCACGCCCCTCTTCTTCCCGCGCGGCGTCCCGAAGATGGCGTCCGATGGCGGGAAAACGGCTGAAGACGGCGGGAAACGACTGAAGATGGCGGGAAACGACTGAAGATGGCGGGAAACGGCTCCGGATGGCGGGAAACTTCCTTTTAAGGTACGCACACAGTCTTTTCAGGTGCGCAATGCCCGTTTGTGGCGGGTTGGTCACAATCCTGCCGACTACGCCAAAGCTGACTCGCCCCCTAGGCCGTGGGGCACCCAAAACCGGGCTTCAGTGCGATGCTGGGAGTAGTAGTGGCAACCCGATCTCGTGGCTCAGGGTGGTCAGACCAAATGCTGTGGCAGTCTATTTGTAGGGTTTTGAATGTCCGACTACGCCACCCGTGGATTGCGGTCAGGGATGACCGCCGCTGCAAAGCAGACCGCTGAGGCTGATGTTGGTATGCAGCACAGGGATAGGATAACTCCCCACAGGAAGAGTGTAGCCTCAGGGCAGTGTAATAGGATGCTGGGGGTGATGGTGCAGGCCGCAATAATAAGGTTTCAGAGTCTGCTTCAAACAGTCCAGGGTCTTTATTGTAGGTAGTACTTATGACCCAACAGGAGTACAGGGTAGGAATGGGCGTGGGTGTCTGAGAGCATTCGGGCGAGCCCCACAGGTCAGGGTGAGTGGGTAGGCCTACCGTTCTCTCTCTGCCCTTGCGGACTATCCCCTTTTTCGTGGTGTGATAGCCCACGTCCCTGAGCTGGCCGTGTACTACGCCTGTATGGCTTGCGACTCGAGCCTTAGGTACCTGTTGCTTTTCCGTGCTGTACCGGTCCCTCTGTGTGGCGGAGCCTCCAGGCTTCTCAGGCCAAGGGACCTGAAATCCCTCCCGGGTTGGTTATCTGCTGCCGGGCTTGCAACCCTGACAGCCTCAGACCCAGTGTCCGGTTGTGTAGTTCTCTCTCAGCCAGGACCGGCTCTCGTCGCCTCTGTCCCTGGCTTGCTGTTCCTCCTCTGCCTCCCGGACTCCTCAGCTGCTGCTGACCTGTCCCTCTCCTCTGGGAACCCTTCTGGATGCTTCAGAAGTGGGTACTGGTCTCTCTAACCCTGCCCCCAGTTCCAGCTTTTATAGGGGCAGACTGCTCCCCCTACTGGCCTGGGACAGGAGGTGCTGCGTGCTAAGGGTCCCTGTACACTGTATAGTGTCAGGTGCTGGACCTCTGTTGATCTAATATTGATGACCTATCCTAAAGACAGGAGATTAATATCATAGTAATGGACAACCCCTTTAACGATGTACTTTTTTGATGTTTTACATAAATATGGGTCAATAATGGTTGAGAGGTTTTACAGAAAGAGGTATGGAAATTAGAAATCTAAGAGGTAAGTGGGCAGAGTATTTTATTTTTATTGTTTTACAGAACATCAACTTTGCAGGTGCATTTTGCTTTAAAATGGGAATAAAAACGAACAGAAGACTCTTTTTTAACTATTTTATTTAGCTTCTAGGGTTACGTTACTTTTTGTTGCACAAAGTATGTTGTATTTTGGTTTTCATAGGCAAAAATTAAAAATAAGGAGAAGCAGGAGACCAACCCACACATCCTGCTCCATATCAATGGCAGAGTTGTGGAATCGAAGTCTGGAGGACACTTATTTCTTGCTTGAAGAAGAAGGTCCAAAGCCGAGTGAAAACGTTCTTTTTGTGGTCAGATTGTTTATCGGTGTGACCCTTGTATGTGTCATACTAATCTGTGGGGGAGGAAACCTATTTTTCATTTTGAATTTAGTCATGTACAAGAACATGCAAAATGTGACTAATATTCTGATTGCCAATTTAGCAGTATCCGACTTTCTTGTGGCTGTAATCTGCTGTCCTTTCGAGATTGACTATTATGTTGTGCGTGAACAGTCATGGGCCTTTGGTCATATAATCTGCTCGTCAGTGATCTACTTGCGGATGCTTTCTCTGTACGTCTCAACTAATGCACTCCTCGCCATTGTCATAGACAGGTGAGCCAGACGGTTACAAAATATATATTAACGTTTTTGACAAAGGAGTATATAGTACTAAAATACAGTTGCAATCAAAATTATTCACCAGCTTTCTTGGCAAATTAAATTTATTAGCAAACTGTAAAACCGTAATAAACTAATCAAAGATCAGTGCAAATGGCTGAGCACAACTCATAGAACAAGTGGTTTCTCCAAGTTCAGCACACATTGCCACTTTACTGACTAGTGCAGTATCAGAATTATTAATTGCCTTCATGACAGGCGTCTTTAGTACTTAGTTGAGCCCCTATGGCTATTACAACCTACTACAAATGTGTTTCATAATCAGACACCAGTGTCTGGTAGTGTTATTGAGGCAGTATAGGCAGTTCACTAATATTCTTGAGTGTTCGTGCTGCAACCTCCTTAAGCAAATCCCACTAAAGATTTTATTTGGGGTTCCAATCCTTGTTGGACGTTGTGGTATGCTTGTTATCACTGTCCTGTTGAAAAGGCCAATGATGTTCAAGCTTTAGCGTTCTCACGGAAGACAAGACATTTTCTCTTAGGATTTCCTGATACTTGATTGAATCCATCTTGCCCTTCACATGGTGCAGGTTTCCAGTTGCTGAAAAAGCAATGCAGTCCCAAAGCATCACTGAGCTCCTACCATGCTTCACTGTAAGCATCACCGAGCCCCCACTATGCTCTACTAAAAGCATCACCAAAACCCCATCATGCTTCAATATAGGCATCACCAAACCCCCACCATGCTTCACTGTAGGCATCAGCAAGCTACCACCAGGCTTCAGTGTAGCAATCACCAAGCTACCACCATACTTTACTGTAGGCATTACTAAGCGATCACCATGCTTCACTGTAGGTATCACCAGGCCACTTCCTTGCTTTATTGTAGGCATCACTAAACCACGACCATGCTTTTACTGTAGGCATTACCGAGCCCCCACCATGCTTCACTGTATTCATCACCAAGCCACTACTCTGCTTTACTGTAGGTATCACCGGGCCACTGCCAAGCTTCACTGTAGGCATCACTGAGCCACTGCCATGCTTTACTGTAGGTATCACTGGGCCACTGCCATGCTTCACTGTAGGCATCACTGAGTCACCGCCATGCTTCACTGTAGGTGTTCTTTTCAGTGTATATTTAATTCTTCCTCCTCCTGACATTCCGCAGATCCACAGGCCAAAAAAGCTCCAGTTTTGTTACATTCCTCCACAGAACAGAATCCCAATTTTTTGCGGCTTATTTATATGGTTTTGAGCATATTGAAGCCGTGCATAGAGACCTTAAGTGTTTATTATACACCTTACTGTGAAAATTGAAACCTTACTGCCTGATGGCTCAAAATCTTGCTGCAGGTCTTTTGCAGTCGTGGTTTTTGATCACCTACCTCCTCAGTAGTCTGATGGCAGCTGATAACGTCATATTTCTGCAATATCCAGGTAGTGAATCCAGTACTCCTCTAACATTGAACTTGTGAACTTTGCTTCTAGCTGTATCTCTAGGAACATTTAGTGGTTTTGCCATCTTTTTCTTTTATTCTTTTGCTTATTTGCGAAAGGCAATGATGTCTTCTCTTAAAGGGAGTGTCAGCCCCCAAACTCAAGGGCACTACTTATACAATCCTATAAGGATACTTAGCCTCTATAAAACTCATACCTGTAGTATAAATTTCTCTCTCAAAGGGTACGTGCTCACTGTCCGGAGCCGGCTGCGGCCCCGACGCTGCGGAATAGCGACGCGGCTTTCGCTCATTATGCAAATGAGCGAAAGCCATTTTTTTTTCACCTGCAGACTTTCCTTATAGAGGTTAGGTCTATGGAGAAATTCCACTAGCAGACCTGCAAGAGAAATTGATATGCTGCGGTCTGAAAAGATGTGCCGCATGTCAGTTTCTGCAGGTGATCCGCAGGTACCCAGATACGCATAGTGGACATGGGATTTCTAGAAATCCCATCCACTAAGCTGTAACATCTGGCCGCTGCGGGTTTGACGTTGCATAAACACGCAGTTTCAAACACCCAGCGGCTCCGGATCGTGTGCACATATCCTAAATGTACAGAAAACAGTTTTTTGTTGCATGAGTAAATGAGGATTCCTCAATGCACACTTGGTGTGGCCAAGGGCTCACTGCATCATTGCGCACCTTCAATCAACTTGTCGCACACCTTCCCTTAGCTTTATTGACAGTGCTTGTTTTCCCAGAGCACATCTGCACTAACCCTTTCTCACTCATAGCCAGGCAAGTGCTGTTAATCAAGCTAAAGGGAGGTGCGCAGCTTCCTGATTAAAGGGGCACAATGGTGCACTGAGCCATTTGTCAGACTACGGGCGTACTGAAAAGTCTAAATTTGCATATGCAATCAAAACATTTTCTGCACTATTAGAGAAGATAAATCTATACTGCAGGTTATGAATTTTATAGGGGCAAAGTCTCCTGTTAAACTGTATAAAATTTAATTAAGTTTGGGGGGGGTGACTGACTCCTTTTAAATTTTTAGACCACTCTAGACATATATTTCAATTTCACTAACATGCAATCAAACGTCATAGTCATCAAGCCCCTAGCCAGTCCAGGTGTTTGATGTGTTTTTCTTAAGCACACCTCATGAAACAAATGAATTCTTTAATCAGTATACTTAAAGTGAACATTTTGCCAGTTTTTATTGTATATGAACAAATACCACCACCTTCATAAATTTGTATATTATCCGTGTCCCCCTGTATATCTCCCCAAAAAACTTTTGAATTGTTCCTGCGCAGGGACATCGTCGACAGAGTATAAAACATAGCTGCGCATGCGGACCGTGGTGGCCCACATGCAGTTATGTTTTATACTCTGTCTGCAGTAGGGCAGAGCAAAGTGCGCTTGTGCGAGCCAGCGTTGTCTCTTCGCAGCTGTGAGATTTTGTTCGGCTATGTGGAAGACGTAGGATGCGTCATTCACATCAATTAAAGCCAGAGGATGGTGATTACCAGCAGAACGGAGGGACAGATGTCGCAGCAATGACGACCATCGGACCAGACCGTCCAGATTTACATACAGCGCAGGAGAAATTCAAAATTTTTTTTTGTAGGATATACAGGCTGGTGGAAAGTCAGGCAATTAATAAACAAGTTTGTAGCACAGGCACTGATGGAGGTGGTGGTATTTGTTCATGCACGAAAAAACTGGTGACAGGTTCTCTTTAAGACAGCAAACCACCTGTTGCTAAAATGTGTGTGCTAATGGTGGATTCTATTCAGGGGCTTGAATAATTCTGATACCGCAGTATTTATTAATAAAGAGGTATTTTGTGCAATTTTGAAAACATAATACATTATATTAGTTGTGCTGAGCTATTCAAATTGTTCTTATTTGATGAGTTCACAGCAAGCAGAAAAGTTTGTAAATGTAGCTAATAAACCCTAATTTGCAATGGCAGTGGTGGGGGTTTGATTAATTTTTTCTTATTTTAAATAGGATGTAGCGATGTGTAATTGCTTTCTGCGAATTATTAAAACCAGCCTGACGAGACAAAAAAAAGTTCCTCTTTTCTAGATACCTTCTGATTGTGCATCCACTGAAGCCACGTATGAAGTTGCAGACGGCCTGTGGAGTTTTATTTCTTATTTGGTCATCGGCTACCGTTATCACAGCTCCCACCGCTTATTTTGCCACGGAAACTGTGTTTGACGCTTCACACGAGTCCGGAGGGAAGGTTTTCTGTGGCCAAATTTGGACTGCCGATAGAGCCGTGTACTACTGACGCGCCCCTGGGCCTGTGTCGCGCTGCGTTGCGCATGCGGGAGCTTACCCGGAGCCGGATCTCTTGAGGGTTGTAGTCTCGTGGCGGTGATCCGGTCCGTGCCCAGGGAGTCAGACTAAGTGGCGCTGTATCAGCGGTAGATGTTGGACGACTACGCCACCCGTTGAATGCAGCTATGGAGCTGCCGCTGCAGGACAGTCCGCTGAGGCCGGTGGATGGATGGTGCAGCGTAGATGGTATAACCCCCAACGGGAGGGGTATGGCCTCAGGGCAGCAGATGTGGATGATGGGGGTAGCAGGAATCACTCAGAGACGATGCGGTGTGATTCAGGGTCTTTACTGGTGACAAAGATAGACCCTCCCGGAGTACTGGCTAGCGATTGGGGCCTGGTCAGTCCTTGAGCAGATGGGATCTCCCCTGGCCAGGCGGAGTTGTAGGCCTCCCAAACTAACTGTACTCTTCTGGCTACCTTGCTAGAGGCGGGTATAAGTAGCCCACGTCCCTGAGTGTACCGTGTGGTGCTCACCCGTATGGCCGGTGACTCGGGGCCTTCTAGTAGCTTCCGCTCCACGACGGCGGTGCTGGTCCCATGCGTGTGACCGTGCCTTCGGGTTTCTTGGCCAGAGGACCTGGAATCCCCTGCCTGACGGATTCTGCTGCTGGGTAGGAGTTAGTCCCCACAGCCTCGGACTCCGGGTCCGGTAAGAAATCTTCTCAGTCAGGGCGAGCTCTGCAGCTGCCAGCCCCTGACTCCTTGTAACACTGCTCCCACAGAGCTCCTGTTGTTTCTTCCTATGCTGCTTCTCTTCTCTACTTCTGGCATGGCCCAGGAGCTGGGCCCAGCCGGAGCCACAGCTCCCTGTCAGCCCTCCTGGCTGAACTCTCCCTCTGAACTCTCTAACCCTGCCTCAGCCCCAGGTTTATATAGGGGAAGTCCTTCCCCTCCCAGGACTGGGCAGGAGGTGTGGCATGCACAGGATCCCTGACCAAGAGACCTCCCACCTGCTCTCAGACATAACATTGCATTACTGTGGAAACCAGACCCCTGGGGTGCCACACTACAAATCGTACTCTTTATTTCTGTTGGCTGTAGAATTCGTAATTCCTGTGTTTATTATGAGCATGTGCTATGTTCGCATTTGTCATGAGCTTTGGTTTAAGAGTTTACCAGGAGAACAGACGCAACAGCTACAAAGCCGACTACAAGCTAGGAGAAAGAGCGTCCTGGTGCTGGTTGCTGTGCTTTCGGCCTATGTTCTGTGCTGGTCACCCTTTTATAGTTATGCAATTGTAAGAGATTTCTTTCCTGGTCTGCTGTTACGAGAGAGGTACGCGATCGCGCTTTACTACATCGTAGAGTGCATAGCTATTAGTAATAGCATCATCAACACGCTGTGTTTCGTGACTGGGAAAAATCAAGCAAAGTGTTGCTTTAAAATACTGATTAACCCATGGGAAAAAAGAACCTTATCAACAGAGAGACATACAGTGCTCCAAGAGTGTAAATCTACAGTGCCCCCATGTGCCTTGTAGTGAGCATTCAGTAACGTGCACTTTAGACTTGTACCTAACCTGCAAAGCAAAGGTGCATTTCTTACATTAGTTTATATCGGCTATCATGTCACTTTGAATAATGGGAGTTGTGTATAAGTAAACTTTAAGGCTATGTTCACATGCAGTGTTTTTTTTTTCTTCTGCAGAAAAAAAGCTTTACAATAGCAGCAAAAGCTATGAGATTTCAGAAATCATTTGAACACGCTTTTTTTTTTTTTCTGACTGAATTTGAGCTCTACAACATTTTATAAATCTGCAGCTTGTTAATTACTTCAAGCACCGGTGAAGCGTTTTTGTTTTATTGTTTTTTTTTTTAGTTCAGCACTGGAGTGGTGCTTCTAATCTAAGGTCCCTGACCCTACTCTTAGGTTGGGTGCCCACGTAGCGTTTTACAAGCGTTTATGTTGTGGAATCTCTGCAGCACAAACGCTTGTGAAACGCTTGGTAATCCGTCCCCCATGGTCCCCAATGACAAGCCACACTTTCAATGCCCATGTTGCGGATTTTTCCGCAGCGTTTATGCTGCGCTCAAAAATACGCAGCATGTCCATTAATTTTGCGGATACGCAGCGTAATCGCCGCCATTGACTTGCATTGGACCGCGTGACATCCGCATCACTGCATTTGCACATGCGGATATCACACGGTTCAATGTGCGGATGGTACCCAAGTCTGGAGGAGAGAAGACTGACCTGGGTACCATAGAAACTGTAAAAAAAAGAATTTAAAATAAAAAATAAAGTTTATACTCACCTTCCGATGTCTTGCCGGTGTTTTGTCTGCTCCGTCCGGTGTCTTGCAATGTTCGCGTTGATGTGAAGGACCTGCCATGACGTCACTGAGTCATGTGACCCATTACATGGCTCAATGACGTCACTGCAGGTCCTTCACACCCCCGCAAGCAGTGCAAGAGACTCGACGGAGCAGACAAAACACCGGGAAGACATCGGTAGGTGAGTATAAACTTTATTTTTTGTATTTTTCACCATTCTTATTCTTTTTTTTAACTAACTTGGTCACACTACTATAAACCCATGCCGGTTGCATGGATTTATATAGTGTGAACAAGTTGTCAAGCACTTTTCCAAGTGATGCTAAAATCGCTTGGAAAAGTGCTTGATAACCCGCATGCAGAAATGCATGTGAAGAACGCTTTACAAACGCTTCTACCTGGCGGGAAAACCGCATTTAAAATCCGCATGCGTTTTTCCTGCCAGGGAGAAGCATAGAAAATATGCAGCATTTCTGCATCGTGGGCACTTAGCCTTATACTCACTTGCTAGCATCTTCACTTTTTATCACCACAGCTCTCATCAGTGTCTGGCAGTTTGTGACCTGCTTGATTACGCCAGTGTCCGTGTGGCAACCGTGTGCTGCATCAAGATCACACGTACCGGCGCCTGGGAATCAGCGATAGTTCGTGCTGTTCCCAAGCGCTGGGTGCTGAAGGTATCTCTCATCATTGTCCCCAGGGGACAATGTTCAGAGTAGTATTCTACTGCCGCTGTCTCTAAAACCTGTAAAAATAATAAAATCATTATTGACTTGAGGTGACCGCACACACTGAGGAACATGACGCGCTGCATTGAGCGGGCCTATGAACTGCGCTGAGCTCACTGAGTGACAGGACACCGCTCACTGAGCTCAGTGCAGGTCAGGGGCCCGCTTGCTGCAGCGCGTCATTCTCCTCTGCTCCTCAGTGTGTGCGGTCACCTCAAGCCTGGTGAGTATAATGATTTTTTTTTAAATTTTATTCTTATTTTTACAGGTTTTGGAGACGACGGCAGCAGAATAATACTCTCAACAGTGTCCCCTGCTGGTGCTGATTGCAGTGCACTCACAGGACAATGATGAGAGATGCCTCCAGCACCCAGGGCTTGGAACAGCGCTAACTCTAACGCTGATTCCCAGGCATCGGTACGTGTCACACAAATGTTATCCATGTGTACGTGTGTTGGACGTTTTGCAGCCCGTGCTGCAGGCAAAAAAAACAGACATGTCAGCGTGTTTTCTCACAAAACACTGTCCCAAGTTGATTAACCCAGGCTTTATCGTGTTTCTTATAATCCATGTAACCTGTAGGCGAGTCTATGAACACAAGTATGGTCACAGTATATAAACCTATAAAAGTATCACTACAGAGTGACAACGGGTCCTTAGTAAAACCTGCTTGATATTACACTATGACTCAAGGTAATTCCTATGCTCTATACTTTGTTCTAGTCTTTTACTGACACATTTAAAACACAGAACTAGGCTGCATATTACTTTTCTGATCGACTGCCGTGTATAAATTATTGCTTTGCAACTTGTCAGAGCAGCCCCTATTAGGAAGGCTTATGCAGCTTGAATAGGATCCCATGTGTCTCTAATTTCTACTGTGATGCATATTTCATCAAATTTTCTATAGTGCCACTGCAGTTATTTTTGTCATCCCAAACCATTTTTAGCTGATTTTTTCTATGTTGTATATTTATTATATCAAATAAAATTTATTACCTTCTTATAAACTGATCCCACAGTTTATTTTATTCCCGCCAATCTCCAACAAAATACTATATGTTATATCATTAGGTTAGTGATATAGATCTGGGAATGTTTTGTTTTTTGGTTTTTCATTCTGTTTGGGACTGTTGTCACTCTGTAGTGATACTTTTATAGGTTTATATATGTCAGCGTGTTTTGCCCATGGACACATGGTTTGTGGAAACACTGCCATTTGCGCAGACCTATTTATTTGAATGGGTCTATGTGTGTAAGTGTCTCCAGTATGTGTGAAAACTGTCACCACATGTATGGGAGACATTGACATGTGAAAGAGGCCTAAGGCTATGTGCCCACGATGCAGAAATGCTCAGGATTTTTTCCTGAGCGTTTCTGCATCTCCCTGGAAGAAAAAGACGCATGCGGATTGTACATGCGTTTTCCTGCCAGGGACATGTGGAAATGAAGCGTTTTTCACTTGCATTTCCGCATGCGGGTTGACAAGCGCTTTCCAAGCAATTTTAGCATCACTTGGAAAGTGCTTGACAACTCGGTCACACTATATAAATCCATGCAAACAGCATGGATTTATATAGTGTGACCCGAGAGAATGTAAAAAAATAAATGTATATGACGCGCCCCCTGGGCCAGTGCTGTTTGGGGATTACCCGGAGCCGGATCTGATGGGGGTTGTAGTCTCCGAGTGGCGGCGACCCGGTCCGTGCCCAGGGTGTCAAACTCAGTGTGTGGCAGTCTTTACAGATGTTATTAGTTGTTCTTAGTGTCGACTACGCCACCCGTTGATTTGCGGTCAAAAGGCCGCCGCTGCAGCAGGGTCCGCTGAGGCTGGTGGTATATGTGCAGCTGTGGTAGTATAACCCCCAACGGGAGGGGTATAGCCTCAGGGGGTCAGGTGTAGAGGATGGTGGTAGTGGTGGTGCAGTGTGGATGGTAAGAAGACTCAGAGTCGGGCTGTGCAGTTCAGGGTTTTTACTTACTGCTGTTCTGTTGGTCACTCTGGCCTTGAGTGACCGCCCGAGCCGTGCTGCGTCCACCAGGTCCTGGACTCGGCCAACCCCCAAGCAATTCTGGAGCGTGGTCCTGAGCTCCCTTTCTGACTGTCCTCTCTACTGGCCGTTCCCACCAGGGGTCCACTTATGTCCGGCTCCCTCGGGTCTCCTGTTGGGTGAACCTTCTTTGGCTTCCCTGACCCTATGCTCGGTGTGCCTTCTTAGTGGACTTGGTGAGGGGCTGCTCCACATGTAATGTCGCAGCCTCCGGTTCTTAGTTGAGGGTAGTTTCTCTCCTCCACTAATTTGGGATCCGGTTCCCTTGCGTGCCAACCCTTCACCCTTCTGGTTGTATACTGGGTTCTTGGGGCTCCTTCTTCTCCCCCTCTGGGTCCTTCTCTTCTCCTCTCTCTCTTCTCTCTGCAGGCGCTCCTGGACCTCTCTCAGGACTGACTGACCCTCTACAGAAGACTGACCCTGATCTAAGATGGTGCCCACCTTATATACTCCCTCTATGTGTGAGCTCAGGTGACCAGCACCCAATGAGCTCCTAGCCTTACCCAGACTGCTCCCCCTATCTGCCCCTACACTACTGGGATGTTCCACCCCCCTCCCACTCCAGCCAGGGACAGACACTGTTGTACCTGCACATATACTGGTGGGAGTACCGTCGGTCTGTCCCCCGGAAATGGGATGTATGTAGTGTATGCAGCTATCTGAGCTCAGTCCCACACTCCATCCTTACCCGGGAGTGGAATACCACACCTCTGGCTTGAGGTGTAATACCCCTGTAGCAGCCGAGTCCTCAGGGTGCTACATATACTTACTCTCCGATGGCCCCCGAGACTTGCTGCGCTCCTGTGCTGGCTGCCGGCAGATCGCGGTACGCTGTACTGAAGGACCTGCCGTCACATGACTGTGACGTCAGCGCAGGTCCTACAGATCTGCCCGCGATCTATCGGCAAGCACAGGGAAGGAGTCCGGGGGCCGTCGGAAGGTGAATATAATCTTTATTTTTTATTTTATTATTTTTTGACAGCTTTTAATGGTATCTGGGTCCGGAGGAGACTCTCCTCTCCTCTCCACCTAGGTACCATCCGCACATTAGAACGCGGCAATTACACAAGTACAGACGCAGTCTTGCGGAATTGGCGCGTTCTAATGCAAGTCAATGGCGGCGAAAATGCAGCGCTTCCGCAAAATAATTGGTAGTGCTGCGTTTTTTTCCGCAATGATAATCCGCAGCGGAAATTTACGCAGCATGTGCACAGCACATGCGGATTATCATTGGGGGACATGGCAGGTCTTCTACCATGCGTTTTTTAAGCGTTTCTGCAGCGTTTTTGCCGCTGCAGAAACGCTTACAAAAACGCATCGTGGGCACACAGCCTTATTGTGTAATAGCACATATTACTGATCCACAAACAAACTATTTTTAAAAACAAGCAGAAAATATGTTTATAACAGCTCAGTTTTTTGACTGTTGGGCACGACACACAGAAAATCAATGGACAACACCTAATACCAATATGATAAGATATTGGCAGTCAGCTCCTTATAATCTGTTAATCCTTGATGTTCTACATGTTCTTTGCACTATAAAACCCTGTGATGTTTAAAGGGTTAGTCCTCTTTCTGCCTTTCACGGTCAAAATGTATATAACAGCTTCTCGATTCTGGCCACCAGAGGTGGAGATGGAATATTAAAAAAAAAAAAAAAAGATGGGGACAGCTGTTAGGGTTCACTCACATCTGCGTATATAAAATCAATCAGAGTCACAGCCAAAAAAGTTGGCAAGTGTGCGATTTTTTTTCTCGCCTAGCATCTGTATGACATGTGTTATCATCTTTTACATGCTGTAATACTCTATGTAACTTAAAGCTAGTTTACAAGCCTAATAAAGCAATCTTAAAGATATAGATGATAGAAAGATATTAGATATACAGTTGAAACCAGAAGTTTACATACACTATATAAAAAGACACATATGCATGTTTTTCTCAATATCTGACATGAAATCAGAATAAACCTTTCCCATTTTAGGTCAATTAGGATTAACATAATTGTTAATATTTGCCAAACGCCAGAATAATGAGAGAGAGAGAATGTTTTAAGACATTTTTATTACTTACTGCAAAGTCAAAAGTTTACATACACTAAGATTACTATGCCTTTAACAATTCTGGACTGCCCATATCATGGAGTCATTTGTTTGGAAGCTTCTATTTTTTGACAACATCTGAGTTAATTAGAGACACACCTGTGGATGTATTTTAATGCACACCTGAAACACACTGCTTCTTTGGTAGCATCATAGGAAAGTCTAAAGAAATCGGCCAAGATAACAGGAAGAGAATTGTGGACTTGCACAAGTCTGGCTCATCCTTGGGTACAATTTCAAGATACCTGAAGGTGCCTCATTCATCTGTACAAAGAATTATACGCAAGTACAACAAGATGGGAATGTCCAGCCATCATACCGATCAGGAAGGTCACCGGTTCTGTATCCTAGAGATGAACGTCCTTTGGTCCGACATGTGCATATCAACCCAAGGACAAAATCAAAACATCTTGTGAAGATGATGGCAGAAGCTGGTAAGATTGTGTCAATAACCACTGTGAAACGAGTACTGTATCAACATGGGCTGAAAGGCCACTCTGCCAGGAAGAAGCCATTACTCCAAAAGAAACATAAAAAAGTCAGAATCATGTTTGCAAATGCACACAGGAACAAAGAACTTAATTTTTTTAAACTAAAATTGAACTTTTTGGGCATAATGACCATTATTACGTTTGGAGGAAAAAGGGAGACGCTTGGAAGCCTAAGAAAACCATCCCAACTGTGAAACATGGGGGTGGCAGCATCATGTTGTGGGGTTGTTTTGCAGCAGGAGGGAGTGGTGTACTTCACAAAATATATGGCATCATGAGAAAAGACGATTATGTGGCAATACTGAAGCAACATCTCAAGACTTCAGCCAGGAAGTTAAAGTTTGTGCGGAAATGGGTCTTCCAAATGGACAATGACCCAAAGCATACTGGCAAAATAATAAAGTGGCTTAAGGATAACAAAGTCAATGTTTTGGTGTGGTCCTCAGAAAGCCCTGATCTCAATCCTATTGAAAATTTATGGGTAAAGCTGCATAGGCAGGAGCGAGCAAGGTGACCTACAAACCTGGATCAGTTACACCAGTTTGGTCAGGAGGAATGGCCCCAAATTCCGACCAACTATTGTGAGAAGCTTGTGGAAGGATATCCCAAACGTTTGACCCAAGTCATTCAGTACCAAATACTAATGAAATGTATGTAAACTTTTGACTTTGCCGTAATAAAAATGCCTTACAACATTCTCTCTCTCTCTCTCTCTCATTATTTTGGCATTTGGCAAAAGACACATATGAATGTTTTTCTCAATATCGGACATGAAATCAGAATAAACCTTTCCCGTTTTAGGTTAATTAGGATTACCATAATTTTTAATATTTGCCAAATACCAGAATAATGAGAAGGAATGTTTTAAGGCATTTTTATTACTTACTGCAAAGTCAAAAGTTTACATACACTAAGATTACTATGTCTTTAAACAATTCTGCACTGCCCATATGATGATATCATGTGTTTGGAAGCTTCTGATAAGTTTTTCGGCAACATCTGAATAAAAATAATGCTGGTCCAGCCTACGGAGCCTCAGAATGATGCTCCATAGGCTTTAGCAGCAGCCACTCCCGGCTGCGTTTCATGAGACTGGGCGGCTCTGATGAGCGTTACCGTCGTATCTCGTGGAATGCAGTGACCTAAAAGTGGCTGCTGCTAAAGTCTACGGAGCCTCAGACCGAGAATGCATAGGCTTTTCATCGATATGAAGAAAAATGAAAAGCAGCACTCACCAGATCTTTCTTGGCTTAAAAGTCCTTTATTCCATCATGTGTGGACAATGTAGGAAAACATACGGCAGGCCGGTAAAACAGGGAGTGGGTGCAAGGGAGGATAGGACGACGGCCGGTTCGCATCAGGTTGACACTTCTACGGGTCCGATACGTGTGTATAGGACCCGTAGAAGGGTCAACAGGAGACGAAACGGCCGTCATCCTCTTCTCCTCCCCTGCACCTACTCCCTGTTTTTACCTGCCTGCCGCATGTTTTCCTACATTGTCCACACATGATGGAATAAAGGACTTTTAAGCCAAGAAAGATCTGGGGAGTCCTGCTTTTGTTATTTCTTCATATCGATGTCTGCTTTGAATTATCTCGTATGCACCACTGTAAAAGATCGCAAGTAACTGCTCACATTAAGAATATCATTTGAGCTTGTGGTATTGGTGCCGGCATATTTCTAAAATATCTCATTCTAACTAAATAGGCTTTTAACGACGGAATCCGGGAACGCCGAGGGAAGTTTTGGACTACGTTGGACCATTTTTTTTCTAATAAATTGGTGAACAAGGGATAGTGTCTTGTTTTTATTTCTCTTATGTTTCCATTTGTGGACTACACCAGACCTGCATGTTTTATTTTTAATAAATTGGTGAACCAGGGAAAGTGTGGGGTAGTGTTTATTCAAATTATAAAACAAAAACACTATTACTGGGTTAGTAATTGGGATGTCTGATAGACAACTCTCCACTACTAGCATCTGGGCTTGATGTTAGCTGTGTTTTGGCAAAATTTACAGCTGACATCAACTCCAATTATCAACATGCTAGAATTGGCACAACTGCAGGCTGGTATTTTCAGGCTGGGAAGGGCTTAATAACCATGGACCTTTCCAGCCTGATAATATCAGGTCACAGCCATCTGCTTTACTTTTACTGGTTATCAAAGATAAGGGGTATCCCACTTTTAAATTATGTTAAGGCAAAAAAAAAAACAAAAAAAAAAATACTGTACAATAAATATCAACAGCACTTAAGGGTGCAAATTTATTATATGTAGGGGGCTTGTGAAATTAGATCTACAGGACATCCATCTATTCTCAGGGTTCTTGCTGTGAACTTCCTGGGCTTGGCTGATGAAATTTCCTTGCTCCTTGGAGATGTGTGCATAAAAATTGGATGGGATACGAATGGTCCATGTGCAGACGGTGTTTATTTTCCTCGCACCCAAGTCTCGTCCAATATACGCAACATGCTGTAATTTTTCCCTCAGCCAGATTACAGCTTAGAGCTCACATATGAGCACTGTATTATTGAACATTAGTGAGAGCACATTGCACTCAGCGTATTTATACGCAGATGTGAGCGAACGCTTATGTTGTTTCCTCAGAAATTAATGGATTATGGTAATAGCATAGCAAGTTATATTGTTGGCATAACTCACCCACTGATGAGCAAGTGTAGCTATACTATTTTTGTAATGGTGCAGTAAGATGGCCGTCTAAACCAGAATGCAGTGCAGACTGGCACTCAAAATATACAGTGGTGGCCAAAAGTATTGACACCCCTGCAATTCTGTCAGATCATACTCAGTTTCTTCCTGAAAATGATTGCAATCACAAATTCTTTGGTATTATTATCTTCATTTAATTTGTCTTCAATGAAAAAACACAAAAAGAATTGTCCTAAAGCCAAATTGGATACAATTCCACACCAAACCTAAAAAAGGGGGAGGACAAAAGTATTGCCACTGTTTGAAAAATCATGTGATGCTTCTCTAATTCGTGTAATTAACAGCACCTGTAACTTACCTGTGGCACCTAACAGGTGTTGGCAATAACTAAATCACACTTGCAGCCAGTTAACATGGATTAAAGTTGACTCAACCTCTGTCCTGTGTCCTTGTGTGTACCACATTGAGCATAGAGACAAGAAAGAAGACCAAAGAACTGTCTGAGGACTTGAGAAACCAAATTGTGAGGAAGCATGAGCAATCTCAAGGCTACAAGTCCATCTCCAAAGACCTGAATGTTCCTGTGTCTTCCGTGCGCAGTGTCATCAAGAAGTTTAAAGCCCATGGCACTGTGGCTAACCTCCCTAGATGTGGACAGAAAAGAAAAATTGACGAGAGATTTCAACGCAAGATTGTGCGGATGGTGGATAAAGAACCTCGACTAACATCCAAACAAGTTCAAGCTGCCCTGCGGTCCAAGGGTACAACAGTGTCAACCCGTACTATCTGTCGGCATCTGAATGAAAAGGGACTGTATGGTAGGATACCCAGGAAGACCCCACTTCTTACCCAGAGACATAAAAAAGCCAGGCTGGAGTTTGCCAAAACTTACCTGAGAAAGCCTAAAACGTTTTGGAAGAATGTTCTCTGGTCAGATGAGACAAAAGTAGAGCTTTTTGGCAAAAAGCATCAACATAGCATGTACAGGGAAAAAAAAAAAAAGGCATTCAAAGAAAAGTACACGGTCCCTACAGTCAAACATGGCGGAGGTTCCCTGATGTTTTGGGGTTGCTTTGCTGCCTCTGGACTGCTTGACCGTGTGCATGGCATTATGAAGTCTGAAGACTACCAACAAATTTTGCAGTATAATGTAGGGCCCAGTGTGAGAAAGCTGGGTCTCCCTCAGAGGTCATGGGTCTTCCAGCAGGACAATAACCCAAAACACACTTCATAAAGCACTATAAAATGGTTTGAGAGAAAGCACTGGAGACTTCTAAGGTGGCCAGCAATGAGTCCAGACCTGAATCCCATAGAACACCTGTGGAGAGATCTCAAAATGTCAGTTTGGAGAAGGCACCCTTCAAATATCAGGGACCTGGAGCAGTTTGCCAAAGAAGAATGGTCTACAATTCCAGCAGAGCATTGTAAGAAACTCATTGATGGTTACCGGAAGCGGTTGTTTGCAGTTATTTTGGCTAAAGGTCGTGCAACCAAGTATTAGGCTGAGGGTGCCAATACTTTTGTCTAGCCCATTTTTGGAGTTGTGTGAAATGATCAATGATTTGATTTTTGCTTCATTCTCTTTTGTGTTTTTTCATTGAAGACAAATTAAATGAAGATAATACCAAAGAATGTGATTGCAATCATTTTCAGGAAGAAACTGAGTATTATCTGACAGAATTGCAGGGGTGCCAATACTTTTGGCCACCACTGTCTGAAGCATTCATGCTCGGGTCAGGAGAGCCACAGACCAACCCACGCACTGTGTTCAGATTTATACAGCTGTCTGACTGTGCCCCAAGTCCCATTAACTCCTATGAGACCCAGAAGCAATTATTCCCATTTCAACCTTGAAAAGCAGTGATAGAAAAGACCTATTAAAATAAATGTTACTTTTTTTAAATTGAGATATATTGAAACATTGTTTAATTTCCAACAGCATTCACCACCCCCCATACATGTTGGGGCAGTCGTTTCCCCGAGTTGCTATTCTGCACTCATCAGCATTTCATAGACACCCTTTATAGCAGGCACATAGAAGCGTAGTTTCACATTACACTCCAGACTACTTTGATACCCATCAGATGTCAAGAAAAACAGGATTTAGACAGCACCCCAGCAGTGAGTATAGCAGAGCAACTTTGGAACTGTTTGACATTTGTTTTGGCTGTGTCCGTCTTGTATACTGTACACAAGATAATAGTCTGGCATAAAACATCTTTGGTGATGCTCACTCATGCAATTTTTCTTACCTAAGTTTGTTAAAATTGTTGCACAAAAAGTTATTTATAGATCTACATATTAGGGCTCTTTGACACATGAGTGTCTCCAGTACATGTGGTGCCAGTTTTCACACGTAATGGAGACACACACAGACCCATTCAAATGAACGGTTCTGCGCACGTCAGTGTTTCCACGGACCGTATGTCTGTGGGCAAGACACGTTGACATGTCTGGTTTTTGCACGCTGCACAACACATCTGCACACTGTGTGACACATACCACTGATTCCTAGGCACCAGGTGCTGAAGGAATCCTTCAATCAGCACGAGCAAGGGACAATGTTGAGAGTAGTATTCTGTCCCCATTGTCTCCAACAAGTGTAAAAATAAAAACATACCCACCTTTTCACCTAATTCCCTAAAGCCATTGTGCCCTGTAAAACAAAAATATAAAATTATCCCTCACCTGTCTGAAGTTTAAAAAATCCGGTATCCCATGCCGTTATCCATCTGACCAACATTTCTTCATCAGCATGTGCAGTGGCTTGAGGCGACCGCACAAACACTAAGGAGCAAAGGAGATGACTTGCGGCAGAGAGCGAGCCCCTGAACCGCGCTGAGCTCACGGAGTGACAGGACACGGTTCAGTGCAGGTCAGAGGCTCGCTCTCTGCATCACATCATTCTTCCCTGCTCCTCAGCGTTTACAGTCACCTCAAGCCACTCCACATGCTGAAGAAGTGTCAGTCAGCTGATTACTGCATGGGACACTGGAACTTGATATTGTTTTTTATTTTTGGTTTGTTTACAGGGGACAATGGCTTCAGGGAATTAAGTGTAAAAGGTGGGTATGTCTTATTTTTTTTATTTTTACAGTTGGAGACAGCAGGGGCAAAATACTACTCTCAACACTGCCCCTTGCTTGTGCTGATCGCAGCGCAAGCAAGGGACAATGATGAGAGATTCCTTCAGCACCCGGCGCTTGGGAACAGTGCTAACTGCACTGCTGATTCTCAGGTGCCGATACGTGCGATTCTGATGCGGCACACGCATGTCACATGGTCATCTCGGGTACTTGTTTTTCCAGTACCAGAAATATCAGGATATGTGAAAAAGCATTGAGATGATTTGAAACCCTGCACCAGTCTGTGTTGTAGGTGTACATAGTAACAAGTGCAGGGGGCAAAGTGAGTCAAAACTGCAAAAATATTTCAGTCACAAGTTTGAGCCACATCAGCTTTCTGTGTGATATGGCAAGACTGGTTTGTCTCTCCTCAAGTCACAAGACTGTTGTGCAGGTGGATGAAAGCAGAGCTGTATCATTACAAACATCTCCTGCAGTTCTCCTCTATAAACACTCACCTTTACTGACAGCTGTGAGAAGAGCCATTTACTGACAGCTGTGAGAAGAGCCAGAGATGTTTGTAGTGGCTCAGCACTGCTCTTGCTGCCAACATCTACTGATGTTCCAAGGAAGGGGAGTAGAGCGGTGCGGTATCACTAAACACTTCCTGCGGCTTTCCTCACAGCAATCAGAGCAAAGCTGGCAGCATTGTGAGAGGAAAGCTGCAAGAGGGGTTTAGAATGACAAATATTCTCTACTCCCCTCTTGTAATCACCATAGGTGCAAGCTGTGATGAGAGCAGAGTTGTGTCATTACATTCATATCAGGGGAGAGAAGTGGGTGCCACATTTTAAAGTTATAAATCCAGTGACAGACATTTTTAAAATTGCACTTCCAGAAAGACATTGCATTGGCCATTATGGAATTGGTACAGAGGCTGCTTTACTCAGTGTGTACCAATTTGAAGTAACCCACTTCAGTTCTGTCATGCCACATAATCCAGAGACTCCCTGAAATATTCCAAAATCGGCAAGCTGTGTCTATCGGAAGTCACTTTCCCTATTCAACCATCATTTTGAGTCTAACCGGGATAAATAGAGAATGGGACTTCACTCCACATATAGGACTGTTTGGGGTCATTCGTTACACCAGAGGGACAAAAAAAAAAAAAAAAAAAATTCATTTTGACCATGCTTGATCCAGATCATAGTTCGGCACAAATTAACACACATGCACTTTCAAAACAGCTCTTTTATTTAGGAAGAAAAACCAAAAACCAATGTTAACATACATTTCATACAAGCAAGATAACATTTTTTAATAGTTATCTTGCTAAAACATCTACTATGGTAGGGGAAAAAAAAAAACTTGAAATATAAATTCCTAAATAGAGCTTACAAAAGCACAATTAGTAAGATGTACTTAAATATACTATGCACACAACACTAAACCAGTTACACAATTTGTATGTGGTGATATTTTACACTAGTATACTGGATTGGGAAATTTTATTTTGGAGGCAAAGCAATCTGTCCAACGGTACAGGCCATAAGCCTTGCAATTCTTTAAAAGTGACCTTCCATCCTGGGATAGAAGGGACTTTTCTCATGTATAGTCACTGTCACTATACTTGGCCTCCGTTCACTTCAACAGTGTTCCTTTCCTTCCAAGATGGATGCACAGTGGCATTGGGAGGGCAGTAATATGGCTGAACCGTGCCTGCACGAAAAGAGGGCTGAGGACACAAAGTAGGGCGACTAAACATGGGAACTGTATAGTCACTTTGCAGTTCTAGTACTAAGTCTTTAAATTAAAAATGATATTCCTTCTCCATGAAGTGCACACTAACGACAAGACGGATGGCATTTACAGAAAATTATGAATTAAGCTGGAAAAGGCTTTTGTAAACTCTAAATTAAAGCAAAAAGTAATGTTATCTGGTTAAAAGCGAAATGTATTAAGGTAATAAATGTCAATTGAAATACGGCATGTAGATATATAGAAATCAGTAATTCAGATGCTTGGAAGCTTTTGCATAATGCTGCGATCCTCCAGAATGAAGGTTGGCAATCCAGTAACATGAAGATCAGATGACCGCTGGGTTATATGGACTATCCCAATGGCACAGGGTTGAGGAATATTGTATTTCAATATGCCCAATCCTTTAGTTATGGGAAATAAGACACTACCAGAGGGTCTGGTGGCATCCTACGCCTCTTGCCACATTGAAAGCACATGCACGCTTTGAGGAATTCAGGGTAGTCAGAAGAAATAGCTGTCAGCCAAATGAACATTTGGCCCACAGCTATCTACAGTGTATTGTTTAAAGAGATGAAGCTACATCTATATTATTTACCCCTACGGATAATTCATTAGAATAATTGTTGAAAAAAAAAATTATGTATGTAGCAATGTTGTTACACAATTTTGAAGTTCGGCCGAAAACTTATTGCAAACGCGACTGAAGACCACGACGGAGCCGAAAATATCTTACCTAAAATACAAAAACAAAAAAAGGGTAGAAAATTGCAATTTCAAAACATAACTGAAATATGTATTTCTACTTTAGTTAAAGTGGCATCAGCAGACTAACACCCATACCAAATAAAAAAAATAAAATTGCAGCTAACAAGGCAAAAATATCTCGGTCTGTTCCATGGTTTGTGCAATTTCATTCTTCTTTTCCTCCCCGTGCCTTAAGCCTCTGCTCTACACAATCAGGTAATTAGTGAACACCTGCGATTCTTTCTATGTGCAGTTTACTTTCTTTAAATGACAATTGCGTTGGCTGTAAGACGTGACATTCAAGCAAGTGCCACCCGTTGAGGTTGGCCAGCCAATCAATTGTATGGGTAGAATATATATAACAAAAAAAATAAAAACCGACTACCGCTGATAACCCCTTACTTTAGTCATTACTTTCGGGTCCCTGTTGACATCAGGAAATGCCACACATTATCATTGCAACCAGTAATTCACTGGGCAGGAGTTCGTGTGCAGTGAGACCAGGAAGCAAAACTGGAAGCAATATGACATCAGCAGAGGCATTACTACTTTTCAGCCCATTTGGAGCTTTAAAAAAATTAAAAATTGATTGGCTGGACAATTTTTATCTGTCATTTATAGAGTTAAAAATAGAAAAACGTATGAAAAACGAACTGTTAAAATAGTAGCACTAAGCAGCTAGGTGAAGTTATTCATAATCTCAGCTAGGTGCATTTAATTAGACGATGGTACGCCACAGCAACGCAAAATCTACTACTTTTCTTAAAAAACACCTTCTTAACCTTGCATAATGACACGAGTTGATAATTTTAGATGCCCTATATTTGCAGGTAAGTTAACATTTGCAAAACCTAAGGCATGCACTGATCAAATGCAAATGATGGCTGACAGACACAGGCAAAAAATGTGACTACTCTAAAAAGGACAAAGGGGAAGCAAAACAGCTTCTGTTTAATGCGTTGTCTTAACTGAACCTTTTGTGAAAAGGAAGAATACAGAAATTAAAAAACACTATCCGGAAAAAGGCAGCAGACAGAAAGGAAAAGGATTAATTACCAAATTATAAAATCACGAGGGGAAGTTAAATAAAAAACCCTCACCTCCTGAGCTTAGTAATACCGCGTGCGATCAGCGTAGTTATTCCGCATGTATCGTGGGGTTTCATAGAGAGTGTTACGCATTGTAGGGGCTAACCTGCGATCAGCGACATATTCATCCACAGCGGCGGTCGCAGGAGGAGGAGGAGGCCGACGAATTGGGCTTCGCTCTCGTGCGTAATAGCTGGGAATTGGAGGAGGAGGTGGTAACGCATGCCTCTCGTATGGAGAGGTCTCCAGACGTTTTCTGTGTGATAGACCGGACATTGTTGGAGGGGGGATAGGAGGCATACGACGATCCATATAGGCATCATACAATGAGGGGCGTATGCGATAACGCTGGTAATAGTCAATGAGGTTGCGGTGTTCCCGTTCATAGTACATACGCTCGTAGGCAGCAGCCGCCGCATTGCGCATAGGGACATAAGGATCTGCGAAAGGGTCATGACCGTAGGGCGACGCCAGATCCACCTCCTGAGCCATTTGGTCTAATGGACACACTCCGGACCAGTGGCCATCCTTCCCGCAACGATAACACTGACTTCGTTCTCCCATCCCCGGGGTGACTCGCAGACGACTCGTAGAGAGCTGAACGTGCATCCGTTTGCCTTCAAGAGAGCAACAACAACCAACAATGGTCAGGACAGCTCCCTTACTCAAGCACTAATATGACCAACTACAAATGTTACAGCAGTTCTGAATTAGTATACAAAGACCAAAAAAAGTCACAGCTATGGCTATGAAAAGCTATTAATAAAATAAAAAATTGGGTTTCTGTAACTTGAATAACGTGGAAAGAGGGCAGCTACCTGGCACCACTGACTTGTCCAGTACTGAAGTAATGACAGTTACTTACCTTTTATGGTCATGGAATCAGCAATTTGAGAAACTAGATTTGTACCTTCTTTAAAAAAAAAAATACATATAATTCAAGCATGTGAAGTTAAAAACTAACTTTGATAACACTTGCTGTATAGTTAAAGGGTATGTCTGGTCTAGATAGATATATCCCTTTAATGGCAATGTTTTACAGTGACTCACAAAGGCATGTAACCAGTGCGTGAATAGTTGGGATCTTATGTTCTAGTTGATGTGTATTTTAGTCAAACTCGCTGTGCTGCTGGTAATGCATCGCACAGTAAACAAACCATGCTCAAGTTTTTTTTTTGCCAAACCTTCCTGGTTACTGCATGCAAAGAGTTTACTCCTCATTTAATTGTTTTAAGTTTGGATATAAGAACTCATTCTTATTAGGAGCGGCTTCTTCATTTTGGATGCCTACCTGAAGTACACAAGAAAACAAATCAATATACAGGGCTGTGGAGTCGTGGACTGACTAAAATATATATTAAATTGGCTACAGTATTTCAATGCAGTATGTGTTGAATATTTTTTCATAAGAATTAGGGAAAGTTATGAAGTGTCCTATAAGTGTCTGTTCTATTCCTGATCCAAGATCTAAACTTTTATTGGACGAATCTGTTCTCTAGCGTTAAAATAATTAGATTTGAAGTCATCTGTGGAGGTTCTGATGGAGGCGATACTATTTCTCAGAACAAATTCATAGACTGCACAAGTGTTATTCAATATGTTTGTTGAAAACTGCCCCCCCCCTCCCACTGCATAGTTACAATTTATTAAGTTTGTGTTCTAAAGTAGTATTCAAGAAATAGGTTTTAATGTTCTATGATTATTGTATCATAATGGTGATTAAAAGACTGATATTTTACTACAGTAGATTTATCACTGAAACATGAGCCATGTGTGAGGGAGTCCGTCAGGGAAATTGAGTTGGGAGGTTTGGCACACAAGTTTGCCGAACCTAGCAGGAGAGGCCAATGATGTGTACAGTCATGGCCTGACATCAGTGAAGGCGAAAGGGAGGATCAACATGTTGCATTTTATCATGCCAGATCTTTGACTCTTAAAAATAAAATGTGCAGCTACAAGTGTCTGATGGCATCTTAGTCGCTCTTAAAATAAACGTGAACACTAGCTCAATCCCAGAGACCATTGAGGAAGTCAGCAATAAGACATCCTAAGAGTCTGCCCAGTGAAAAACCTCAAATAATTTTTTTTTTTTAAGTGGTAAAAATAAGAAAATATATAGGATGTACACCTCTGTTCCTTGAAGGCACAGCTAAAAATGGCTGTAAAAAAAACAGAAAACAAAATGGACAAGCCTTGATCGCTCCAGTGATGGCTCAAAATCTAAACCTTTGAAACTTTCCTTACACAGTGGCACTGTTTCAGTGATATCAGCCCTACAATCCCTAGCAGTTGTGCAACAACCAGCAAGCTCTGATTAATTGCAGCATGCAACATTTATCAGAGCTGACTCCTGTTTTGATGGACTAAAGGCTGCAGCCAATCAGTTGCCGGGGTCATGTTACTGGCAGAAATTGCAGTTTGGGAACTGTGCCACTCCGCCAGGCAAGTATCAAGGGTTTTTATTTTAGGATGGGCCCTGGAGCAATTAAGGTGTAGTTCAGTAGTGGACATAATTTATAAAAAGAAATGTATGAGAAAGAACTGAACAAACAAGGAAGAGAGAAAGAGGCCTATCCAACTCTGCTACATATTTTCACAAATAATCCTAACTACGTATTTCACCTTTAAAGTCATAGTTGTTTAGATTTCTGATGGCTTCAAGTGCTTCCTCTGCTTTCTCCATGTGAACAAATGCAAAATCCTTTACAATATCACATTCTAAGACAGCACCGTACTCTTCGAACTTTTCTCTCAACTCGTCACTGGTGCAGTCAGGGCTGAGGCTACTGACGTGAAGCTTTGTTGAAGCTTTTGGCTTTCCTCTGCTGTGTTCCACATTAATGCAGACATCATGCAATTTATATTGGTTCAGATTTGCAACAGCTTCGTCGGCTGACTTTTTGTCTTCCATATGGACAAAGCCATAATTTGTTATGATGTCACATTCTGTCACTTTCCCATACTGTTCAAACAGAGTCTTCAGTTCTAAAGGAGTCGCCTCAGGAGGGATGTTACCAATAAATAGTTTCACCATCTTGGCAAGCTTCAAAAGAAAAAAAAAAAGAAAAAAAAGACAGTGAGCTTTAAATGATACTTAAGTGAGTAGAATACAGACATGGCAAATTTAAACTAACTGCATCCCTGGAACTGATTCATGACCCAGTGATGCTGCATTAACATTTTTGAACACCACCCTTAAGTGAAACATGGAAGTCTGGATGAGGCCTGAGGTCTTGTCTTAACAGGGTGAGCTGATGTTTTTATTGGTATCATTTTGGGATAGATATGACTATGGTGTTTACCAATAAGGTCAATTTCATATTCAGATAGCTGACTTGTGGATGCAGTGATACCACGTAATTATTTAAAAAAAATATTTTAATAGGGGAAAAGATGGTGGCTATGCATATTTTCCTTTTTAATGTATTTGTTAAGTCTCCTTTTAAAGGACTTCAATCTGCGCTTGTCTGATTGCAACCATATGCAATGGATATAAAAAGTCTACACACCCTGTTAAAATGCTAAGTTTGTCATGTGAAAAGAGTCATACCAAGAACAATCGGTTCAGAACTTGTTCCACCTTAATGTTACCCATAATCTATAAAACTCAAAACAAACCCCAAAACTTGGGTGTAATTTTTTTTTAAGAGCAGTTGCATAAATATACACACCCTTAAACTAATTTGTGGAAGTATCCTTTTAATTTATGACAGGATTCAGTCTTTTTGGTAAGCGTATCAGAAAGGCACTCTTAGAATTGGCAGTCTTTGCAGTAGCTCTCCAATTTAGTCAGATTGCAAGGGAATCTCGTAGTGTACACTACCCTCTTCAGGTCAACTCACAGATTTTCAATTGGATTCAGGTCAGCCATTTCAAAACCAAAATCTTCTGGAAAAGCCATGCCTTTGTTGATTTGGAGGTAGGCTTATAGTTGATGTAATGCTGAAATTTCTCTTAGCAGATACCTGAAGATTTTAATGCAAAGTTGACCGATACATGAAGATTTAATACTCTTCACCTTGACTAAAGCCTCACTTTCAGCTGCCAAAAGAAGCTCCTCGGTATAATGCTACATCCACCATACTTCATGGTGGGTATGGTGCTCTTTTGGTGATGTGCAGCTTTGGCTTTGCACCAAACATACATTTTGAAATTATGAACAAAAAAGTTCAACCTTGGTCTTGGTGGTCTCATCAGATGACATGTTTCTTTCTACATGCCTTTGGCAAGCTTGATGTAGATTTCGGGAAGACATTAGGAAGACCACCGACGTTAGAGGTCGCTTGACCTGTCACATGACGTCCTGGAAAGTCCTTTTAGACCCTCGCGAGCTGCCGGGGGGGGGGGGGGGGACGACGTATTATTACGCGCGCTGCGATCGCGCCCGCACACAAGCGGTGCGATCGCCGCCGGGCTGACACCTGGTGCTATGTGCTGGGAGTGGTATACTCACCTCTCCTGCCAGCATCCAGCGATGTCTGCGGCGGCTTCCGGATGTTTCCATGACGACCCGATGTCGTCATGACAACATCTGGGTCACCAGGAAGTTACCTTGGTCATGCGCAGTGCGCAACCAAAGTAATGTCTCCCCTGTGTGCAGCACTGATTGTCATGCAGCCTAAGGGAGCTGCTGCTCTCTATGCCATGCAGCCGATCAGGCTGCAAAAAGTGAAAGTCCCATAGTAGGACAATGTGTAAAAGTAAAAAAAAAAAAAAAGTAGAAGTGATAAAAAAAAAGCAGAAAACAATGCTTTATTATCATACCGCCAAAGAAAAAATGTTATAACACGCGATCAAAAAGACGAATGTAAATAATAATGGCACCACTAAAAACGTCATCTTGTCCCGCAAAAAACAAGCCACCACACAGCTCCATTGTCCGAAAAAAAAAAAAAAGTTATAGCTCTCAGATTAAAGCGATACAAATAAATTATTTTTTCTAGAAAATAGTTTGTGTAAAAGCGACAAAACAATAATAAAAAAAAACTATATAAATGCGGTACCGCTGTAAATGCACTGACCCAAAGAACGCTGCATTATCAATTTTACCACACGCGGAATGGCATAAAAAAACACAATCCCTGAATTATTGTTTTTTGTTTATTCTGCCTCCCAAAAATCTGAATAGAAAGCGATCAAAAAATGTCACGTGCCCGAAAATGGTACCAATAAAAAGGTCAACTTGTCCCGCAAGAAAACAAGCAGTCACATGACTGTCGGCCAAAATCTGGAAAAATTATAGCTCTCAAAATATGGTGATGCAAACACTAGTCTTTGCAAAAAAAAAGCATCTTTTAGTGTGTGCAAACTGTCATTCATAAAAACCCGATATAAATTTGGTATTGCTGTAATCACACCGACCCGAAGAATAAAGTAGTCTAATCACTTATACCACACGAGGAATGGTGTAAAAAAATATAAACTCTAGGGTTACGGCTGTGCTAGGGTTGTTTTTTTTTTTTTCAAAAGTAATGAGAAAAAAAACAAAAAAAACACAATATGGCGACCAGTGCTGAGCGCAAGTGCTCGCTACTAGAGTTTGCATCGGGTACTCAGGTATGCACTGAGTATCACGGGTGCTCGAGTGACATACTGGAGTCTCTGCCCCATATGCTTTGCAGCCAAAAAAAAACGCTGCTGGGATCTCCTGCCATGCACAAGCGATCCCCGCATGTTTTTTTTTGGGTGTCTAACAACCGTGAAAGATGCGGGGCGGGGACTCGAGCATGTCATTCGAGCACCCGCGATACTTGGTGCATACCCGAGTACCCTATGCAAACTCAAGTAGCAAGCACTTGCGCTTAAGACTAATGACAACTTATTCAATATGATGACCTAATGTTATCAAATTCTGTCGTACCTTTGGGTTCAAAATGTACACTATACCCCTTGATAAAGTTCTTGAGGGGTCTAGTTTCCAAAATGGGGTCACTTGTGGGGGGTTTCCACTATTTCGGCACATCAGGGGCTCCCGAAATGCGACATGGCGTCCGCTCTTGATTCCAGGCAATTTTGCGTTCAAAAAGTCGCTCCTTCCCTTCGGAACCCTGACGTGTGCCCAAACAGTGTATTTTCCCCACATATGGGGTATTGGCATACTCAGGAGAAATTGCACAACTGTTTTTAGGTTCCATTTTCTCCTAACCCTTGTGAAACTAAAAAAATTGGGGAAAAAAGATCATTTTTGTGGAAAAAGTTTGATTTTTTTATTTTCACGGCTTCATGTTCTAAACTTCTGTGAAGCACCTGGGGGATAAGGGTGCTCACCACACATATAGATAAGTTCCCAAAATGGTGTCACTTGTGGGGGTTTTCCACTGTTTAGGCACATCCACTAATTATTCAAGCAAATTTTACATTCAAAAAGTCAAATGGCGCTCCTTCCCTTCCGAACCCTGCCGTGCACCCAAACAGTGGTTTTCCCCCACATATGGGGTATCTGCTTACTAAGGAGAGATTGCACAACAAGTTGCATGGTGCAATTTCTCCTGTTACCCTCATGAAAACGCAAAACTGGGGGCTGAAAAACATTTTTGTGGGAAAAATGTGAAAATGTTATTTTCACGGCTCCATGTTATAAACTTCTGTGAAGCACCTGGGGGTCCAAGATGCTCACCACACATCTACATAAGTTCCCTGAGGGGTCTAGTTTCCAAAATGGTGTCACTTGTGGGGGGTTTCCACTGTTTAGGCACATCGGGGGCTCTCCAAATGCAACATGGCGTCCGCTAATTATTCAAGCAAATTTTACATTCAAAAAGTCAAATGGCGCTCCTTCCCTTCTGAGCCCTGCTGTGCACCCAAACTTTTTTTTCCCCACGTTTGGGTTATCTGCGTACTCATGGGAACTTGCACCACAAATTTTGGGTTCTATTTTTTCCTGTTACCCCAGCAAAAATAAAAAAATTGCGGTCTAAAGTTACATTTTTGTGAAAAAAGTTAAGTTCATTTTTTTCTTCCCCATTCCAAAAATTAATGTGAAGCACGTGAAGGGTTAATAAATTTCATGAATGTGGGTTTGAGCACCTTGAGGGGTGCAGTTTACAGAATGGTGTCACTTTTGGGTATTTTCTGCCATAAAGGCCCCTCAAAGTCACTTCAAATGTGATGTTGTCCCTAAAAAATGGTTTTGTAAATTTTGGTGGAAAAAATGAGAAGTCGCTGATTAACTTTTAACCCTTACAGCGCACTAAAAAAAAAAATGTTTTGGTTCCAAAATTGTGCTGATGTAAAGTAGACATGTGGGAAATGTTATTTATTAACTATTTTATCTAACATCTCTCATTTAACGGAATAAAAATTCAAATTTTGAAAATTGTGAAACTTGCCAAGTTTTCAATTTTTTCACAAATAAACGCAAGTGATATCAAAGAAATTTTACCACTATCATGAAGTACAATATGTCACGAAAAAACAATCTCAGAATCAGCGGGATCCGTTTAAGCGTTTCAGAGTAACTACCTCAAAGTGACAGTGGTCAGAATTTTAAAAATTGGCCTGGTCATTAACGTGCAAACCACCCTCGGGTTAATTTTTTTTTTTTTTTTCCACAGGTACTATGGTACCCAGATTTGGAGTCTCCTCTACTCCAGACTCTGGTACCACCCGCACATTGAATCGCTTAACCCTGCTGTTCTGTTTGCATTTGCTATACACTTGTACTGTTCCCGGGTCAATATGACCCGACCTATTAATTCTTGATTTTTAGCTACTCTAAGTGTTTTATTTGAATACTTTTTTCATTATTATACTGTATGTGAACATGGTTGATCATAAACAAATTAAAAATTTAAATTCAAACTTAATTTATTTTTTTTCATAAAAAGGTTACACAGGCTTTTTACAATTATCTTTGATTGTTGGCATTCTGCACACAAACAAAGAAGCTTTACATTACTATTACATGAAATTTAACTTTTTGAAAACAATATTTATAAATCAGCAAATGAAAAATCATAAAAACTTCAACCTTTTTAGAAAGAAAAAACTGAACATGTTCATGCGTTTTTACACTGAACACAATAATAAGACACATGTCCTTTACACAGATATTTTGAACATCCAGCACATGTCAGATTAGTCTTATTGTGACAGGAAGATGGACAGAAGCTACATCTCTTCCTTTTTTTGCTGGTAGCTGTGCTGGTGGAGGCCATGGATGTGGAGTCTCTTTCTTGAGCATGCTGGACACTTTTTACAATGGCTGTTGCTCCTTCACTTCTGGGGGTCACTTTTCTGCTCTCAATATATGGCCTAACCAGGGATTTTCCCAATTCCTCAAGAAATAATCTTTTATGCAGCTTATTCCGGTTCCAATCGGGGTCGATTTCTCTCCATAAGACAAATGCATTGTATGCAGAAACGTCCAGTATGTTATAAAATAAAATCATTGGCCACCGATTGGTTTTGCGTTTGCATGTATATGTTGATATTGCTTGGTCTAAAGTTTCAACTGCTCCCTTTGTGGCATTCTAATCCAAAATAATGTCAGGCTTTCTGTCTTCTCTATCACTTACGGCATTGTCATGGTGCATTGTGCTCATTAGAATTACCTGTTTGGTTTTTTTTGGAACATAAGAAGCAACAGTTGTATTTCCAGAAAAATAAAAAGTTGAACTGAACACCTCTCTCTTGCTAAGGATACCTTGCGGTAGTTCAGGTTTGTTTTTTCTTATAGTACCCAGCATGGTAAGTTGTTTTTTCTTCAACATCTGGCCTAGTTGATAGGATGTAAAAAAGTTGTCACATGTGACATTTTGTACTTTTAAGCCATGAGTCAAATCGAGAACAACACGCATACCCTGATATTTTTCAGGTCTTACCAGGGGTTTTTCCTGTATACACGAACATTTAGAGCATATGAACTTTTGCTGTCGCAAAGTGTCCAGATCTTGATGCCGTATTTTGCTGGCTTACTTGGTATATATTGTCTGAATGGGCACCTACCTCGGAATGCCACCAGTTGCTCATCAACAGTTACATTTTCACCACTATTATACAATTTTGGTAGAATCTCTACCCATTGATTCCAAACATTTCTAATAGGTGCTAGTTTATCTTTAGCTCTTCTTTCCATTCTATCCGTTTTAGAATCAAACCGCAGTACTCTAGAAATTTCATGAAACCTTTCACGACACATTGTAGCTCTAAATATGTCGCGACCGGTTTCGCAATTCCACAAACTTTTAGTTGATTCACCATAAGATTTGTATACTCCCGCTAAAAGAAGTAAACCAATATAAGCATTTAGAGCTGTCACATCTAATTTTTTCCATTTATCACCATAAACTACTTGTCCCTCAATGTTTGTCATTTGTATTATAATATTTTGGATAGTCATATTTAGGAACAATGCGAATGCTGATCCTATATCAGATATTCTTGATGTAGCGTACCTTGTAGGACCAGGAGTAGCTTTTATGATATTTTCAGAGGACAATCTACCAGCCTGTCTAGGCTGCAAGTTCCAAATTACACACTTGTTTTTAGAAGGGATTTCTTGCATCCGGCTAGTTGTCTGGGTATCATGTTCCTCTTCATACTCCACTTCAGAATCCGAATTTTCAACATTGCTTTCCATCTCACTTATGTGGTCCTCCTCTTCGGACATTATTTCCTGTGGGACATCATCTTCTGAATCAGAGGCGTTGACAAGCTCTTCCAATTCAGCGTCAGTCAATATACTTTTTCGAAACATTTTTATCTAAGTTTGGAAAAGAAAAGAATAGTTGTAAAGATATGTATTCACAGCGTCAGTCAATAGACATTTTAGAAACATTTTTATCCAAGTTTTGAAGAAAAAAAAAATAATACCTGTAAAGATGTGTATTCACAGCTCAGTGCTCTCGCTCACAAATTCCAGTGTCTCTTTCACAGGACTTAGCTTCAGGGTGTAAGTCAAATGACTGGTGTCCAATTTATAAGACAACAGTGTCTTCTCTCACAAACTGAAAATGCATTTGACTAAATAAGTACTTGATTACTGATAACAGTGTAACCCCCAGCCTTTGAATGATAGACAACCAGTCTCATCTCTCACAAACAGAAAATGGATAATACTAGATAATTACTTGCTTACTGATAAGAACAGTGAAACCACCACCATTTTGAGATGAAGTACACATAAAAAACACAACTTTTGCAGTCAGAAATAATCAGAGACCTGTAGAACAGTATAAAATGCTATCGGGTCAAATTGACCCGAACAGTACAAGTGTAACAATCAGCATGTAGCAAAAAGTAAACAAAAAAAATATATAGAGCTCCACAAATGAGGAGAAGTCAAGATACCACTAGTTTCAAATCCTCATATAAAAAAATCTACAGGGTCTCAAAAATCATTTTGGGTCATATTGACCCGAACAGTACAGCAGGGTCCACATGTAGTCATACGGATATTAAGCGATTCAATGCAAGTCAATGGCAGTAAAAACGCAGTGCTTACGCAAAATAATTGGTAGTGCTGCGGATTATTCCGCAATGATAATCCGCAGCGGAAATTTCCACAGCATGTGCACAGCACATGCGGATTATCATTGGGGAACATTGCAGACCTTCTACCAAGCGTTTAAGCGTTTCTGCGGCGGAATTGCTTTAAAAAAAAAAAACGAATAGTGGGCACACAGCCTAAGGGTAAAGTGCCCCCTTCCTCCTCTCACCCTCAGCAGCTCTTACCTTTTATACTTTCTTTTAGGTGGTGTACAATTATCTGGATTTTTGTGGCTCACAAGCTCTACCCTTTACAAGCTTCTTATAGAAACAAAGACTGAAAATGAGTCCGGCTTCCTCCCATCATATCACCACAGGTCTTTCAGCAATTATCTGACAGTGTACATTGTCCTCAGTATGCTACACAGCTCATTACTGTGTTCAGAAGGACCTGCAATGATGTCATGGCCTTATCACTCCCTCCCAAAACGACATGACATCCTCAAGCTGCGTTCACACATTGCGTATTTCCCTGCGTTTTTTTACGAGCGCTTATTTCCTGCTTTTTTTACCAGCGTTTTTTAACGCAGGTAAAAAAAAGCACCTCCATTCACACACTGCGTTTTTTCCTGCGTTTTTTTACGGAGGTGCAGGAGAAAATTGAAGTGTGAGGAGAATTGACACCTGTATGTAATGTAATGTATGTGTATGTATGTAATGTAATGTATGTGTCTGTGTGTCGTGTGTGTACTGTCTGTGTCTATATGTCGTGCGTGTGAGTGTCCCCCTAGCAGTGTATGTACAGACAGCTTCTGGCTGCAGTACATACACTGCTTTAAAAGAAAAAAAACTATGGATACTCACCTATCCGATGGATGGGAGAGGTGTCCGGTCCGGTCCCGCGGCTTCCAGCATTTGCAGTGAAGCGATCAGCTGACCGGAAGCCGGTAAGCTACAGTCAGCTGAACGGTTCTCCGGCAGATGCTGGAAGCGGTGGGACCGGAGCGGACGCCTCTCCCATCCATCGGATAGGAGAGTATCCATAGTTTCTCCTGTGCCTCCATAGAAAAGTGCTGGAATTACGCAGTGTGTGAACACTGCTGCGTAATTCCATCGCTTATAATGGGCACAATAGGAGAAAGCGCAGGACGCAGCTGCGTAAAGAATTGACATGTCAATTCTTTACGCAGCTGCGCTTTCACGCTGCGTAAAATCACACTGTCTGAACGGCAAAGTGAATTTCCCATTCACTTTGCTGGCAGACACAAGGCACATTGCGAATTTTGAAAAAGTGCGCGCAAAAAAAACGTAATGTGTGAACGCAGCCTCACATGGCATGATCCACCCCCTGGCCCCTCCACCAGCAACCCTGACTACAAAAAAGTAACAAACACTGGTGAGTACATGATAAAAATAGCAGGGGCCTGAAAGGCCCCCGTTCCGTACAGATGTGGTTTTCCCCAAAAAAGCATTGTTACACCAAAATGCCTATCAAAAAAATTTATATGAACAACGGTATATTACCAACAACATACTTGAGGAATACCTAGAGTTTCAAAATTCAAAAGTAATTTTGCAGATAATAGCAAAAAAGTAAGCACCAGGGTCTAAAAGGCCCCCGATACGCATTGTAGGGTTAACATGATACCTTGGTTGATGAAGTCAGTTCTGTGGTTCTTGTGTAATCTTTACTTTCAGTTTGGAGATGATATGCTCTGCTTCGGGGCAGCATCTGGTGCTCTGCTTACATTTTCAGCTGTATGCTCTTATGGCAGGTCACGGTGCCTTCACTGACCTGCCTCCTATTTTACCTAGCCCTGCACTACTAGATGCATTATGTAAAATAGGAGGCAGGTCAGTGAAGGCACCGTGAGCTGTCATAAGAGCAGATGAATATGCAAGCACAGCACCAGATAGAGCGCCCCCACAGGCCATCCTGAAGCACAAGCATATCATTATCTATAAACAGAAAGTAAAGCTTACACAAGAACCACGGGACGGATTTCATCAACCAAGGTATCATGTTAATCAGTGTAATGTTGCCCACCTGACAGTATGTAGTTTACTGAGCACAATCCTGCTGACAGGTATGCTTTAAATTAAAGGCGTTGGTCGCCTTTTGTCAAGCACAAAATCACTGATTTCCCGGTGCAGTTATCTTCTCATTGGCTGATCGGTCATTTCCCATCTCAAAAGAAAGGAAAGCACTTTTTTTTTAACCCACCATTGTAAGTGCATTAAAAAAAAAAAAAAAGTCTTTGTAACATGGAATGTACCATTTATGCTTTGTTAGGTGCAGGCATATTGAGCACAAACTGTATTATATAGCCAGCAACCAAAGGTAGCACTGATCGCCATTGTATAACCCCTTACATGGAATCCGTCAGCAGTTTTTTTGCTATGTAATCCGAGCACAGCATAACGTAGGGGCCGAGACTACGATTCTAGGATATCCCATGCCATCATGTGACCGCAACTTCTGACTAAGCAAGTCACAAGCTCTCAACCCAAGTCTATGAAAGCCAGAAAGAGGGTCTCAGCCTTGTATTGAGTTGTGACCTCCGGCAAACTCTGGAGCAATACAGCAGATAAACTGCTAGAGAACAACGGGAGCAGTGGTGATGGGAGAAGATGGCACAGATGAGAGTACAGACAGAAGCACCATTCCAGCGCAAGATAAAAACCAAGATCCCGCTGGAGTTCTGCTTTAAAGAGGTGGTGCACGACATTGTATAACGTCCCCCATCGATTTAAACCTTGCAAGTCTTTGTAAATAGCTACTGCTGCCATACATGGCTGTTAGCAGCGCCACCGCTGACCGCTTGATCCGCATCACGTGAACCTGACTACAGCCGCCGGCACCTTGCGGAATTCCCCAGATGTGACCCAGTTGCATGCACTCACCCTGATTGACCTGGGCTATGTTACACCGAGCGCCACAGTCCAGTATCCAGCATGCGCTTGCGGCAATGAAAGCAGAGAGGGAAAGCGTGTGCTGGATATTGGGCTGTGACTTGGGGTGAAATGCCACCCACAGCCCAGTCAACTGGGAGGGGAGGAGAGCGCATGCGACTGGGTCACACATGGGGAAATCAGGAAGTTGACGTGACATCAGAAGAGGCTGCAACCGGGAAGGGAGGGAGTGGTCACATGATTCAGACCGAGCTAACAGCGATAGCGCCGCTCACAGGCACATGGCAACAAGAGGTATTTACAAAATTTTAATTGATGGAGGCATTACACAGTGTAGTTGACCATCCCTTTAGGCTATGTGTCCACGATGCAGAAATGCTGCATATTTTTTCCGCTTCTCCCTGGCAGGAAAAACGCATGCGGATTTTGCATGCGTTTTTCTCGCCAGGTAGAAGCGTTTGTCAAGCGTTTTTGCATGCATTTCTGCATGTGGGTTATCAAGTGCTTTTCCAAGCGGATTTTAGCATCACTTAAAAAAGTGCTTGACAACTTGTTCACACTATATAAATCCATGCAACCGGCACAGATTTATAGTAGTGTGACCAAGTTAGTTAAAAAAAAAGAAAAAAAAAAAAAAAAAAAAAAAGAATAAGAATGGTAAAAAATAAAGATTATACTTACCTTCCGATGTCCTCCCGGTGTTTTCTCTGCTGCGTCCGGTCTCTTGCACTGCTCGCGGTGGTGTGAAGGACCTGCGGTGACATCATTGAGTCATGTCACATGACTCAATGACATCACCGCAGGTCCTTCACACCACCGCGAGCAGTGCAAGAGACCGGACGCAGCAGAGAGAACACCGGGAGGACATTGGAAGGTAAGTATAATCTTTATTTTTTACCATTCTTATTCTTTTTTTTTTTTTACAGTTTCTATGGTACCCAGGTCTGGATGAGAGTCTCCTCTCTTCCAGACCTGGGTACCATCCGCACATTGAACCGTGTGATATCCGCTTGTGCACATGTAGTCATGCGGTCCAATGCAAGTCAATGGCGGCGATTATGCTGCGTGTCCGCAAAATTAATGGGGGACGGATTACCAAGCGTTTCAGCTGAGAAAATTCCACAGCATAAACATTGGAAAATGCTTAGTGGGCACACAGTCTTAAATTTCAAATCAACGTAAACCGTACTGACCTGCAGAATTGAACTGCCAGGTCATCTTACAAAACCGTAAAAACAATGGCGGCATAGTGTGTCCCCCTCCTATTTTCTAGTACATGATATAGTATAAAATGAAATGGTGTTAAGCTTTGCCTAAAAACAAAACAAACAAAAAACCCCACTTGGTTACATAATCAGAATAAATCAAACTTTGGGCTTTAACAAAAAAATATATATATTAATTTTAATTTTTTTAATAAAAAATAAAAAGGGACAAAAAAAAAGTGTAAAACAAACAAAAAAGGGGCAAATAAAGGATTATCTTCTTCCCCCAAGATCAGCTCCTACAGAATATATAAGGAAAGTTCTGGAAAACCGAGTAGGTCTGCAGTGAGCTCTAGTGTAGCCCTCAGGAAAGCTCATTCACCAGGGACACAACACCCAACATCAACCCTACGCCAGCTCCTACACACATACCGGACGCTAACGGACCGATTTCACTTGCGCCTATGCCGCCGTTATTCAGCGGTAAAAATCGATATAACACCCGGATAACACTCACCGTACAACCACACGAGCGAACGACACAAAATGGCAACTGCCGAAGCTGCGCTGTAAGAGCTGTGAAAGAGATGGGCGGGGCTCACACATAAACGCCGTTGATTGGTCAGCTCAGGCTGCGTTTTACATGATGATTGGCTAGTTTAGTTTCAGCCTTGGTGGACAGGAAGTGGTTCGTTACTCGGCGGCAAGCGCTGGCTCGCTTCTTCCTGAAGGCGGCGGCCATTTTGTCGCTCAGTGATTCCTATTCACGCTTGTTCTCGGTGGCGCCGTGTAAAATGGTGAGCAGGAAACTGCTCAGAACAGAAACGTATAGAATGAGTTAGCGCATACGCGATACTGAAGTGATACAGCGCATGCTGTTAATGTTTTACCTCATAAGGCATGCAGCCATTTTATGCTGAGGTAACTTCCCATTCTGTCACGTTTCCACAAAGTTTTTCCTCACGTGTGAGCAGGAATTTGCACCAATGGCCTCAATGCAAAATCTCAGACTTCCACAGCCTATTTTCCATTTTTGCTTCTTCCAAAGGCCATAACTTTTTATTTTCCATCGACATGGCCGTACAAAGGCTTTTTTTTTTTTTTAAGAACAAGACGTATTTTCCAATGAAGCCATTCATTTTACAAAACAATATACTGGAAAATGTGAAAAAAAAATTGAAATGGCGGAAAAAATGCAGTTTCGCCATTGATATTTTTGGAGGTGGAGGTTAAAACATTCATTGTATGGGGAAAAAAAAATTACCTGGAAATATGATTCCCCAGGTGTGTACGCTCATAAACATACCAAACTTGATTAGATTTATTTTTTTTTGCATTTAAAGGGGTTGTCCACTACTTTATATTACCCCCCAAATATGTCCCCCCAGGGCCCCTAAGACTTTTTGCAAATACGTTATGTTGCAGATAATGCCTGTGAGTGGCGATATCACTGGCCGCTCACAGGTGACCCCCGGCTGCAGGTGGCTCTGACATCCGCTGATGTCATGACAAGTGCTGGCAGCAGCCGGGGATCTTTTTCTTACTGGTTCCATGGTGGATGCCAGGCTGTGGGCGGGGTTACCCCCCGCGTCACACCCGTGCGCGGTGGATGCTAGTTGTGATGCGGGGAGGGTATCCCCGCCCACAACCCAGCAGACACCGCGGGGTCCCCAGCGCTGAGTCACGCCTCACTTGTCGTGACGTCAGCGTGGGGTCACGTGATGCCTGTGAGCGGCCACCGATACACGAAACAGGAGTGAAGGCGTCGGGGTCGGCGCATGCGCATAGTGCTATCCGACGCCATGTGCAGTGTGTCTTCAGCAAAATGGCGCTGGACAGCGCGGTATGGGCACGCGCCTACTCCGGCGCCACACTCTTCCCTCGGCCTCCGTCAGAACAGGACACCGCAGCGCTGGAGCACAGGGAAGAAAGGTGAGTATAAGTGTTGTTCTTATTTTGTATGTGTGCAGTGTGAAAGGGATGAGGGGGTCACACATACCAGGATTCGGGGATGTGGGGGCCACGCATACCAGGATTGGGGGATGAGGGGGCCACGCATACCAGGATTGGGGGATGAGGGGGCCACGCATACCAGGATTGGGGGATGAGGGGGCCACGCATACCAGGATTGGGGGATGAGGGGGCCACGCATACCAGGATTGGGGGATGAGGGGGCCACGCATACCAGGATTGGGGGATGAGGGGTGCCATGCATACCAGCATTGGGGATGAGGAGTACCATGCATACCAGGATAGCATTGTGGGGTACCATGCATACCAGGATGAGGGGTACCATGCATACCAGAATAGGGATGAGGGGTACCATGCATACCAGGATTGGGGGATGAGGGGTACCATGCATACCAGGATTGGGGGATGAGGGGGACCATAAATACCAGGATTGGGGGATGAGGGGGGCCATGCATACCAGCATTAGGGATGAGGAGTACCATGCATACCAGGATAGGAATGCGGGGTACCATGCATACCAGGATGATGGATGGGGTGCCATGCATACCAGGATGAGGGGTACCATGCATACCAGAATAGGGATGAGGGGTACCATGCATAACAGAATAGGAATATGTGGTGCCATGCATACCAGGATTGGGGGTGAGGGGTACCATGCATACCAGAATAGGGATCAGGGGGCCATACATACCAGGATTGGGGATGAGGGAGCCATGCACACCAGGATGAGGGGTTGGGTGCCATGCATATCAGGATTAGGGGAGGAGGAGGCCATACATACCAGGATTGGAGGATGAGGAGTGCCATGTATACCAGGATGAGGGGTACCATACATACCAGAATAGGGATGTGGGGTACCATGCATAGCAGGATGAGTGATGGGGTGCCATGCATACCAGGATGAGGGATGGGGTGCCATGCATACCAGGATGAGGGGTACCATGCATACCAGAATAGGGATGAGGGGTACCATGCATACCAGGATAGGAATGCGGGGTACCATGCATACCTGGATTGAGGGATGAGGAGGCCATACATACCAGAACTGGGATGAGGGGTGCCATGTATACCAGGATGAGGGGTACCATACATACCAGAGTAGGGATGCGTGGTACCATGCCTACCAGGATAAAGGATGGAGTGCCATGCATACCAGGATGAGGGGTACCATACATACCAGGATGAGGGATGAGGTGCCATGCATACCAGGATGAGGGGTACTATACATACCAAGATAGGGATGAGGAGTGCCATGCATAGCAGGATTGGGGATGAGGAAGCCATGCATACCAGGATGAGGTATTGGGTGCCATGCATACCAGGATGAGGAGTACCATACATACCAGGATAGGGATGAGGAGTGCCATGCATACCAGGATTGGGGATGAGGGGTACCATGCATACCAGGATTGGGGATGAGGGGTGCCATGCATACCAGGTTTGGGATGAGGGGTGCCATGCATACTGGGATAGGGATGAGGGGTAACATGCATACCAGGATAGGGATGAGGGGTAACATGCATACCAGGATAGGGATGAGGGGTACCATGTATATCAGGATGAGGGATGGGGGGCCATGCATACCAGGATTCGGATGAGGTGCCATGTATACAAGGATAGGGATGAGGGGTACCATGTATATCAGGATGAGGGATGGGGTGCCATGCATACCAGGATGAGGGGTACCATACATACCAGGATAGGGATGGGGAACCATGCATACCAGGATTGGGTATGAGGGAGCCATGCATACCAGGATGAGGGGCGCCATGCATGCCAGAATTGGGGATGAGGGGTGCCATGCATACCAGGATTGGGGATGAGGGGTGCCATGCATTCCAGGATTGGGGGGTGAGGGGTGCTATGCATACATAATTGGGGGTGAGGGGTACCATACATACAAGGATTGGGGATGAGGGGTGCCATGCATACCAGGATTGGGGGTGAGGGGTGCCATGCATACCAGGATTGGGGGTGAGGGGTGCCATGCATACCAGGATTAGTGGTGAGGGGTGCCATGCATACCAGGATAGGGATGAGGCGTGCCATGCATACCAGGATAGGGATGAGGGCAGCACATAACAGGATGGAGGAACAGGATTGGGGGCAGCACAAATACCAGGATGGTGGCAGCACATACCAGCATGGGAGACCATATACCAATAAAAATGCTCGCCACCCGGGCGTAGAACGGGCTAAATAACTAGTATATATATATATATATATATATATATATATATATATATATATATATATATATATATATACACACACACAATACAGACCAAAAGTTTGGACACACCTTCTCATTTAAAGATTTTTCTGTATTTTCATGACTATGAAAATTGTACATTCACACTGAGGCATCAAAACTATGAATTAACACATGTGGAATTATATACTTAACAAAAAAGTGTGAAACAACTGAAAATATGTCTTATATTCTAGGTTCTTCAAAGTAGCCACCTTTTGCTTTGATGACTGCTTTGCACACTCTTGGCATTCTCTTGATGACCATCAAGAAGTAGTCACCGGATATGGTCTTCCAACAATCTTGAAGGAGTTCCCAGAGATGCTTAGCACTTGTTGGCCCTTTTGCCTTCACTCTGCGGTCCAGCTCACCCCAAACCATCTCGATTGGGTTCAGGTCTGGTGACTGTGGAGGCCAGATCATCTGGCGTAACACCCCATCACTCTCCTTTTTGATCAAATAGCCCTTACACAGCCTGGAGGTTTGTTTGAGGTCATTGTCCTGTTGAAAAATAAATGATGGTCCAACTAAATGCAAACCGGATGGAATAGCATGCCGCTGCAAGATGCTGTGGTAGCCATGCTGGTTCAGTATGCCTTCAATTTTGAATATATCCCCAACAGTGTCACCAGCAAAGCACCCCTACACCATCACATCTCCTCCATGCTTCACGGTGGGAACCAGGCATTTAGAGTCCATCCGTTCACCTTTTCTGCATCGCACAAAGACACGGTGGTTGGAACCAAAGATCTCAAATTTGGACTCATCAGACCAAAGCACAGATTTCCACTGGTCTAATGTCCATTCCTTGTGTTCTGTAGCCCAAACAAGTCTCTTCTGCTTGTTGCCTGTCCTTAGCAGTGGTTTCCTAGCAGCTATTTTACCATGAAGGCCTGCTGCACAAAGTCTCCTCTTAACAGTTGTTGTAGAGATGTGTCTGCTGCTAGAACTCTGTGTGGCATTGACCTGGTCTCTAATCTGAGCTGCTGTTAACCTGCGATTTCTGAGGCTGGTGACTTGGATAAACTTATCCTCAGAAGCAGAGGTGACTCTTGGTCTTCCTTTCCTGGGGCGGTCCTCATGTGAGCCAGTTTCTTTGGAGCGCTTGATGGTTTTTGCAACTGCACTTGGGGACACTTTTAAAGTTTTCCCAATTTTTCGGACTGACTGACCTTCATTTCTTAAAGTAATGATGGCCACTTGTTTTTCTTTACTTAGAATTAATATTATGGCAAGAAAAAAGCAGCTAACAGTCTATCCAGGAGGACTATCAGCTGTGTAGCCACCAGACTTCTGCACAACACAACTGATGGTCCCAACCCCATGTATAAGGCAAGAAGTCCCACTTATTAAACCTGACAGGGCACACCTGTGAAGTGAAGACCATTACCGGTGACTACCTCTTGAAGCTCATCAAGAAAATGCCAAGAGTGTGCAAAGCAGTCATCAAAGCAAAAGGTGGCTACTTTGAAGAACCTAGAATATAAGACATATTTTCAGTTGTTTCACACTTTTTTGTTAAGTATATAATTCCACATGTGTTAATTCATAGTTTTGATGCCTTCAGTGTGAATGTACAATTTTCCTAGTCATGAAAATACAGAAATATCTTTAAATGAGAAGGTGTGTCCAAACTTTTGGTCTGTACTGTATATATCTCTACACTGCTCCAAAAAATAAAGGGAACACTTAAATAACACATCCTAGATCTTAATGAATGAAATATTCTCATTGAATACTTTGTTCTGTACGAAGTAGAATGTGCTGACAACAAAATCACACAAAAATTATCGAGGGAAATCAAATTTATTAACCAATGGAGGCCTGGATTTGGAGTCACCCCCAAATTAAAGTGGAAAAACACACTACAGGCTGATCCAACTTTGATGTAATGTCCTTAAAACAAGTCAAAATGAGGCTCAGTATTGTGTGCCCTCCATGTGCCTGTATGACCTCCCTACAACGCCTGGGCATGCTCCTGATGAGGTTGCAGATGGTCTCCTGTGGGATCTCCTTCCAGACCTGGACTAAAGCATCCGCCAACTCCTGGACAGTCTATGGTGCAACGTGACTTTGGTCGATGGAGCGAGACATGATGTCCCAGATGGAGGGGGCCGTAGGAGGGCAACAACCCAGCAGCAGGACCGCTACCTCCGCCTTTATGCAAGGAGGAACAGGAGGAGCACTGCCAGAGCCCTGCAAAATGACCTCCAGCAGGCCACAAATGTGCATGTGTCTGCACAAATGGTTAGAAACCGACTCCATGAGGGTGGTATGAGGGCCCGACGTCCACAGATGGGTGTTGTGCTCACAATCCAACACCGTGCAGGACGCTTGGCATTTGCCACAGAACACCAGGATTGGCAAAGTCGCCACTGGTGCCCTGTGCTCTTCACAGATGAAAGCAGGTTCACACTGAGCACATGTGACAGACGTGAGAGTCTAGAGACGCCGTGGAGAGCGATCTGCTGCCTGCAACATCCTTCAGCATGACCGGTTGGCAGTGGGTCAGTAATGGTGTGGTTTGGCATTTCTTTGGAGGGCCGCACAGCCCTCCATGTGCTCGCCAGAGGTAGCCTGACTGCCATTAGGTACCGAGATGAGATCCTCAGACCCCTTGTGAGACCATATGCTGGTGCGGTTGGCCCTGGGTTCCTCCTAATGCAGGACAATGCCAGACCTCATGTGGCTGGAGTGTGTCAGCAGTTCCTGCAAGATGAAGGCTTTGAAGCTATGGACTGGCCTGCCCGTTCCCCAGACCTGAATCCGATTGAGCACATCTGGGACATCATGTCTCGCTCCATCCACCAACGTCACGTTGCACCACAGACTGTCCAGGAGTTGGCGGATGCTTTAGTCCAGGTCTGGGAGGAGGTCCCACATAAGACCATCCGCAACCTCATCAGGAGCATGCCTAGGCGTTGTAGGGAGGTCATACAGGCACGTGGAGGCCACACACAATACTGAGCCTCATTTTGACTTGTTTTAAGGACATTACATCAAAGTTGGATCAGCCTGTAGTGTGTTTTTCCACTTTAATTTTGGGGGTGACTCCAAATCCAGGCCTCCACTGGTTAATAAATTTGATTTCTGTAGTATCGGCGTCTCTGCCCCCTGACAGGCAGAGACGCCGTCCCTTTTACCGCCGCGCTCCCCGCCCGGCGTCCTCCGGCGCTCCTGTTTCTGCTGGCGCGCGTAGCTTCCCGGGCACTGTGTTCTGGGCGCACGCGCTCCCTCCCCCCTAAAGGGGCCGCGTGCGCCGTCCTAAGGAGTCCCCGGCCAATGGCCGGAAGACCTCTCATATATAAGGCACCTCCTCCAAAATGGAGGCGCCCGTGCAAGGTTGTAGCTTGTGTCTTAAACTCTGCTTCAACCCTCAGATCCCGCTGCTAGCCCGACTACCAGTCCTGCCTGCCTGCCTGACTACTAGTCCAGCGCGCCAGCCTGACTACAAGTCCAGTCCGCCAGCCTGACTACAAGTCCAGTCCGCCAGCCTGACTACCAGCCCTGTCCGCCAGCTTGTCTACTCTCCAGCCCGACAGTCTGTCTACAGTCCAGTCCGCCAGTCTGTCTATGGGCCCTGCCCGCCTGCTTACTTGGAAGCACCTGCCTGTTACCTGCCGTGCCTGCCCGCTTACCTGGAAGCACCTGCCTGTTACCTGCCGTGCCTGCCAGCCCGTTTACCTGGAAGCACCTGCCTGTTACCTGCCGTGCCTGCCAGCCCGTTTACCTAGAAGCACCTGCCTGTTACCTGCCATGCCTACCAGCCAGCCTACCTGAAGGCTGCTGCTCTCATACAAGGTAGGTCCCAGAGTAGCACCTGGTCCCTCTGCTCGGTCCCTCCCTGGTCACCGAGTCGAATGAGCCGCCGTACGACCTTGGTCAGTCCGAGTTGATACCTAGTTACGCCCCTCTGGTCCCTCCTTGCACCGCAGTACAGAGGTTCCACCACCCGGATCCGTAACAGTTTGCACGGGCCATGGTAACCGGTGGCCCCCAGGCCCCTTCGTTTGCTGACCTGTATCAGGAGGTTTCTCGTCAGAGATCCCAACAGGAAACCATCCTGACCTACCTGAGGTCTGTCAAGTCTCGCCTGGACATGCTGTCTGTTCCACCTGTGTCCGCCTCAAGTCGAGCGACACCCGCTCCGGGAGCGCCGCTGCCTACCGATACCACGGCATCCAGCCTAGGACCCCGGCTTTCTGCACCTCATTTTGGAGGTGACTCCGTCCTATGTCGGGGCTTTCTGAACCAGTGCATGCTGCACTTTGAACTTCTGCCACATCAGTTTCCCTCCGACCGGGCCAAGGTGGCATTCATCATGTCTCACCTCACCAGGGAAGCATTGCCATGGCTAAACCCTCTATGGGAGAGAGGGGATTCCCTGGTGTCCGATCTTCCGGCTTTCCTCACCGCCTTCCGGAGAGTCTTCGATGAACCGGGACGAAGGATTTCTACTGCCTCCTCATTGCTCCGTCTCCGCCAAGGGAGTCTCACCGTGGGCCAGTATGCCATACGGTTCCGTACCCTCGCTTCTGAGCTTGCCTGGGACAACGAGGCCCTGGTGTCCACCTTCTGGGAGGGTCTTTCCGGTCGGATTAAGGACCAGTTAGCCGGCCGGGACATTCCCACCACCCTTGATGACCTGGTGTCACTAGCTACCCGGATTGACATCCTTTTCCTAGAATGTGCTAAGGAGACTACCCGGGAGAGAAGATTTCCCCGTCTTGCTCCTGTGTTCCAGAAACCGGCTCCCCAAACAGCAACTCCCCGGGCATGCTCGCCCAAACCCATGCAGATCGACCAGACCAAGATGGTCAAGTCTTGCCAAGAAAGACGCCGAGCCGAGGGGAGCTGTTTCTTCTGTGGTAGTAAGGAGCACCTGATCCGCTCCTGTCCGGTGAAGCCGGGAAACTCCAGTGTCTAGGACCGCTCGGAGAGGTCGTCCTAGGCAAGAGTAAATCCTCTCTGTTCTTGACTTTGTCCATCTCTATCTCCTGTGGAGAGAAACGCTTCTTTGAAAACGCACATCTGCACTCCGGAGCCGCTTGGAATCTCATTTCCCAGTCCCTTGTAGAGAAGTATGGCAGTCGCTTCAGTGGATGGAAGACTCCTTCCGGCGATCATCTTGCTCGTCACAGCAGGTAACCCTGCAGGTGGGAATGCTGCACTCAGAGAGAATCTCCTTCCATGTGCCTTCCGGACTCTCTCACCCCCTTTTGCTAGGTCTACCCTGGCTACAGAGACATGAAGCCATTCTGAATTGGCAATTCTTGGAGGTGCTCCGTTGGGGGCAGGATTGCCATGAGACCTGCCTGGTTCCGGTTCGCCCGGCTCGACCTCCATCTACTCCGGCTAATTTACCTGGTCTACCGGCACCTTACTGGTCCTATGCTGATGTCTTCGACAAGAAGGAGGCAGAGACACTGCCACCTCATAGGCCATATGATTGCCCTATCGACCTGGTACCCGGTGCCACTCCACCCCGTGGGCGTATTTACCCGTTGTCATTGGCCGAAACCCGGGCCATGTCGGAGTACATCGAAGAAAATCTGGCTAGGGGATTCATCCGGAAATCTTCCTCCCCGGCTGGAGCCGGATTCTTCTTCATAAAAAAGAAGGACAGTTCACTATGCCCCAATATCGATTACAGAGGACTCAACCAAATTACCATCAAAAACAAATACCCCCTGCCGCTCATCTCTGAGCTGTTCGACCGCCTTAAAGGCGCGAAGATCTTCACCAAGCTCGATCTTCGTGGGGCGTATAACTTGGTCCGGATCCGCCAAGGAGAGGAGTGGAAGACAGCATTCAATACCCGGGACGGTCACTATGAATACCTTGTGATGCCCTTCGGTTTCTGTAATGCTCCCGCCGTCTTCCAATAATTAGTTAACGACATCTTCCGTGACCTCTTATATTCTTGTACCTGGACGACATCTTGGTCTTCTCTCCGGATCTTCCTACACACCGGAGGGATGTTCGTCAGGTCCTGCTTAGGCTCAGGCAGAATCACCTATATGCAAAATTTGAGAAATGCCTCTTCGAGCAGACCTCTCTTCCATTTCTGGGCTATATTATCTCTAAGACTGGTCTACGGATGGACCCCGAGAAGGTCTCTGCCGTCTTAAAGTGGCCCTGTCCGGAGGGGTTGAAGGCGATTCAGCGATTCCTGGGCTTCGCCAACTATTACCGTCTCTTCATCCCACATTTCTCTTCCCGGACTGCTCCCATCTCTGCGCTCACACAAAAGGGAGCAAATCCTAAGGAATGGCCATCCGAAGCGGAGGAGGCCTTCCTCTCCTTAAAACAAGCCTTCTCTTCTGCCCCTGTGCTGCACCGTACGGATAGCAGTTCTTTCTGGAGGTTGATGCTTCCTCTTCCGGAGCCGGAGCGGTGCTCATCCAGAAATCTTCATCCGGGAGAATGGTAACCTGCGGCTTTTTCTCCAAGCTCTTCTCCTCGTCTGAGCGCAACTACTCCATAGGAGACCAAGAACTGCTAGCCAGCAAATTGGCACTGGAGGAGTGGCGTTACCTGCTCGAGGGGACTCTGCACCCGGTGGTCATCTATACTGACCACAAAAACCTGGCATATCTACAGAATACCCAAAGACTCAATCCGCGTCAGGCCCGGTGGTCTTTGTTCTTCACCGCTTCAACTTTACCCTACATTACCGCCCGGCGGACAAGAACGTTAAAGTCGGCGCCTAATCATGATCCTTCCTGTCTTCAGTTCAAGAGGCGGAGCCTATGCATATCATCGATCCTTCCAAAGTGATGAATGTGGCCCCTTGGACCTGTCTCGTCTCCCACCCGGTAAGACGTTTGTAGTGGTTCCGGATCGTAAAAAGGTTCTTGACTGGGGTCATTCATCCAATCTAGCTGGCCATGCTGGCCAGAAGACCTTCCTGCTCATTACCCGGCATTACTGGTGGCCTTCCCTGTGCAAGGATGTTGTAGACTTCGTCACGGCCTGTTCGTCCTGTGCCCGCAACAAGGTTCCCAGACATCTTCCAGCCGGCCGTCTCCTGCATCTTCCCGTACCTGCTGCCCTGTGGCAACACATTGCTATAGACTTTATTACTGATCTTCCTGTTTCTGCCGGTTGTAAGGTCATTTGGGTGATCACCGACCGCTTTTCTAAAATGGCCCACTTCCTCCCTCTGCCTGGTCTCCCGTCAGCATCTGTGCTGGCTAAGGACTTTGTCCATCACATCTTTCGTCACCACGGCCTGCCCCTCCACATTGTGTCTGATCGGGGGATCCAGTTCACTTCGCGCTTCTGGAGAGCCACGTGTAAGCTGCTGGATGTCACCCTGGATTTCTCCTCTGCTTACCATCCGCAGTCCAGTAGCCAAGTGGAACGTATCAACCAGATCCTTACCAGCTTCCTCCGGCACTTAGTCACCGCTCACCATACCGATTGGGTGGAGCTCCTACCATGGGCCGAGTTCTCCTATAACAACCATGAGAGCGAATCTTCTTCCAAGTCCCCGTTCTTTGTGGTCTACAGGCAACATCCCCGGATTCCGTTTCCCGTTTCCGCTTCAGTGGACAACCCTGCCGCGGAGTCTCTGGTCAGCGAATTTTCCACTATTTGGGAGAACATTAGATCCGCACTTCTTCATACCTCCGAGCGGATGAAGAGACATGCGGATAAGAGACGTCTGGATCCGCCTCAATTCCGTCCGGGAGACAAGGTTTGGCTCTCCTCCAAACATGTTCGTCTCAAAATACCCTCCTATAAGTTGAGTCCACGGTTCATCGGTCCATTTCAAGTCCTCAAGCAAATCAACCCAGTAGCCTACAAGTTAAAACTCCCGGCCACTTACGGATTCCCAACTCCTTCCACGTATCTCTCCTCAAACCAGTTGTGCTTAATTCTTTTTCCGACAAACCAAGTACCTCCCAAGCTCCGGTCTCCGCTGAGGACGTCTATGAGGTAGAGAACATTCTGGCCACCAAGAGGGTAAGAGGAAAGACCTTTTTTCTGGTGGATTGGAAGGGGTTTGACCCAGAGGAGAGAACTTGGGAACCCAGGGAGAACATCCACGCCCCGCTTCTCCTTAAAAAATTTCTTTCAGGCCTAAAAAAGAGGGGGCGTAAAGGGGGGAAAACTGTAGTATCGGCGTCTCTGCCTCCTGACAGGCAGAGACGCCGTCCCTCTTACCGCCGTGCTCCCCGCACACGGCGTCCTCCGGCGCTCCTGCTTCTGCTGCTGCCGGCGCGCGTAGCTTCCCGGGCACTGTGCTTAAGGCACGCTCCCTCCCTCTTAAAGGGGCCGAGTGCGCCGTCCTAAGGAGTCCCCGGCCAATGGCCGGAGGACCTCTCATATATAAGGCACCTCCTCCAAAATGGAGGTGCCCGTGCAAGGTTGTAGCTTGTGTGTTAAACTCTGCTTCAGCACTCAGGTCCCGCTGCTAGCCTAACTACCAGTCCTGCCCGCCAGCCTGACTACTAGTCCAGCCCGCCAGCCTGACTACTAGTCCAGCCCGCCAGCCTGACTACTAGTCCAGTCCGCCAGCCTGACTACTAGTCCAGTCCGCCAGCCTGAATACAAGTCCAGTCCGCCAGCCTGACTTCCAGCCCTGTCCGCCAGCTTGTCTACTCTCCAGCCCGACAGTCTGTCTACAGTCCAGTCCGCCAGTCTGTCTACGGGCCCTGCCCGCCTGCTTACCTGGAAGCACCTGCCTGTTACCTGCCAGCCCGTTTACCTGGAAGCACCTGCCTGTTACCTGCCGTGCCTGCCAGCCTGTTTACCTAGAAGCACCTGCCTGTTACCTGCCGTGCCTACCAGCCAGCCTACCTGGAGGCTCCTGATTGTTACCTGCGGTGTCTGCCAGTCCGTCTGCCCGGATCACCCGTCAGCCTGCCTGCCGTGCTCATCTGCTGTACCGGTCAGTCCCTGCCTTCTGACCAGTGCGAGTCACCTGCTCTCATACAAGGTCGGTCCCAGAGTAGCACCTGGTCCCTCTGCTCAGTCCCTCCCTGGTCACGGAGCCGATTGAGCCGCCATACGACCTTGGTCGGTCCGAGTTGATACCTAGTTACGCCCCTCTGGTCCCTCCTTGCACTGCAGCACAGAGGTTCCACCACCCGGATCCATAACAATTTCCATTGATGATTTTTTTGTGATTTTCTTGTCAGCACATTCAACTTTGTACAGAACAAAGTACTCGATGAGAATATTTCATTCATTCAGATCTAGGATGTGTTATTTGAGTGTTCCCTTTATTTTTTTGAGCAGTGTATATATATATATATATATATATATATTAGATAAATATTTATATATACTAGCTATTGAGCCCGTTCTATGTGCGGGTGGTGAGCATTTTTATTGGTATATGGTCTCCCATGCTGGTATGTGCTGCCCCCATCCTTGTATTTGTGCTCCCCAATCCAGTTGCCCTATCCTGTTATGTGCTGCCCTCATCTCTATCCTGTTATGCATGGCACCCCTCACGCCCAATCCTGGTATGCAAGGCACCCCTCATCCCCAATCCTGGTATGCATGGCTCCCTCATCCCCAATCCTGGTATGTATGGCCCCCTCAGCCTTATCCTGGTATGCATGGGCCCCTCACTCCCATCCTGGTATTCATGGCACCCCTCATCCCCAATCCTAGTATGCATGGCACCCCTCATCCCCAGTCCTGGTATGCATGGCACCCCTCATCCTGGTATGCATGGCTCCCTCATCCCCAATCCTGGTATGCATGGCCCCCTCAGCCTTATCCTGGTATGCATGGGCCCCTCACTCCCATCCTGGTATGCATGGTACCCCTCACTCCTATCCTGGTATACATAGTACCCCATCCCTCATCCCTAGCCTGGTATGCATGGCACCCCATCCCTCATCCTGGTATGCATGGTTCCTCTCATCCCTATCCTGGTATGCATGGCACCCCATCCCTCATCCTGGTATGCATGGTCCCCCTCATCCCCCAATCCTGGTTTGCATGGTCCCCTCATCCCCAATCCTGGTATGCATGGTACCCCTCATCCCCCAATCCTAGTATGCATGGTACCCCTCATCCCCCAATCCTGGTATGCATGGTCCCCCTCATCTCCCAATCCTGGTATGCATGGTCCCCCTCATCCCCCAATCCTGGTATGCATGGTCCCCCTCATCTCCCAATCCTGGTATGCATGGTCCCCCTCATCCTCCAATCCTGGTATGCATGGTCCCCCCACATCCCTATCCTGGTATGCATGGCACTCCATCCCTCATCCTGGTATGCATGGTTCTCCTCATCTCTATCCTAGAATGCATGGCACCCCATCCCTCAATCCTGGTATGCATGGTCCCCCTCATCCCCCAATCCTGGTATGCATGGCCCCCCCAAATCCCTATCCTGGTATGCATGGTACCCCTCATCCTGGTATGCATGGCACTCCTCATCCCTATCCTAGTATGCATAGTACCCCATCCCTCATCCCTATCCTGGTATGCATGGCACTCCATCCCTCATCCTGGTATGCATGGTTCTCCTCATCTCTATCCTAGAATGCATAGCACCCCATCCCTCAATCCTGGTATGCATGGTCCCCCTCATCCCCCAATCCTGGTATGCATGGCCCCCCCAAATCCCTATCCTGGTATGCATGGTACCCCTCATCCTGGTATGCATGGCACTCCTCATCCCTATCCTAGTATGCATAGTACCCCATCCCTCATCCCTATCCTGGTATGCATGGCACTCCATCCCTCATCCTGGTATGCATGGTTCTCCTCATCTCTATCCTGGAATGCATGGCACCCCATCCCTCAATCCTGGTATGCATGGTCCCCCTCATCCCCCAATCCTGGTATGCATGGTCCCCTCATCCCCAATCTTGGTATGCATGGTCCTCTCATCCCCCAATCCTGGTATGCTTGGTCCCCTCATCCCCCAATCCAGGTATGCATGGTCCCCTCATCCCCCAATCCTGGTATGCATGGTCCCCTCATCCCCCAATCCTGGTATGCATGGTCCCCTCATCCCCCAATCCTGGTATGCATGGTCCCCTCATCCCCCAATCCTGGTATGCACAGTCCCCTCATCCCCAAACCTGGTATGCATGGTCCCCTCACCCCCAATCCTGGTATGCATGGTCCCGCTCATCCCACAATCCTGGTATGAATGGACCCCGTACATCCCTATCCTGGTATGCATGGCCCCCCCACATCCCTATCCTGGTATGCATGGTACCCCTCATCCCCAATCGTGGTATGCATGGCACGCCTCATCCCCAATCGTGGTATGCATGGCACCCCTCATCCCCAATCCTGGTATGCATGGCACCGCTCATCCCCAATCCTGGTATGCATGGCTCCCTCATAACCAATCCTGGTATGCATGGCCCCCACAGCCTTATCCTGGTATGCATGGGCCCCTCACTCCCATCCTGTTATGCATGGCACTCCTCATCCCTATCCTGGTATGCATGGTACCCCATCCATCATCCCTATCCTGGTACGTATGGTACCCCTCATCCTGGTATGCATGGCACTCCTCATCACTATCCTTGTATGTGTGGCGCCATGCTGCGCATGGTGCCACAGAACCCAGAAGGGTGCATTGACGGATTTATCCACAAGAGGCCCTCACTACATGCAAACACCTCCACCTTCCATCTCATACCAGCAGAGGGAGCCCTGATAGGGATATATAAAGGGAAGGTGGAGCCAGGCAGCTCAGTCTAAAGTTAGTGATTAGATAAGTCTACAGTTAGTGTTCAGAGAGGAGCACGCAGGCTGCTGTGTGAGGCAAGCTAGGCCTCCAGCAGTACTGAAGCCTAGTGAGGGCCCCGAGCGTGGCCGAAGGTGAGTGGAAGAAAGGAGTGATAAAGGGGGCAGAGGAGCATACCAGGCTCACCCCAGTATATATACCGGACACCGGGTCCAAGCCTACCGGGACCCTTTACGCCCAGTAGGGATAACCGGAATCCCAGGAGGACTACAAGTCCCTGGCAAACCGGAAGCTAGACACATACAGGACCAGGAACCACGAAGGCCCCGACGTCCAGGGAAAGTGGTTACCAACCGGAGGTCCTACTTCAGAGCAACAGGTGGAGTAGAAAAAGCAAGACACATAAGCTAGGCACAGTTGCAGGCTGGCCAGGAGCTTACACGGAGGCAGACACGGATCAGGAGGCCTTATACCCGCTCCCTGGGGAGAAGTCCAAAAGTGCGCTCTTCACCTAGAGTACCCTGGACTGTATTTACCAGCTGTTCCAGTAAAGGTAACGAAGCAAAACCCCGTCTCTGTCCGTTACTCCTGCTGCATTCTCTACCTGCACAACAACGCCCAGCGCACCCACCATCTATCTATCTACACTGCCCTGAGGCCCGCTCCACCTGTGGGGAGCTGTACCATCTTTAGCTGCCTTGTCACCTGCCTCAGAGGACTGCTGCAGCGCTGGTGACCTTCACCAGACACCACAGGTGGCGTCACGAATTTCTCTGAACTTTATTAGTAATCGCTACCCCTTTTGTGCACTGTCCGCCCTGGGCCAGCCACCGTGATATATATATACTGTCCCCAAACAGTAAGGCCCCCAGGGGCGCGACATCCCAACTGGCGTCACGAACAGGATTGCGTGCCCGTTGCCACCTGGTACTGTGCGCCTTAAAAAAGACTGTAAATCTTACTGTGGTGAAGTTTTTTCCCGCCAATTGCCGCTGTTTCCCGCCATTATCTGCCATTTTCGGGTTGCCGCGCGGGAAGAAGAGGGGTGTAACAGCTGGAAGCGCGCAAAGTCGAGGACACGCCCCGCCCCTGACGTTGAACCAGGAAGCGTCAGGTCCTGGAAGGAGCCAGAGGACGTCAGAAGCAAGCGACGCAAGGTCCTGAAAGAAGACCGTCGCCCGCGGAGCTGCGGCCTACCTCAATGAAAAGTTCAGAAGGTAGGCTCTAGTTCACTAGGGGGGCACAACGATGTCCGAAGCCCAGCAGAGCGCCGGAATACCGGTTAACGGCCCCGATGTCACACTTGCGATCGACGCTGAGCAGGCTGAAGCGGCCGCTCCACCAGCAGGGCCTGTAACCCCTGTCATACCTATGGCCCTGCCGTATATCCCGGGAGCAAAGTGGTTTCCCCAGTATAATGGCAAACCAGACACCCTGTCCGGATTCAAGAGGAAGATATGCGGCATACTGGACATGTATTCTATGACTGGTAAGCAGAGAGCCGCTGTAGTGTTAGGACAATTGACTGGTGCCGCTGAGCGTGAAGTTGAAACCTGGCCAGACGCAGACCAAGAATCAGTGTCCACCATCTTTAAAAGACTGCAAACAGTGTTTGAAAACCGCACTGAAACAGATCTCCGGATGAGGTTCTACCATTGTGTCCAAAAACCTGAGGACATTATCCTGGACTATGCCTGGCGCTTACAGGAGGCCCTGCGGTCCCTGAAACAGGTTAGTCCAGCCAGCATCCATGATGAAAATAAAATGCTGATGGAACAGTTCATCCGGGGGTTAAAGTCCCAGGAGGAGAGCAGAACTGTATGGTGGTGGGCCTTAGACCATCCAGATGCCACCTTTGACACCCTTAAGGACATGGCTATAAAGGGCCTGCAGCCCCTGGAAACAACAGACACTGCTATCCAGCGTTACCAGGGTGGGGCCACCCCCGTGCCTGCAGCACCCACCGTTCCTTCACTAACGGCCGAAACAAGGAAGCAAACAGTGCCCCCTAGCGAGCTGGACAGCCTACGCTCTGAGGTGCGCCAGCTAAGTAAAACCCTGGCCACTGTCATGAGCACCCTGCAGCTACAGACGGAGCCTGAGCCAGAAGGAAGGATCTTGCTAGCCGACAGCCCTGATGATGTCCCCTGGATGAGAAGAAGAAGGAGGACAACGCCACCCCGTAGGGCGAGAAAACCACCCCGGAGGGGGACAATGCCGCCCCGTGGAAGGACCAACGACCAACGGCGCCCTCCAGAGGACTTCATTTGCTACCGCTGCCATAAAGCAGGCCACACCACGCGGAGGTGTCCTTTAAACGAGGAAACCCTGGGGCCGAGGGCCGACACCCAGGAGTAGACCAACCAGGCCCATCAAACTGGTACCACCGGTTCGTGGGAGGAAGACCTTTCCTGCCAATTGTGGTGGACGGCATCGCGACCCCTGCCCTGCTGGACACAGGATCTCAGGTAACCATCATGCCTGATGTCCTCTACGATTCACTGACTGAGGACCAATAACTCAAAATATATTATAACCACCAACATACACAAAAATTACTGACTGAGGTGGAATAGCAATAAATAAAAAATGATATTTTATTATAAATATTAAAATATGATGAACAAACCACCATACTAAATGCAGTTTATCCTGTATGTCCCCTCCTTTATCACACGGGTCATACTCAGGATATTAATATTCCCTAAAACCAATCACCCAATGTGTAATAACTGATGTCTAGACTACTCTCAATATATCTCTATCCTAAATTGCCAACCCTTAGACGAATATAAGCTATTTCCACAGGGGGAACATGGAATTATTATTGCACTTTGCCCTCTGCAGAATATAAGACTATAGACCCCTTCTTATCCTATATATAGTCGGGGTTATATGAAAATGGAGAGGTTTAAATTATTTCCACAGGGGGAGCATAGAATTATTATTGCACTTTGCCCTCTGCAAAATATCAGACTCTAGACCCCATCTCATCCTATATATAGTCGGGGTTATATGAGACAGGAGAAATATTAATGTAGTAAATCGCATTACACATAAAGATGCATACCCTTTACCACGTATAGAGGAATCCCTGTCTGCCTTAAAGTCTGCAAATTACTTCTCCACCCTTGACCTCACTAGTGGGTACTGGCAAGTAGGTGTTGCTGAGGAGGATCGGGAGAAGACGGCCTTCACCTCCCCGATGGGACTCTGCGAGTTCAACAGTATGCCGTTCGGACTCTGCAACGCCCCCGGAACGTTCCAGAGATTGATGGAGTGCTACCTGGGACACCGCAACTTCGAGACTGTACTACTATACCTGGACGATGTGATAGTGTACTCCAAAACGTATGAGGACCACTTGAAGCACCTGGCAGAGGTATTTGAGTCGCTGTCCCGGTATGGGATGAAGCTGAAGCCCTCAAAGTGCCACCTGCTCAAGCGAAAGGTACAGTACCTGGGGCACATCGTCACTCCAGAAGGAGTAGCACCAGACCCGGAGAAGGTCACTGCCATCCAGAAATGGCCGGAGCCGAAGAGCCTCAAGGAGGTACGTCAGTTCCTGGGACTAGTCGGGTATTACCGGAGGTTTGTGAAGGACTATACCAAGAAAGTGGCACCTTTGCAAGATCTCCTGGTAGGACAGTCCGGGAGAGGCAGAAAACCCCCTGTTTCAGTGGGGTAAGGACCAAGTTGAATCCTTTAAGGTGATGAAGGAGATCCTGACCGTCAAAGAGATCCTAGCCTACCCTGACTACAGCCAACCGTTCCTGCTGTACACTGATGCCAGCAACGAGGGATTAGGAGCTGTGTTAAGTCAGAAGCAGAATGGCCAAGTAAAGGTGATCGCCTATGCAAGCAGGAAGCTCCGCCTGACCGAGAGGAACCCAGAGAACTATAGCAGCTTCAAGTTGGAGTTCCTGGCCCTGGTCTGGGCCATCACCGAGCGGTTCAAACACTACCTAGCCTCCAGTAAGTTCACTGCCTACATAGACAATAACCCCTTGACTCATCTGGAAACAGACAAGTTAGGAGCCATGGAACAACGATGGATGGCTCGACTGTCAAATTACCAATTCACTATTAAGTACCGGGCGGGCCGCAAGAACGCCAACGCCGATGCCCTGTCCAGGATGCCTCACCAGTCGGACACTGAAGAAGTGGATGACCTGGAAGAGATTGAGCTACCTGCCTTCCACCGTAATGGAATGGTCCACGAGCAACGAGCCTCCAGGAGGCATCGCGGTAAGACGCTAAACCCTTTGCCTCACCACAGCTGGAAGGAGACCCAGGACAGCGACCTGGTTGTCAGCCGTATCAAGGAACTGATAACCCAGGAAGGTTCCTCCCTGGAGAAGGAAGCGTTTCCACAAGCCAAGCAACTGTGGGGTGAGAGAAGCCGGCTGTTCATCTATAGAGAGAAGCTGTGCCGAAGGTACGTCAACGCGAGGACCCATGAGATGGTTTGGCAGATCGTAGTGCCCAGGACGGACATCCAGATGGTGTTGGAGGCCTACCACGATCAAGCGGGGCACTTTGGCTGGAAGAAGCTAGAAACCCTGCTAAAAGGTCGGTTTTACTGGGTTGGAATGCGGAGCTCCATAGAGAGATGGTGCCGAGACTGTGGACCCTGTAGCCTCAGAAGGAAAGACTACAGCAGCCAGAAGGCACCCCTGCAACCCATCAAGACAATTCGACCCTTGGAGATCGTGGCCCTGGATCATGTCAAGCTGTCACCCAGCAGGTCAGGATATTCCTATGCCCTGACCATGGTGGATCACTACTCCCGGTTCCTGGTGGTAGCCCCCTCAAGGATCTGACGGCAGAAACTGTGGCGAAGACGTTTCAGGCGTACTTCTGCAGACCCCATGGATACCCAGAGCAGGTGCTGACAGATCAAGGCTCAGCCATTGAAGCCGAATTGTTCAAGGAGTTCTGTCATCTGTACGGGTGTAAAAAGATCCGGACTACACCGTACCACCCCCAAACCAACGGTCTCTGTGAAAAGATGAATAACATCGTCATCGACCTGCTGAAGACCTTACCACTAGAGGAGAGAAATCAGTGGCCAGACCTACTACCTGACCTGGTAGATCTGTACAACCACATACCTGTGAGTTCCACCAATTGTACTCCAGCATATCTCATGCGAGCAAGACCTGGAAAGTTGCCCATGGACCTGGAGCTTGGTGTAATAGAACCCGAAGCAGATATATCCACTGAGGACTGGGACACGACCAGACAGGAGCAGTACAGAAGAGTACAGGCCTGTGTCGAAGACGGTCTCACTCGGGCACGGGGCAAGCAGGAAGCCCACTACAATAAAAGTGCCCCCACAGAACCCTTCACACCAGGAGAAGTGGTGTTAAAGAGGAAAAGGAGAAACCACAAACTTGATGACCAGTGGGAGAGAGAACCCTACACTGTGTTAAAGTCAAGATTTGATAGCAGGAAGACCTGTCTAATTACCAAGGACGGAGGAAGAACAACTGCAATGGTATCAAGAGACCACCTGAAGTTGTGTCCAGATCTGCTAAAGCCCCAGGAGGAAGTGCCTCTCACTGAACCGGAGGGGCCTAAAGAAGAAGTAATCCACACTGAATTAGGAGATTGGCCCCAAATAGGAGGAGCAGTGATAATACCTGTGATCCCCTTCTTTCAACAGCCAGAAGACCCTTTACAGCAAGAAGAACCTATAAGTGCTCCAGAAGAGCCTGCTCAAGAAGAATCCCCGGAAGAAGGATTCCCGGTTGGAGCAGAGCAAGAAGGCCCAGCCAATGGTACACTTGCCAGTCCCATGGAGAGGTTAAGGCAGTTTTACAACCTACCCACACATAGAGCTGACAGGGTAACAGATACAGATACCATTCACACTCCCGTACTACGCAGATCCACACGTAGCACCAAAGGCCAGGCCCCTGTTAGGTTTAGTGAATAAATAGAAATATCTACAGTATAAATAGTTGCCCCTGGGGTATATTATTATTGTGAAATTTTCATGTATTCATTTATTGTTGTGTTTTGCCTTGCTAATGGACAATTTGGGTGATATGGAGACTTTTCTATTGTATTTATTACCCGTAAGGGTATATATAAAAAGACTCTGTGGCTGAGGACTGTGAGCAGCCCAAAAACTGTTCATGTACATAATTGCACTCCCTGGAGTGCCTTGTTACAGACCACTGAACAAAAACCCATTTGGCGTGGCGGAAGACGTGGTCCATCACCTGGATCACCTATGCCCTGCACCCACACCCAGGGCCTACGTGGAGGGTTTGCGGACGGGTCCCTCATGCTACCATGTACTTTTGGTGAAAAGGACACCAGGTTACGGGACTTGCAGTTACCTTATTATTGTAAATATTGATGTAATTGTTATTATTGTTGTTTAACTTGTTTTTGCAAAAATGCTTCAGTCCAGGAGTACTGAGTTTTACTAGGGGGGAATGTGGCGCCCTGCTGCGCATGGTGCCACAGAACCCAGAAGGGTGCACGGATGGATTTCTCCACAAGAGGCCCTCACTACATGCAAACACCTCCACCTTCCACCTCATACCAGCAAAGGGAGCCCTGATAGGGCTATATAAAGTGAAGGTGGAGCCGGGCAGCTCAGTCTAAAGTTAGTGATTAGATAAGTCTACAGTTAGTGTTCAGAGAGGAGCACGCAGGCTGCTGTGTGAGGCAAGCTAGGCCTCCAGCAGTACTGAAGCCTAGTGAGGGCCCTGAGCGTGGCCGAAGGTGAGTGGAAGAAAGGAGTGATAAAGGGGGCAGAGGAGCATACCAGGCTCACCCCAGTATATATACCGGACACCGGGTCCAAGCCTACCGGGACCCTTTACGCCCAGTAGGGATAACCGGAATCCCAGGAGGACTACAAGTCCCTGGCAAACCGGAAGCTAGACACATACAGGACCAGGAACCACGAAGGCCCCGACGTCCAGGGAAAGTGGTTACCAACCGGAGGTCCTACTTCAGAGCAACAGGTGGAGTAGAAAAAGCAAGACACATAAGCTAGGCACAGTTGCAGGCTGGCCAGGAGCTTACACGGAGACAGACACGGATCAGTAGGCCTTATACCCTCTCCCTGGGGAGAAGTCCAAAAGTACGCTCTTCACCTAGAGTATCCTGGACCGTATCTACCAGCTGTTCCAGTAAAGGTAACGAAGCAAAACCCCCTGTCTCTGTCCGTTACTCCTGCTGCATTCTCTACCTGCACAACAACGCCCAGCGCACCCACCATCTATCTACACTGCCCTGAGGCCCGCTCCAGCTGTGGGGAGCTGTACCATCTTTAGCTGCCTTGTCACAAGCCTCAGAGGACTGCTGCAGCACTGGTGACCTTCACCAGACACCACAGGTGGCGTCACGAATTTCTCTGAACTTTATTAGTAATCGCTACCCCTTTTGTGCACTGTCCGCCCTGGGCCAGCCACCGTGATATATATATATACTGTCCCCAAACAGTAAGGCCCCCGGGGGCACAACATATGCATGGTACCCCATCCCTCATCCCTATCCTGGTATGCATGGCACCCCATCCCTCATCCTGGTATGCATGGTTCCCCCACATCCCTATCCTGGTATGCATGGTACCCCTCATCCCCAATCCTGGTATGCATGGCACCCCTCATCCCCAATCCTGGTATGCATGGCAACCCTCATCTCCAATCCTGGCATGCATGGTCCCGTCATCCCCCAATCCTGGTATGCATGGTCCCCTCATCCCCAATCCTGGTATGCATGGCACCCCTCATCCCCAATCCTGGTATGCATGGCACCCCTCATCCTGGTATGCATGGCTCCCTCATACCCAATCCTGGTATGCATGGCCTCCTCAGCCTTATCCTGGTATGCATGGGCCCCTCACTCCCATCCTGGTATGCATGGCACTCCTCATCCCTATCCTGGTATGCATGGAACCCCATCCCTTATCCCTATCCTTGTATGTATGGTACCCCCTCATCCTGGTATGCATGGCAGTCCTCATCCCTATCCTGGTATGCATAGTACCCCTTCCCTCATCCCTATCCTGGTATGCATGGCACCACATCCCTCATCCTGGTATGCATGGTTCCCCTCATCCCTATCCTGGTATGCATGGCACCACATCCCCCATCCTGGTATGCATGGTCCCCCTCATCCCCCAATCCTGGTATGCATGGTCCCCTCATCCCCAATCTTGGTATGCATGGTCCCCTTATCCCCCAATCCTGGTATGCATGGTCCCCTCATCCCCCAATCCTGGTATGCACGGTTCCATCATCCCCCAAACCTGGTATGCACGGTCCCCTCATCACCAAACCTGGTATGCATGGTCCCCTCACCCCCAATCCTGGTACCCCACATCCCCCAATCCTGGTATACATGGCACCCCTCATCCCCAATCGTGGTATGCATGGCACCCACCATCCCCAATCGTGGTATGCATGGCACCCCCCATCCCTCAATCCTTGTATGCATGGCACCCCCCATCCCCCAATCCTGGTATGTATGGCCCCCTCGTCCCTATCCTGGTATGCATGCCACTCCTCATCCCTATCCTGGTATGTATGGTACCCCTCATCATGGTATGCATGGTATCCCATCCCTCATCCTGGTATGCATGGTACCCCACATCCCTATTCTGGTATGTATGGTAACACTTATCCTGGTATACATGGCACCCCTCATCCCAATTCTGGTATGTATGGCATCCCTCAATCCTGGTATGTCCTCCTCATCCCTATCCTGGTATGCATGGCACCACATATTCCTATTTTAGTAAGCATGGTACCCCTCATCCCTATTCTGGGATGTATGGTACCCCATCCCTCATCCTGGTATGCATGGTACCCCGCATTCCTATCCTGGTATGCATGGCACCCCTCATCCCCAATGCTGGTATGCATGGCACCCCTCATCCCCAATCCTGGTATGCCTGGCACCCCTCATCCCCAATTCTGGTATGCAAGGCACCCCTCATCCCCAATCCTGGTATGCAAGGCACCCCTCATCCCCAATTCTGGTAAGCATGGCACCCCTCACCCCCCCCAATCCTGGTATGCATGGTCCCCTCACCCCCCCAATCCTGGTACCCATCATCCCCCAATCCTGGTATGCATGGTACCCCTCATCCCTATGCTGGTATGCATGGTACCCCTCATCCCCAATGCTGGTATGCATGGCACCCCTCATCCCCCAATCCTGGTATGCATGGCACCCCTCATCCCCCAATCCTGGTATGCATGGCACCCCTCATCCCCAATCCTGGTATGCATGGCACCGCTCATCCCCAATCCTGGTTTGCTTGGTACCCTCATCCCCCAATCCTGGTATGCTTGGTACCCTCATCCCTAATCCTGGTATGAATGGTCCCCCTCATCCCCCAATCCTGGTATGAATGGTACCCCTCATCCCCCAATCCTGGTATGCATGGTCACCCTCATCCCCCAATCCTGGTATGCATAGTCACCCTCATCCCCCAATCCTGGTATGCATGGTCCCCTCATCCCCCAATCCTGGTATGCATGGTCCCCTCATCCCCAAATCCTGGTATGCATGGTCCCCTCATCCCCCAATCCTGGTATGCATGGTACCCCTCATCCCTATGCTGGTATGCATGGTACCCCTCATCCCCAATGCTGGTATGAATGGCACCCCTCATCCCCCAATCATGGTATGCATGGCACCCCTCATCCCCCAATCCTGGTATGCATGGTCACCCTCATCCCCCAATCCTGGTATGCATGGTCCCCTCATCCCCCAATCCTGGTATGCATGGTCCGCTCATCCCCAAATCCTGCTATGCATGGTCCCCTCATCCCACAATCCTGGTATGCATGGTCCCCCTCATCCCCCAATCCTGGTATGCATGGTACCCCTCATCCCTATGCTGGTATGCATGGTACCCCTCATCCCCAATGCTGGTATGCATGGCACACCTCATCCCCCAATCATGGTATGCATGGCACCCCTCATCTCCAATCCTGGTATGCATGGCACCCCTCATCCCCAATCCTGGTATGCTTGGTACCCCTCATCCCCCAATCCTGGTATGCATGGTCACCCTCATCCCCCAATCCTGGTATGCATGGTCACCCTCATCCCCCAATCCTGGTATGCATGGTCCCCTCATCCCTCAATCCTGGTATGCATGGTCCCCTCATCCCCCAATCCTGGTATGCATGGTTTCCTCATCCCCAATCCTGGTATGCATGGTCCCCTCATCCCCCAATCCTGGTATGCATGGTCCCCTCATCCCCCAATCCCAGTACCCCTCATCCCCCAATCCTGGAATGCATGGCCCCCTCATCCCCCAATCCTGGTATGCATGGTCCCCCTCATCCCCCAATCCTGGTATGCATGGTACCCCTTATCCCTATGCTGGTATGCATGGTACCCCTCATCCCCAATGCTGGTATGCATGGCACCCCTCATCCCCCAATCATGGCATGCATGGCACCCCTCATCCCCAATCCTGGTATGCATGGCACCCCTCATCCCCAATCCTGGTATGCTTGGTACCCTCATCCCCCAATCCTGGTATGCATGGTCCCCCTCATCCCCCAATCCTGGTATGAATGGTACCCCTCATCCCCCAATCCTGGTATGCATGGTACCCCTCATCCCCCAATCCTGGTATGCATGGTCACCCTCATCCCCTAATCCTGGTATGCATGGTCACCCTCATCCCCAATCCTGGTATGCATGGTCCCCTCATCCCCCAATCCTGGTACGCATGGTCCCCTCATCCCCCAATCCTGGTATGCATGGTTTCCTCATCCCCAATCCTGGTATGCATGGTCCCCTCATCCCCCAATCCTGGTATGCATGGTCCCCTCATCCCCCAATCCCAGTACCCCTCATCCCCCAATCCTGGAATGCATGGTCCCCCTCATCCCCCAATCCTGGTATGCATGGTCCCCCTCATCCCCCAATCCTGGTATGCATGGTACCCCTCATCCCTATGCTGGTATGCATGGTACCCCTCATCCTCAATGCTGGTATGCATGGCACCCCTCATCCCCCAATCATTGTATGCATGGTCACCCTCATCCCCCAATCCTGGTATGCATGGTCACCCTCATCCCCCAATCCTGGTATTCATGGTCCCCTCATCCCCCAATCCTGGTATGCATGGTCCCCTCATCCCCCAATCCTGGTATGCATGGTTTCCTCATCCCCAATCCTGGTATGCATGGTCCTCTCATCCCCCAATCCTGGTATGCATGGTCCCCTCATCCCCCAATCCCAGTACCCCTCATCCCCCAATCCTGGTATGCATGGCCCCCCTCATCCCCCAATCCAGGTATGCATGGTCCCCCTCATCCCCCAATCCTGGTATGCATGGTCCCCCTCATCCCCCAATCCTAGTATGCATGGTCCGCTCATCCCCCAATCCTGGTATGCATGGTCCCCCTCATCCCCCAATCCTGGTATGCATGGTCCCCTCATCGCCCAATCCTGGTATGCATGGTACATCTCACCCCGGTTATGTATGGTCCCCTCACCCCTCCAATCTTGGTATGTGTGGCCCCCCTCATCCCCCAATCCAGGTATGCATGGTCCCCCTCATCCCCCAATCCTGGTATGCATGGTCCCCCTCATCCCCCAATCCTAGTATGCATGGTCCGCTCATCCCCCAATCCTGGTATGCATGGTCCCCTCATCCCCCAATCCTGGTATGCATGGTTTCCTCATCCCCAATCCTGGTATGCATGGTCCCCTCATCCCCCAATCCTGGTATGCATGGTCCCCTCATCCCCCAATCCCAGTACCCCTCATCCCCCAATCCTGGAATGCATGGTCCCCCTCATCCCCCAATCCTGGTATGCATGGTCCCCCTCATCCCCCAATCCTGGTATGCATGGTACCCCTCATCCCTATGCTGGTATGCATGGTACCCCTCATCCTCAATGCTGGTATGCATGGCACCCCTCATCCCCCAATCATTGTATGCATGGTCACCCTCATCCCCCAATCCTGGTATGCATGGTCACCCTCATCCCCCAATCCTGGTATTCATGGTCCCCTCATCCCCCAATCCTGGTATGCATGGTCCCCTCATCCCCCAATCCTGGTATGCATGGTTTCCTCATCCCCAATCCTGGTATGCATGGTCCTCTCATCCCCCAATCCTGGTATGCATGGTCCCCTCATCCCCCAATCCCAGTACCCCTCATCCCCCAATCCTGGTATGCATGGCCCCCCTCATCCCCCAATCCAGGTATGCATGGTCCCCCTCATCCCCCAATCCTGGTATGCATGGTCCCCCTCATCCCCCAATCCTAGTATGCATGGTCCGCTCATCCCCCAATCCTGGTATGCATGGTCCCCCTCATCCCCCAATCCTGGTATGCATGGTCCCCTCATCGCCCAATCCTGGTATGCATGGTCCCATCATCCCCCAATCCTGGTATGCATGGTACATCTCACCCCGGTTATGTATGGTCCCCTCACCCCTCCAATCTTGGTATGTGTGGCCCCCTCATCCCCCAATCCTGGTATGTGTGGCGTCACAAATTTCTCTGAACTTTATTAGTAATCGCTACCCCTTTTGTGCACTGTCCGCCCTGGGCCAGCCACCGTGATATATATATACTGTCCCCAAACAGTAAGGCCCCCGGGGGCGCGACAAATGCATGGTACCTCATCCCTCATCCCTATCCTGGTATGCATGGCACCCCATCCCTCATCCTGGTATGCATGGTTCCCCTTATCCCTATTCTGGTATCCATGGTACCCCTCATCCCTATCCTGGTATGTATGGCCCCCCCACAACCCCTATCCTGGTATGCATGGTACCCCTCATCCCTATCCTGGTATGCATGGCACCCCTCATCCCCAATCCTGGTATGCATGGCACCCCTCATCCCCAATCCTGGTATGCATGGCAACCCTCATCCCCAATCCTGGCATGCATGGCAACCCTCATCCCCCAATCCTGGTATGCATGGTCCCCTCATCCCCAATCCTTGTATGCATGGCACCCCTCATCCCCAATCCTGGTATGCATGGCACCCCTCATCCTGGAATGCATGGCTCCCTCATACCCAATCCTGGTATGCATGGCCCCCTCAGCCTTATCCTGGTATGCATGGGCCTCTCACTCCCATCCTGGTATGCATGGCACTCCTCATCCCTATCCTGGTATGCATGGCACCCCAACCCTCATCCCTATCCTTGTATGTATGGTACCCCCTCATCCTGGTATGCATGGCACTCCTCATCCCTATCCTGGTATGCATAGTACCCCATCTCTCATCCCTATCCTGGTATGCATGGCACCACATCCCTCATCCTGGTATGCATGGTCCCCCTCATCCCCCAATCCTGGTATGCATGGTCCCCTCATCCCCAATGTTGGTATGCATGGTCCCCTCATCCCCCAATCCTGGTATGCATGGTCCCCTCATCCCCCAATCCTGGTATGCACGGTTCCATCATCCCCCAAACCTGGTATGCACGGACCCATCATCAGCAAACCTGGTATGCATGGTCCACTCACCCTCAATCCTGGTACCCCTCATCCCCCAATCCTGGTATGCATGGCACCCCTCATCCCCAATCGTGGTATGCATGGCACCCACCATCCCCTAATCCTGGTATGCTTGGTGTTAGAACTCTCCTGTTAGTTTTTTTCTATTTTGCTGGTCACATGACCTTTTTGCCTATTTAATCCTGCTCCGTCCTTCTGGCCATGCTGGACTTCATTGTAATTTCTACTCTTAAGCTAGCCAGGTGCTTTGTAACCTTTCTCAGTCAGTTTAGCTAAGTCTTTTGACCTTTATGTTCTATGTTGTGTGTTTGTCTTTTTACTGCTACAATTTCTGCTAGGAGGTGTCCATCTTTCTCCTAGTCCCTAGTTCTTGTAGGGATCCCTCCATCACATCTATAGGTCTTCGTTCAGCCTAGCTGAGGACTTTAGCGGGTCTGATCGCAGGATCAGGTTCCCCGTTACATCGTAGGGATCTAGCTTAGTTCTATTGTAGGGACAGATCTCCTGTCTTTCCTTAGTGCTTGTAGCCTATCATAACAGTAAGTCCAGCCCAAAAATATCTCTAAGGAAAGACCTCCAGTTTCCATCATGGTGTCGGTTCAGGATTTGGCTCAACGCCTGCAGGGACTCTCTCTGGAGGTGGCCGAGCTCCAACAACACGTGAGTAGCTGTTCTGGAGCGCATTTTGTGGAGCCAAAGGTACGATTGCCTGATTTATTTTTTGGTGAACAACAAGATTTTTTTTCCTTTAAAAATGCTTGTTTATTGTATTTTCGTTTGAGACCCAGATCCTCTGGGGATGAATCACAGCGCATAGGGGTCATAATGTCACTTTTGCGCAAAGAACCTCAGGGATGGGCCTTTTCTCTCCAACCTAGTGATCCGTGCTTTAGATCAGTGGATAGTTTTTTTTCTGCTTTGGGGTTGTTGTATGATGATCCTGATCGTGTCTCATCAGCTGAGACGGAATTGAGACTTTTGAGACAGGGATCAAGTATTGTGGAAAAATAATTGTACTCATTTCCGTAGGTGGTCTGCTCAGGTGGGATGGAAAGATTCAGCTCTGAAAAGTTTGTTTCCTGCTGGGATAGGTGAAAGGGTTAAAGATCTGCTCACTGCTTATCCTACACCTGGGAACTTGCAGGAGGCAATGCAATTAGCTATACGGGTGGACAGGAGACTGCGTGCAAGGGTTAATGAGAGTAAATCCTTTGCCATGTCAGCTCCTAGTCTTGAGAGGGTCTGTACTGACATTGGAGAGCCGATGGAGATTGGGGCGATGTCACCCCGCTCTCAGAAAAAAGACCGCAGGTTTTCTGAAGGTTTGTGCTTTTATTGCGGAAAATCTGACCACTTTATTAAGAACTGTGTGCTTCGTATGAACAAAGAAAAAAAAAAAGGTCAGTCACGCCCGTATTGCCTGTTTAAATTCTAAGGGGGTATTTCTTTCTGGAAGCACCTCAGTCCAGGAGGAATTGATTGAATTTCGGGTATTTGTGGATTGTGGTTCTACACTCAATGTGATTGACAAGGGATTTTTGGAAAAACTTAAATTAAAACCCGAACCTTTGTCATCCCCTATTGACGTGGTTTCTGTCGATGGCTCTCCCTTGAAATGTGTTACTCACAAGGTTTATGAATTTCCCTTCACTATTAATGGTATTCACCAAGAAAATTTGGATTTGGTAGTATTAAATAATTTGCCTTCTCCAGTAATTTTGGGGTTACCCTGGTTAAAATTGCACAATCCTGTACTGGATTGGTCTACTAATGAAATTAAGTCCTGGAGCCCTAAGTGTTATGACAAGTGTTGTAACGGGCGCATTGCTGCTGTGGATAAAGGGGAATTACATGTACCTATTCAGGATTTTTGGAAAGTTTTTTTCTGAGGAGGAGTCGCAAATTTTGCCTACCCATAGAGACTATGATTGTACCATTGAATTTGTCCCTGGAGCGACTCTTCCTAAAAATCGTTTAATCTTACTATTCCTGAGAGAAAGGCTTTGGAGGAATACATACAGACGAGGTTGGCCGCCGGTCATATCAGACCCTCTAAGTCACCTGTGGCTGTTGGATTTTTTTTTGTTAAAAAAAAGGACAGTGGTTTACGTCCTTGTCTGGACTTTCGCGAGATTAATAAAATTACTGTACGTAATCCTTACCCACTGCCATTGATTCCTGATTTGTTTAACCAGTTAGTGGGGGCCAAGTGGTTCTCTAAAATTGATCTCCGGGGGGCATACAATTTGTTGCGCATGAAGGAGGGTGATGAATGGAAGACTGCTTTTAACACTCCTGTGGGTCATTTTGAGAATCTGGTTATGCCTTTTGGTCTTACCAATGCACCAGCATTTTTTCAGAATCTTATTAATGACATCCTTAGACCTTTGATCGGCAAAAATGTGGGTGTGTATTTGGATGACATTTTGATTTATTCGCCTGATCAGGAGTCTCATTGGCGGAGCGTACGTGAGGTATTACAGTTATTAATTGACAATTCGCTTTTTGCTAAGCTAGAGAAATGTGAGTTCGCTGTACAGAGAATTAGTTTTTTGGGCTACATTATCTCCAGTGAGGGCTTTGAGATGGACCCGGTGACAGTTCAAGCTGTGCAGGAATGGCCTAGGCCTATTGGTTTGAAATCGATACAGAGGTTTTTGGGTTTCGCCAATCATTACAGAAAATTCATTAAAAATTTTTCTATTATTGTTAAACCACTGACCGATCTCACCAGGAAAGGTGCTAATACGGTTCAGTGGACTACTGAGGCCATTGAGGCGTTTGTGTTTCTAAAGGAGAGGTTCAGCTCTGCCCCCATCCTTATGCAGTCTGATGTGACTAAGCCGTTTTTGGTTGAGGTTGATGCTTCTTCTGTGGGGGTCGGTGCGGTGTTGTCCCAGGAAAACAAGGATGGAGTACATCCCTGTGCCTTTTTTTCCAAAAAATTTTCTGAGACTGAACTTAATTACGATATTGGTAATCGGGAATTGCTGGCTATTAAACTCGCACTTGAACACTGGCGTCATCTCTTGGAAGGTGCTGAATTTCCCATTCAGGTTTTCACTGATCATAAAAATCTGATCTATCTTGATGCTGCCAAGCGCTTGAATGCCCGTCAGGCTAGGTGGGCACTTTTTTTTTCGCGGTTTAATTTTTCAGTTACTTACATCCCGGGTACCAAAAATGTTAAAGCTGATGCGTTGTCTCGCAGCTTTTCTCCCATGGTCGGTGCTGAGGAGGAAGAGAGCATTTTACAAGAAGGTGTTGTGATTGCTGCAATGGACTCCGTTTGGGAAGATGAGATTCTTAAAGCACAGGAGAATGCCCCATCTAACACTCCCCATTGGAGGTTGTTTGTGCCTAGGACCTTTAGGAGAGATTTGTTTGTTGAGTGTCATGAGTCTCGGTTGGCAGGTCATCCAGGAATTTCTGAGACCAAGAGACTTGTGGGTCGCAGTTTTTGGTGGCCTGGATGGCAGAAGGAAGTCATTAAGTGGGTGCGTCAATGTACTGTGTGTGCTAGATCTAAGTCTTCTCATACTCCTGCTGCGGGGTTGCTTTGCCCTCTGGAGGTTCTTAGTGCACCTTGGACACATCTGGCTATGGACTTTATTACTGACCTTCCCTCCTCTGAGGGTTTCACGGTCATCTGGGTGGTCGTGGACCGTTTTAGCAAGATGTGTCACTTGGTTCCCTTCATCAAACTGCCCTGCGCTAAGACACTCGCTAAGGCCTTTGTCAAGGAAATTGTCAGACTCCATGGTGTTCCTACTGACATTGTTTCTGATAGGGGACCTCAGTTCGTGGCTCGTTTTTGGCATGCCTTTTGTGACAGGTTGGGAGTTCATTTGTCGTTTTCCTCTGGATATCATCCTGAGTCTAATGGCCAGACAGAAAGGAAGAATCAGGATGTTGAGCAGTTCTTGCGTTGTTTTGTGGCAGACAATCAAGAGGGGTGGTCTGAGTTTCTGCCGCTTGCTGAATTTGCTCTTAACAACCATACATCCTCTTCTGCTGGGTGTTCGCCTTTTTTTTGTTGTTCTGGGAGACATTCGTCTTTTGGGTCATTCTCCAAATTGGTATCGGCTGTGCCTGAGGAGGAGAGTTTTTCCGGTGATTTGGAGAGAGTTTGGACGGATGTGCGTGGTAATCTTCAGGAGGCTAACAAAAAATCTAAGAGGTACTTTGACAGGAAACGTCAAGGAGGTTTTGTTTATGGTTGGTGACATGGTTTGGTTGTCCTCTAAGAATCTGCGGTTGAGGATTCCTTCTAAAAAATTGGGTCCCAAGTTTGTAGGGCCCTTTAAGGTGCTTCAGGTATTTAACCAATCTGCTGTTAGGTTGGAGGTTCCTACCTCCTGGAAGATTAATCCGGTGTTTCACGTTTCTCTATTGAAAAAAGCTGATGTATCAGATAGAGACGCCACTGCCACTGTTCCTCCGGTGGTGGAGGACGGGGAATATGAAATTTCCCGCATCCTTAATTCTAGACGGTATAGGGGGAGTTTGCAGTATCTCGTCGCTTGGAAGGTTTTCGGTCCCGAGGATAACTCATGGGTGAGGGCGGATGATGTTTCTGCTTCCAGACTTGTCAGAGCATTTCACAGGAGGTTTCCTGATAGGCCTGGTCCTAGGGGATCCGGAGGATCCTCTTAGAAGAGGGGGTACTGTTAGAACTCTCCTGTTAGTTTTTTTCTATTTTGCTGGTCACAAGACCTTTTTGCCTATTTAATCCTGCTCCGTCCTTCTGGCCAAGCTGGACTTCATTGTAATTTCTACTCTTAAGCTAGCCAGGTGCTTTGTAACCTTTCTCAGTCAGTTTAGCTAGGTCTTTTGACCTTTATGTTTTATGTTGTGTGTTTGTCTTTTTACTGCTACAATTTCTGCTAGGAGGTGTCCATCTTTCTCCCAGTCCCTAGTTCTTGTAGGGATCCCTCCCTCACATCTATAGGTCTTCGTTCAGACTAGCTGAGGACTTTAGCGGGTCTGATCGCAGGATCAGGTTCCCCATTACATCGTAGGGATCTAGCTTAGTTCTATTGTAGGGACAGATCTCCTGTCTTTCCTTAGTGCTTGTAGCCTATCATAACACATGGCACCCCCCATCCCCCAATCCTGGTATGTATGGTAACCAATCCCTCATCCCGGTATGCATGGCTTTCTCATCCCCAATCCTGGTATGTATGGCCCCCTCATCCCTATCCTGGTATGCATGCCACTCCTCATCCCTATCCTGGTATGCATGGCACCCCATCCCTCATCCTGGTATGCATGTTACCCCACATCCCTATTCTGGTATGTATGGTAACACTCATCCTGTTATACATGGCACCCCTCATTCCAATTCTGGCATGTATGGCATCCCTCAATCCTGGTATGTATGGCCTCCTCATCCCTATCCTGGTATGCATGGCACCACATATTCCTATTCTAGTAAGCATGGTACCCCTTATCCCTATTCTGGGATGTATGGTACCCCATCCCTCATCCTGGTATGCATGGTACCCTGCATTCCTATCCTGGTATGCATGGTACCCCTCATCCCCAATGTTGGTATGCATGGCATCCCTCATCCCCAATGCTGGTAGGCATGGCACCCCTCATCCCCAATCCTGGTATGCCTGGCACCCCTCATCCCAAATTCTGGTATGCAAGGCACCCCTCATCCCCAATCCTGGTAAGCATGGCACCCCTCACCCCCCCAATCCTGGTATGCATGGTCCCCTCACCCCCCAATCCTGGTACCCCTCATCCCCCAATCCTGGTATGCATGGTACCCCTCATCCCTATGCTGGTATGCATGGTACCCCTCATCCCCAATGCTGGTATGCATGGCTCCCCTCATCCCCAATTCTGGTATGCATGGCACCCCTCATCCCCAATCCTGGTATGCTTGGTACCCTCATCCCCCAATCCTGGTATGCTTGGTACCCTCATCCCCAATCCTGGCATGAATGGTACCCTCATCCCCCAATCCTGGTATGCATGGTACCCCTCATCCCCCAATCCTGGTATGCATGGTCACCCTTATCCCCCAATCCTGGTATGCATGGTCACCCTCATCCCCTAATCCTGGTATGCATGGTCACCCTCATCCCCCAATCCTGGTATGCATGGTCCCCCTCATCCCCCAATCCTGGTATGCATGGTACCCCTCATCCCCCAATCCTGGTATGCATGGTCCCCCTCATCCCCCAACCCTGGTATGCATGGTCCCCCTCATCCCCCAATCCTGGTATGCATGGTCCCCTCATCCCCCAATCCTGGTATGCATGGTCCCCCTCATCCCCCAATCCTGGTATGCATGGTCCCCCTCATCCCCCAATCCTGGTATGCATGGTCCCCCTCATCCCCCAATCCTGGTATGCATGGTCCCCCTCATCCCTATGCTGGTATGCATGGCACCCCTCATCCCCCAATCCGGGTATGCATGGCACACCTCATCCCCAATCCTGGTATGCATGGTCCCCCTCATCCCCCAATCCTGGTATGCATGGTCCCCCTCATCCCCCAATCCTGGTATGCATGGTCCCCTCATCCCCCAATCCTGATATGCATGGTCCCCCTCATCTCCCAATCCTGGTATGCATGGTCCCATCATCCCCCAATCCTGGTATGCATGGTACCCCTCACCCCTGGTATGTATGGTCCCCTCACCCCTCCAATCTTGGTATGTGTGGCCCACTCATCCCCCAATCCTGGTATGTGTGGCCCCCTCATCCCCCAATCCTGGTATATATGGCACTCCTCATCCCTTTCATGCTGCACACATACAAAAAAAACCCACTAATACTCACCTTTCTTCCCTGTGCTCCAGTGCTGCCGTGTCCTGTTCTGCCGGAGGAGGAATGCGGCGCTGGAGTACGCGCGTGCCCATACCGCGCTGTCTGGCGCCATTTTGCTGAAGACACACTGCAAATGTGTCTTCAGTAAAATGGCGCCGGATAGCGCTATGCACATGCGCCAATTCCGACACCTTCACTCCTGCCCTGGTCTCTGGCGAATAGAGTCGCCGCGGCAACACTCCTCCCCGTCAGGTAAGCATGTAAGTATGGCGCCAGATATATATATATATGTATGTGTGCATATATATAATATATATATATATATATATATATATATATATATATATATATATATATATATATATATACACACACACACTTATGTGTATATATATATATATATATATATATATATATATACACACACACACTTATGTGTATATATCTATCTATCTATATATATGTATATCTATCTATCTCTATATACAGTACAGACCAAAAGTTTGGACACACCTTCTCATTTAAAGATTTTTCTGTATTTTCATGACTTTTAAAATTGTACATTCACACTGAAGGCATCAAAACTATGAATTAACACATGTGGAATTATATACTTAACAAAAAAGTGTGAAACAACTGAAAATATGTCTTATATTCTAGGTTCTTCAAAGTAGCCACCTTTTGCTTTGATGACTGCTTTGCACACTCTTGGCATTCTCTTGATGAGCTTCAAGAGGTAGTCACTGGAACTGGTCTTCCAACAATCTTGAAGGAGTTCCCAGAGATACTTAGCACTTGTTGGCCCTTTTGCCTTCACTCTGCGGTCCAGCTCACCCCAAACCATCTCGATTGGGTTCAGGTCTGGTGACTGTGGAGGCCAGGTCATCTGGCGTAGCACCCCATCACTCTCCTTCTTGGTCAAATAGCCCTTACACAGCCTGGAGGTGTGTTTGGGGTCATTGTCCTGTTGAAAAATAAATGATGGTCCAATTAAACGCAAACCGGATGGAATAGCATGCCGCTGCAAGATGCTGTGGTAGCCATGCTGGTTCAGTATGCCTTCAATTTTGAATAAATCCCCAACAGTGTCACCAGCAAAGCACCCCCACACCATCACACCTCCTCCTCCATGCTTCACGGTGGGAACCAGGCATGTAGAGTCCATCCGTTCACCTTTTCTGCGTCGCACAAAGACACGGTGGTTGGAACCAAAGATCTCAAATTTGGACTCATCAGACCAAAGCACAGATTTCCACTGGTCTAATGTCCATTCCTTGTTCTTTAGCCCAAACAAGTCTCTTCTGCTTGTTGCCTGTCCTTAGCAGTGGTTTCCTAGCAGCTATTTTACCATGAAGGCCTGCTGCACAAAGTCTCCTCTTAACAGTTGTTGTAGAGATATGTCTGCTGCTAGAACTCTGTGTGGCATTGACCTGGTCTCTAATTTGAGCTGCTGTTAACCTGCGATTTCTGAGGCTGGTGACTCGGATAAACTTATCCTCAGAAGCAGAGGTGACTCTTGGTCTTCCATTCCTGGGGCGATCCTCATGTGAGCCAGTTTCTTTGTAGCGCTTGCTGGTTTTTGCAACTGCACTTGGGGACACATTCAAAGTTTGCCCAATTTTTCGGACTGACTGACCTTCATTTCTTAAAGTAATGATGGTCACTCGTTTTTCTTTACTTAGAATTTGTATTATGGCAAGAAAAAAGCAGCTAACAGTCTATTCAGTAGGACTATCAGCTGTGTATCCACCTGACGTCTGCACAACACAACTGATGGTCCCAACCCCATTTATAAGGGAAGAAATCCCACTTATTAAACCTGACAGGGCACACCTGTGAAGTGAAAACCATTTCCGGTGACTACCTCTTGAAGCTCATCAAGAGAATGCCAAGAGTGTGCAAAGCAGTCATCAAAGCAAAAGGTGGCTACTTTGAAGAACCTAGAATGTAAGACATATTTTCAGTTGTTTCACACTTTTTTGCTAAGTATATAATTCCACATGTGTTAATTCATAGTTTTGATGCCTTAAGTGTGAATGTACAATTTTCAAAGTCATGAAAATACAGAAAAATCTTTAAATGAGAAGGTGTGTCCAAACTTTTGGTCTGTACTGTGTATATATATATATATATATATACACTGTAAGGCAGCGCTACTTATTATCCTGGGGGATACTCGCTTGCTGCGTCAATCAACTCACATATGATAAGTTCAACAATGCTCAGCAGTTTATTAAACTCCATAAACTGTAGTTCACACACATAAAGTCAAACAAGGCCAAGTGGCAGACAGGCCCACTTGGTTCCAATAACAGCCTTCCGCAAGGTAATAACAAAGCAATGTCCATGTGAATGTCCATAACACAAAGAGTATTACCTTAGTCGGTTTTAGCTGCTTCAGTCCGCCACCACTGTGGCTCTAAGGCTTGACCACACGTGGTCTCCAGCCCTCCACCCCTTAAGGCTTACTGGCGTATTTCACATACCCAGGCTTCACCCTCCAGGACGCTTGTGTGGCACTCCGAGGCTTACTGGCATCCCACACACACACACACACACACAGGGATCCAGGCTTCACCTCCACGGGAGTCCACCAGGCCTCACCAGGCCTCACACGAGCGGTGTTCCCCACACACACAGGGAACAACCTCGTTCCAGCCGTCACTCCCTTTTAAGGCTTACTGGCATACTACACATATCCAGGCTTCACCCTCCAGGACACTTGTGTGACACTCCGAGGCTTACTGGCATCCCCCACACTCTCACACAGGGATCCAGGCTTCACCTCCAACGGAGTCCACCAGGCCTCACACGAGCGGTGTTCCCCCACACACACAGGGAACAGCCTCATGCCTCTCACACGGTCCCCACACAGGAGCTCCCAACACACAGGAACTCCTACACACCGGAACACACTCACACAGGAACACACAGGGTTTTTATATCTTGCAGAACACTCACAGATAGGACCTTAACTGATGTCAGAGTCATGTGTCCACACCCTCTGTGTGCATAAGGACCTGTGTGATGTCACAGTCATGTGACCAGTCCATTAAAGGGGAAGGTACATGGTCATTCAAAAACACACTGAACCATTAAAGGGATGTCTGCTACATCACATATTCCCCCCCTCTGTTCAAACTTGTGGGGTTGAACACATAATATACACAAACAGTCTATATCCCACAGTTCACACTGAGACCATGCACTTGACCCTTGCGTTGTCCAGCCCCTGGAACATTAGTCATTGACATTAGCCCACTCCTTAGGGACCTACCATCTGTCAATGTCATTGACTCCGTCAAGTCACATTTCCGGGTCGTAAACTTGTCAGACTTCCCTCGCTCCCAGCGGCTCCCCCGCTCCCAGCGGTCAGTCGTAACCTTGTCAGGTCTCCCCCGCTCCCAGCGGTCAGTCGAAACCCTACCAGGTATCCCCCGCTCCCAGCGGTCAATACAACAGTGTGACTCTACATAGTTCCGTCCTCTATTGGGTCGATTGTATGGGCCACTCAACCCTGAGTCACTGGAGGTCTCACTACCTCCAAACCCACTCCCAGGACATCTTGAAAGGTCCCTAACCTCAGCTGTTCTGATGATATTTAGGGAGCCTTTTCTCTGTCTGGTCTCACACTTTCTAGACGGCTGCCATCTTCTGCTACTCAGATGATGCTGTCTATCCACTCGCAGTCTAGCGAGATTCAACTTTTCCACCTCTCGCAGGTAGGTCACTCGGTACTCCACCAGCATGCTCATATCTGCAAGACTTTCTTCCGTTCCTACCGCGTAGAACGACACCATGCCGTCTTCATCCGGCATCCAGTCCCGACGATCACGTGGACTGCTTACTTTTACCACACCAGACTTCTTCAGCATCATCTGCATGGCTCGGCCATTTCTCCCAATGAGCTCTCTCACCAGAACACGAGGCACCCGGATGACCTCTTCTCGCAGACTGTGAGCCTTTCTCATCAGCTCCAGTTGTCTAGCGGCTTGCTCCGTCTTCAACCGGAGAAACCGCTTCGTGCGAACACATCGCCAATGTATGTCACTCAGGATCGCCACCCTCTTCACTGTGACTTCAGTCGTGGACAGGACCACCAGCTGTTTAGCTTCTGAGGTCGAGTACACCTTCCAGGCTCCCATGGCCTTCTTAAACTGCTCATGCACGAACTCACGGGTGCATTCTTCCCTCAAGTCCTCGGGTACATCTACGAGGCACTTGTACCGAGACGTTTCAGTCTCACCAGTGGTTTCCAGACGATCAACCAGCTCAGATTTCAGGGACAACTGACTTCCAGCTTCTTCACCCTGGATGCTTCCCTTGAGCTGACTCACAGCTACAACTTCACAACTTTTCGTCTTGACCACCTCCACTTCACCTTTATCTTCCAACACCATACTCTTAGCTCTCCTCAGATCCACCTTCTCATGGTCTAAGGGAGTAAGTGCAACTTGTTTGCCTTTTCCCTTCTCCAAGGAGACCTCGTTCACCACGTGACACTTTGCTAGGCGACCTTTGAGCTCTGAAACTTCTCCTTCCAGCTCAGTTACTCGCCTCTCAGCAGTCCATCTCTGAAGCTCTTCCTGCTTCAACTGCTCTTCCAGCAGCAGAGCTCTCTCAGACCTCTCCGTCTCCAATGCACCCACTCGACTCTCAATAGCCAGTCTCTCACGCTTCTCTTGCGTCCACTGGGACAGTAGCAACTCCTTGAGCTGCTTGATCTCGGCTCCGACATCCACCGAATCCTCCGAGCCCACATCACTCGAGGAGGTATCTGCTTCATACCTCCCATCACCAGCAGTCAACTCCTGGCCCTGGTCTGTGGCTTTTCTGATGGACTCCTCCATCTTCTCTCGCTCAGCTTCCATCTTGCTGACTGTTTCCTTAAGGTACGTCTCCGCCTTCTGGAGAGTATCACAGGACATCTGTAGCTCCTTCATCTGAGCTTCCAGATCTAGGGTCTTTCCCCGGAGATCATCATTCTCCTCACGGATATCTTGCAGAGTGGTCTCAACCACTTGGCGCTCTTGCTCTGCACCCGCCTTATCCTCCTCTAGTTTTCCCTTCACCTTGAGGAGATCCTCATAATCTCTCTTACTCTGTTGCAGTTCCTCACTGAACTTTCCATACCTCTTTTCTGCCTCATGATCATGAACAGACACTTCAACTTTTATTGCCTCTTTCAGGGTGGATAGCTCCTGGTCTCGCTGGTACAGAGAGTCCTCCAGCCGCTCCTTCTCCTGCATTAGAGGCTTTACTTGGTCCTGGAACTGCTGCAGCTCCCTCATGAGTTCATCACACTCCTTCTTGGAGTCACACAGCTCCTGGCTGAGCTGTTTGCACAGTCGTTCTAGGATTTGTTCACGTCCAGAAACACCATCCTGCCGCGCCTCCTTCTCAAGCTTCAACTGCAAAACCTCTTCCTTGATTTTGCGGCGGCCCTCCTTAATTGCATGGAACATCTCCTTCCACTGGACAACTTCCTCGTTGCTTTCCTTTAGACTTCGCTGTAAGTCCTTCACAACCTGGTATACCCTCTGCCGTTCAGACTCCAGGCTCCGCTGGTCTGAGGACACGTTCTCCAGGTCCGTCACCTCCTCTTCTGCCTCCGAAGGAGGATCCACACTTGACACAATGGCACACACCATTACATTTTCTTTATTTTCACTTTTAGTCAAGACTACAGGAGCAACCTTTTTGTGGCCCTTGCGCCGTCTACGCGAGGTTGACTTTCGCACCTCATCTATCCCCTCCTGACTGACCTCTCCTTCTACTTCCGTAGTGTCACCGTTAGCTACGGGGTCTGTGTCACTCCCCATGATGTTGTGGACTACCAGGTCACCTCCCCCTTTGACTTCACCCCCTTCCACTGGAGCTACCCCGTTATCAACGGTCACCTTGTCATTTTTAGGAGGTACCCACCCACAATCATCAACAATTTCCAGTTTTTTACACTCTACGTTCTTGTGAAAATCCGCCCCTTTTGTAGACTCCGCCCCCTTTTTAACAACCACACCTATAAGGGAATTTTTGCACAAAACATCAGCGACAGTCTTAGGACTCAGTTCACAAGACCTCTTACCACCTCCCCGGGCACTCTGGGACAACACGGGCGCCCCCGGAGAGTCCATAGAATGGTCCACTGCCGCCATTCTATACGGTACCCACAGCTCTTGCGGTTCCCGCACCATGTCCAGTAACAGTTTCTCAAATACCTGCTCCGGTCCCAACCGGCCCTTCAAACGCTCAATAGCTCCAGACACCTCTGTTGCTTTGCTCACAGCCATCACGGTACACTGTTCACACTTGAACTTCACAGCTCTCCCCGAAAAAAAATTTGTGGCCCCGCCGAGCCACCGCAACACAGGATTTGAGTGCGATGTCAATCTTCGCAACCCCGCCGAGTTGCAGCAAGATGCTTTGAACTTCGTGAGCCCTGCCGAGCCACAGCAAACCAGGTTTGAGTTCGGCGACAACCTTCGCAACCCCGCCGAGTTGCAGCAAGATGCTTTGACCTTCGTGAGCCCCGCCGAGCCACAGCAAACCAGGCTTAAGTGCGACGACGACCTTCACAACCCTGCCGAGTTGCAGCCAGATGCTCCACCACACTCGTCGACCTGTACAGTTGCTCCCAGCAACCAGACTGCAGCTGCTCCCAGCAACCAGACTGCAATTGCTCCCAGCAACCAGACTGCAATTGCTCCCAGCAACCAGACTGCAGAGTGCCCCTAGCAACCAGACTGCAGTTGCCCCTAGCAACCAGACTGCAGCTGCCCGCACTCTCAAACCACATGTAAGGCAGCGCTACTTATTATCCTGGGGGATACTCGCTTGCTGCGTCAATCAACTCACATATGATAAGTTCAACAATGCTCAGCAGTTTATTAAACTCCATAAACTGTAGTTCACACACATAAAGTCAAACAAGTCCAAGTGGCAGACAGGCCCACTTGGTTCTAATAACAGCCTTCCGCAAGGCAATAACAAAGCAATGTCCATAACACAAAGAGTATTACCTTAGACGGTTTTAGCTGCTTCAGTCCGCCACCACTGTGGCTCTAAGGCTTGACCACACGTGGTCTCCAACCCACCTCCCCTTAAGGCTTACTTGCGTATTTCACATACCCAGGCTTCACCCTCCAGGACGCTTGTTTGGCACTCCGAGGCTTACTGGCATTCCACACACACACACACAGGGATCCAGGCTTCACCTCCACCGGAGTCCACCAGGCCTCACACGAGCGGTGTTCCCCACACACACAGGGAACAGCCTCGTTCCAGCCGTCACTCCCTTTTAAGGCTTACTGGCATACTACACATATCCAGGCTTCACCCTCCAGGACACTTGTGTGACACTCCGAGGCTTACTGGCATCCCCCACACTCTCACACAGGGATCCAGGCTTCACCTCCACCGGAGTCCACCAGGCTACTCCAGGCCTCACACGAGCGGTGATCCCCCACACACACAGGGAACAGCCTCGTGCCTCTCACACGGTCCCCACACAGGAGCTCCCAACACAAAGGAACTCCTACACACCGTAACACACCCACACAGGAACACACAGGGTTTTTATATCTTGCAGCACACTCACAGATAGGACCTTAACTGATGTCAGAGTCATGTGTCCACACCCTCTGTGTGCATAAGGACCTGTGTGATGTCACAGTCATGTGACCAGTCCGTTAAAGGGGAAGGTACATGGTCATTCAAAAACACACTGAACCATTAAAGGGATGTCTGCTACATCACAACACACATATACACACATACAGTGCATTGTGAAAGTATTTGGCCCCCTTGAACTTTTCTACCTTTTGCCACATTTCTGGCTTCAAACATAAAGATATAAAATTCTAATTTTTTGGGGAAGAATCAACAACAAGTGGGACACATTCGTGAAGTGGAACGAAATTTATTGCATATTTTAAACTTTTTTTAACAAATTCAAAACTGAAAAGTGGGGCGTGCAATATTATTTGGCCCCTTTACTTTCAGTGCAGAAGTTCAGTGAGGATCTCTGAATGATCCAATGTTGTCCTTACTGACTGGTAATGATAAATAGAATCCACCTGTGTGTAATCAAGTCTCCATATAAATGCACCTGCTCTGTGATAGTCTCAGGGTTCAGTTTCAAATGCAGAGAGCATCATGAAGACCAAGGAACACACCAGGCAGGTTCGAGATACTGTTGTGGCAAAGTTTATAGCCGGATTTGGATACAAAAAGATTTCCCAAGTTTTAAACATCTCAAGGAACACCGTGCAAGTGAGCATATTGAAATGGAAGGAGTATCAGACCACTGCAAATCTACCAAGACCCGGCCGTCCTTCTATACTTTCATCTCGAACAAGGAGAAGACTGATCAGAGATGCAGCCAAAAAGCCCATGATCACTCTGGATGAACTGCAGAGATCTACAGCTGAGGTGGGTGAGTCTGTCCATAGGACAACAATCAGTCGTACACTGCACAAATCTGGCCTTTATGGAACAGTGGAAAGAAGAAAGCCATTTCTCAAAGATATCCATAGAAAGTCTTGTTTGAAGTTTGCCACAAGCCACCTGGGAGACACGCCAAAGATGTGGAATAAGGTGCTCTGGTCAGATGAAACCAAAATCAAACTTTTTGGCCACAATGCAAAACGATATGTTTGCCGTAAAAGCAACACAGCTCATCACCCTCAAAACACCATCCCCACTGTCAAACATGGTGGTGGCAGCATCATGGTTTGGGCCTGCTTTTCTTCAGCAGGGACAGGGAAGATGGTTAAAATTGATGGGAAGATGGACGGAGCCAAATACAGGACCATTCTGGAAGAAAACCTGTTGGAGTCTACAAAAGACCTGAGACTGGGACAGAGATTTATCTTCCAACAAGACAATGATCCCAAACATAAAGCAAAATCTACAATGGAATGGTTCAAAAATAAACTTATCCAGGTGTTAGAATGGCCAAGTCAAAGTCCAGACCTGAATCCAATCGAAAATCTGTGGAAAGAGCTGAAAACTGCTGTTCACAAACGCCCTCCATCCAACTTCAATGAGCTCGAGCTGTTTTGCAAGGAAGAATGGGCAAGAATTTCAGCCTCTCGATGTGCAAAACTGAGAGAGACATACCCCAAGCGACTTGCAGCTGTAATCACAGCAAAAGGTGGCGCTACAAAGTATTAACTCAAGGGGGCCGAATAATATTACACGCCCCACTTTTCATTTTTTTATGTTTAAAATATCCAATAAATTTCGTTCCACTTCACCATTGTGTCCCACTTGTTGTTGATTCTTCTCCCAAAAATTAGAATTTTACATCTTTATGTTTGAAGCCAGAAATTTGGCAAAAGGAAGAAAAGTTTAAGAGGGCCAAATACTTTCACAATGCACTGTATATATCTATATCTATCTATCTATATATATACACTACCATTCAAAAGTTTGGGGGTCACCCAGACAATTTTGTGTTTTCCATGAAAACTCATACTTTTATTTATCAAATGAGTTGCAAGATGAATCGAAAATATAGTCCAGACATTGACAAGGTTAGAAATAATGATTTTTATTTGAAAGAAGAATTTTCTCCTTCAAACTTTGCTTTTGTCAAAGAATGCTCCCTTTGCAGCAATTACAGCATTGCAGACCTTTGGCATTCTAGCTGTTAATTTGCTGAGGTAATATTGAGAAATTTCACCCCATGCTTCTTGAAGCCCCTCCCACATGTTGGATTGGCTTGATGGGCACTTTTTGCGTACCATATGGTCAAGCTGCTCCCACAACAGCTCAATGGGGTTGAGATCTGGTGACAGCGCTGGCCACTCCATTACAGATAGAATACCAGCTGCCTGCTTCTTCCCTAAATAGTTCATGCATAATTTGGAGGTGTGCTTTGGGTCATTGTCCTGTTGTAGGATGAAATTGGCTCCAATCAAGCGCTGTCCACAAGGTATGGCATGGCGTTGCAAAATGGAGTGATAGCCTTCCTTATTCAAAATCCCATTTAACTTGTACAAATCTCCCACTTTACCAGCACCAAAGCAACCCCAGACCATCACATTACCTCCACCATGCTTGACAGATGGAGTCAGGCACTATTCCAGCATCTTTTCAGTTGTTCTGCGTCTCATAAATGTTCTTCTGTGTGATCCAAACACCTCAAACTTTGATTCGTCTGTCCATAAAACTTTTTTTCAATCTTCCTCTGTCCAATGTCTGTTCTTTTGCCCATATTAATCTTTTCCTTTTATTAGTCAGTCTCAGATATGGATTTTTCTTTGTCACTTTGCCCTGAAGCCCAGCATCCTGGAGTCACCTCTTCACTGTAGACGTTGACACTGGCGTTTTGCGTGTACTATTTAATGAAGCTGCCAGTTGAGGAGCTGTGAGGCGTCGATTTCTCAAACTAGAGACTCTAATGTACTTGTCTTGTTGCTCAGTTGTGCAGCGGGGCCCACCACTTCTCTTGATACTCTGGTTAGAGCCTGTTTGTTCTCTCCTCTGAAGGGAGTAGTATACACCGTTGTAGAAAATCTTCAGTTTCTTGACAATTTGTCGCATGGAATAGCCTTCATTTCTAAGAACAAGTATAGACTGTCGAGTTTCACATGAAAGTTCTCTTTTTCTGGCCATTTTGAGAGTTTCATAGAACAAACAAATGTAATGCTCCAGATTCTCAACTAGCTCAAAGGAAGATCAATTTTATAGCTTCTCAAATCAGCCAAACCGTTTTCAGCTGGGCTAACTGTAACATACCTGGCAGCGCCCTTGCATAGTGGTCCATCTCCCACTGTGCAAGAGCGCGCACTTGATCTCCTATCCAGAATGTCTCTCTGGCTTCCCTCCATGCTTTCTGTTTGCTTCTGTTTCTGCTGCTTAAGGGCGGCGCCCGATCACTTCCTGCTTTTTGTACCTGCTGCAGGCACACCCCTTGTGCGTCCTCAGCCTATTGCTGTCTGTCACCTGGTATTTAAACCAGCTGCTCCAATTAACCCATGCCTGAGCATTGTGTTTCATTCAGTGTGCTCTTTCACTCTGAATGTGCCAGGTCCCCTTCTGTGTTTGCTTGCCTGCCCTTCCTGGAGGCTGTATTTCCAGGCCTGTCTGAACACGCTCCTTGCCTGTTCGTTCCGCCTTCTAGGGGCCGCATACCTAGACCCGCTCCTGTATCTTGTCTGTCCTGTCTGAACACGCTCCTAGCCTGTTCCTCCCGCCTTCTAGGGGCTGCATACCTAGACCCGCTCCTGTATCTTGCTACTGTGTCTGTTCTTGTCTGTATACTCTTCTAGCTTGTTTCATGTGTTTCTCTATGTCCGTACCTTTCCTTTTCCTGCAGAGTCTGAACTCGTACCTAACTCCTGCTCGTTGTCACTGTACTTCCGTTTGTGAGTTTGTGGTCCACTCGCTACTTCACTGCAAGTACCCTGTGGGTATCTGGTTCTGCCTTTCCCTTCCTGTCTGTTCCGTGTGTACAGAGCCCTGTCCCCCCTGCTCTGCCTTGCTCACCGCTCCGGTGGTTCTAGCCTGCTTTGCCTTTGCTCACCGCTCCGGCGGTTCTAGCCTGCTCTGCCTTGCTCACCGCTCCGGCGGTTCTAGCCTGCTCTGCCTTTGCTCACCGCTCCGGCGGTTCTAGCCTGCTCTGCCTTTGCTCACCGCTCCGGCGGTTCTAGCCTGCTCTGCCTTTGCTCACCGCTCCGGCGGTTCTAGCCTGCTCTGCCTTTGCTCACTGCTCCGGCAGGTTCTAGCCTGCTCTGCCTTTGCTCACTGCTCCGGCAGGTTCTAGCCTGCTCTGCCTTCTCTCACTGCTCCGGCAGTCTTGCTCCGCTCTGACCCTTTGCTCACTGCTCCAGCAGTCTTGCTCCGCTCTGACCCTTTGCTCACTGCTCTGGCAGTCTCGCTCTTCTCTGACCCTTTGCTCACTGCTCCGGCAGTCTCGCTCCGCTCTGACCCTTTGCTCACTGCTCCGGCAGTCTTGCTCCGCTCTAACTCTTTGCTCACTGCTAAGGTAGCCTCGCTCCGCTCTGACCCTTTGCTCACTGCTCCGGCAGTCTCACTCTGCTCTGACCCTTTGCTCACTGCTCCGGCAGTCTCGCTCTGCTCTGACCCTTTGCTCTCTGCTCCGGCAGTCTCGCTCCGCTCTGACCCTGTGCTCTCTGCTCCGGCAGTCTCGCTCCGCTCTGACCCTTTGCTCACCGCTCCAGGCGGCCTCGTCCTGCTCTACTCTCGCTCACCGCTCCAGGCGGCCTCGTCCTGCTCTACTCTCGCTCACCGCTCCAGGCGGCCTCGTCCTGCTCTACTCTCGCTCACCGCTCCAGGCGGCCTCGTCCTGCTCTACTCTCGCTCACCGCTCCAGGCGGCCTCGTCCTGCTCTACTCTCGCTCACCGCTCTAGGCGGTCTCGTCTTGCCCTGCTCTCGCTCACCACTCTGGGCGGCCTTACTCTGCTGTGTTTGTCCGCCACATCTGTGGTTCTGTTCCTGAGTCCCAGTGTGTACTGGGTCCTATCCCGCCTGTGTTCCTACCTGCTAGTGCCTCCCTGTCTGCACTCTAGCCGTGCTTGCCTGTACCCCCCTGCCTGCATACCCGCCTGCCTGCATACCAGTCGTGCTTGCCTATACCCACCAGTCTGTGTGCCAGCCTAACCTGTCTGTTCCTGTATTCCCCTGTGTGGGTCAACAGCCGTGTCCGGGGTCTGTCCTGGAGTAGCACCTGGTCCCTCTGCTCGGTTCCTCCTTGGTGCACTGGTGTCGTATGCCGTCGTGCGACCCTGGTCGGATCGGGTGGATACCTAGTTACGCCCCTCCAGGCATTCACTCTCCGGCACGGTCCAGTGGAATCACACGCACACGCCGCTCAGCCAGGGCGTGTGCATTACAGCATGCTCAGGCCATGGTTCCCGTTGAGCCCCACGGCCTTCGCTCTCTGAGACGTTTTCCAGCGAATACGTGCATTAAAAATAAATAAAAAAAAAAATATATATAATTTTTTTCTTTAGCGGAGTTCCAGGCGAATTACGCACCCGTCCAGATGGATCTTTCTGCACTCGTTCCTGCGGATCCGCCACGGTACCATGGGGATCCAAGACAGAGTCGAGCATTTGTGGAGCAATGCATGCTACACTTCAAGTTCTACCCTCTTTGTTTTCCCACCGATCGGGCTAAGGTGGGATTCATGATATCTTACCTAGCGGGTGATGCCTTGAAATGGATCACCCCCCTATGGGACGCACAGGATCCTATCGTCCTGGACATAATGGCCTTCCTGTTGGCCTTTCTAATGGTCTTCGATGATCCTAACCCAGAGGCTCCTGCTGAAGCTTCTCTTACCAATATCCCGGAGCAGCCCCGATGGGTAATGTGTGTGGGTAGCGCACTAGTCCTCCTGCCCGAAGAGACTACTGCCCATCCAGAATCCACACAGGATGACTACGCTCTTCTGAATACTTCTCCCAACCTCAAGAGGCAGTCCAGACGTGCTAGGCATAGAGGTAAGCCGTCACGCCTGGGTCTGTCCTCCCAAAGACCTCCTGATCCCAACCTTGAAGTCCCTGCTGAAGCTTCATTTCCCTGTATCCCGGAGCAGCCCCTACGGGTAATATGCGTGGGTAGCGCACCTGTTCTCCTGCCCGAAGAGACTTCTGCCCACCTAGAATCCTCCGGGATACCACCTGATGACAAATGGAGAGAGACTTCCCTACACCCGGTACCCGATACTTCGCCCGCTTCGTCCAGTGAGTCCGACCTAGTGTACTCCGAAGCAGAGGTTATCCCCGAGTCTCTACACCCCTCCGACCAGGCGGAGGACCTCCAGTTGTCTCCTGAACCCTTCGGGGTGCTACCTGATAGCGAATGGACAGAGACTCTCCTATACTCGGTACCTGATACCTCGCCCGCTTCTTCCAGTGAGTCCGACCTAGTGTACTCCGAAGCAGAGGTTACCCCCGAGTCTCGGCACTCTTCCGACCCGGCGGAGGACCCCCAGTTGTTTCCTGAATCCTCCAGGGTACCACCTGATAACAAAGAGACAGTGACTTTTCTACACCTTGTACCTGATACCTCGCCCATTTCATCCTGTGAGCTTGACAAGATGTACCCCGAAGCAGAGGTTATCCCCGAGTCTCTGCACCCCTCCAACCCGGCGGAGGGCTTCCAGTTGTCTCCTGAACCCTCTGGGGGTAGTACCTGATAATAAGTGGAGAGAGACTTCCTTGTGTGCTGTTCCTGGTACTCCACCCGTTTCGTCTGTTGCTGAGGATGGCTGGATAGGAGGTAGCATCCTAGCTAACCAGAGGAGACCAGTTTTTCCGGTGGACAGTGGAAGTGATCTCCTTGAAGTGAAGGATTGGCCCTCGAATTCCCTGCGGAACATTCTTGCAGGCCTGAAAAAGAGGGGGCGTAAGGGGGGGGGTACTGTAACATACCTGGCGGCGTCCTTGCATAGTGATCCATCTCCCACTGTGCAAGAGCGCACACTCGATCTCCTATCCAGAATGTCTCTCTGGCTTCCCTCCATGCTGTCTGTTTGCCTCTGTTTCTGCTGCTTAAGGGCGGCGCCCGATCACTTCCTGCTTTTTGTACCTGCTGCAGGCACACCCCTTGTGCGTCCTCAGCCTATTGCTGTCTGTCACCTGGTATTTAAACCAGCTGCTCCAATTAACCCATGCCTGAGCATTGTTTCATTCAGTGTGCTCTTTCACTCTGAATGTGCCAGGTCCCCTTCTGTGTTTGCTTGCCTGCCCTTCCTGGAGGCTGTATTTCCAGGCCTGTCTGAACACGCTCCTTGCCTGTTCGTTCCGCCTTCTAGGGGCCGCATACCTAGACCCGCTCCTGTATCTTGTCTGTCCTGTCTGAACACGCTCCTAGCCTGTTCCTCCCGCCTTCTAGGGGCTGCATACCTAGACCCGCTCCTGTATCTTGCTACTGTGTCTGTTCTTGTCTGTATACTCTTCTAGCTTGTTTCCTGTGTTTCTCTATGTCCGTACCTTTCCTTTTTCTGCAGAGTCTGAACTCGTACCTAACTCCTGCTCGTTGTCACTGTACTTCCGTTTGTGAGTTTGTGGTCCACTCGCTACTTCACTGCAAGTACCCTGTGGGTATCTGGTTCTACCTTTCCCTTCCTGTCTGTTCCGTGTGTACAGAGCCCTGTCCCCCCTGCTCTGCCTTGCTCACCGCTCCGGCGGTTCTAGCCTGCTCTGCCTTTGCTCACCGCTCCGGTGGTTCTAGCCTGCTCTGCCTTTGCTCACCGCTCTGGCGGTTCTAGCCTGCTCTGCCTTTGCTCACCGCTCCGGCGGTTCTAGCCTGCTCTGCCTTTGCTCACCGCTCCGGCAGGTTCTAGCCTGCTCTGCCTTTGCTCACTGCTCCGGCAGTCTCGCTCCGCTCTGACCCTTTGCTCACTGCTCCGGCAGTCTCGCTCCGCTCTGACCCTTTGCTCACTGCTCTGGCAGTCTCGCTCCGCTCTGACCCTTTGCTCACTGCTCCGGCAGTCTCGCTCCGCTCTGACCCTTTGCTCACTGCTCCGGCAGTCTCGCTCCGCTCTGACCCTTTGCTCACCGCTCCCGCAGTCTCGCTCCGCTCTGACCCTTTGCTCACCGCTCCGGCAGTCTCGCACCGCTCTGACCCTTTGCTCACCGCTCCGGCAGTCTCGCTCCGCTCTGACCCTTTGCTCACCTCTCCGGCAGTCTCGCACCACTCTGACCCTTTGCTCACCGCTCCAGGCGACCTCATCCTGCTCTACTCTCGCTCACCGCTCCAGGCGGCCTCGTCCTGCTCTACTCTCGCTCACCGCTCCAGGCGGCCTCGTCCTGCTCTACTCTCGCTCACCGCTCCAGGCGGCCTCGTCCTGCTCTACTCTCGCTCACCGCTCCAGGCGGCCTCGTCCTGCTCTACTCTCGCTCACCGCTCCAGGCGGCCTCGTCCTGCTCTACTCTCGCTCACCGCTCCAGGCGGCCTCGTCCTGCTCTACTCTCGCTCACCGCTCCAGGCGGCCTCGTCCTGCTCTACTCTCGCTCACCGCTTCAGGCGGCCTCGTCCTGCTCTACTCTCGCTCACCGCTCCAGGCGGCCTCGTCCTGCTCTACTCTCGCTCACCGCTCCAGGCGGCCTCGTCCTGCTCTACTCTCGCTCACCGCTCCAGGCGGCCTCGTCCTGCTCTACTCTCGCTCACCGCTCCAGGTGGCTTCGCCCTGCTCTACTCTCGCTCACCGCTCCAGGCGGCCTCATCCTGCTCTACTCTCGCTCACCGCTCCAGGCGGCCTCGTCCTGCTCTACTCTCGCTCACCGCTCCAGGCGGCCTCGTCCTGCTCTACTCTCGCTCACCGCTCTAGTCTTGCCCTGGTCTCGTTCACCACTCTGGGCGGCCTTACTCTGCTGTGTTTGTCCGCCACATCTGTGGTTCTGTTCCTGAGTCCCAGTGTGTACTGGGTCCTATCCCGCCTGTGTTCCTACCTGCTAGTGCCTCCCTGTCTGCACTCTAGCCGTGCTTGCCTGTACCCCCCTGCCTGCATACCAGTCGTGCCTGCCTATACCCACCAGTCAGTGTGCCAGCCTAACCTGTCTGTTCCTGTATTCCCCTGTGTAGGTTAACAGCCGTGTCCGGGGTCTGTCCTGGAGTAGCACCTGGTCCCTCTGCTCGGTTCCTCCTTGGTGCACTGGCGTCGTATGCCGTCGTGCGACCCTGGTTGGATCGGGTGAATACCTAGTTACGCCCCTCCAGGCATTCACTCTCCGACACGGTCCAGTGGAATCACACGCACACGCCGCTCAGCCCGGGCGTGTGCATTACACTAACATACTTGTGCAAGGGTTTTCTAAACATCCATTAGCCTTCTTACACAGTTAGCAAACACAATGTACCATTAAAACACTGGAGTGGTGGTTGTTGGAAATGGGCCTCTATACATCTATGTAGATATTGCAAAAAAAACAAGACGTTTGCAGCTAGAATAGTCATTTACCACATTAACAATGTATAGAGTGTATTTCTGATTCATTTAATGTTAGCTTCATTAAAAAAAAAAAGTGCTCTTCTTTCATAAATAATGAAATTTCTAACTGACCCCAACATTTTAAACGGTAGTGTGTGTGTATATATATATATATATATAATTTCAGGGGAGGGGGGTTCTGTTGCCCTTTTCTAGCGAGCTGGCGGTTTGCTTGGTACCACTTTGGGGTCCAAACATTTTTTTTCTTTCCATCATTATTACAGCTTTTGCTAAATTTCTATTTTAATAAGACCGGGCTATTATGGATGCAGCGATACCAAATATATTTAATTTTTAATGAGGGGAAAGGAGGGTGATTAAAATTTTTAGTTTTTTTATTCTATGGACCTTATTCAACTAAGTTTTTGCGACACAATTCTTTGAAAAGTCGCAAAATGTTGGATGAACTCAAAGCTGCACTAAAATGTTGCGACTTTTGGCGTTCTCACACCACTTCCGCCGAGTTCCAACAAAGTGGGCGGAAGGGCCAGGGGTTTGGTTATCGCTAAGCCACAGATCTCACTCCGGTCCTTGACTGGAGTAAAATCTGTGGCAAGGCGCATGCCACTTGTCAGATGTGCCAGATTCATTAAAACGCTATGTGCTATGTGATCAGGAAATAGCAGTGTTTTTGACGCAGCATATTTTCGCTGCTTCCAAAATGCTGAGTTCTAATCATGCAGGTAAATCCGCATGTGTTCAGTGAACCATGTGGATTTACCACATGTAATGAATGGCTATGGGTGAAACTATGCTGCAGATAATTAACATGCTGCGGCTTCTAAACCCGCACCGCGGGTGAGTTTACGCAGTGTTAAATAGAAGCACAGTGGGCATGGGATTTCTATAAATCCCATCCACTGTGCTTGTAAAATAGAACGCAGCGTTTTGGACGCAGCGGTGAGCTGCGTCCAAAACTCTATTCCTGATTGTGGGCACATACCTTTACGCTCTTTTTTCAGTCCCCTTAGGAGACATGAACCTGCAATCGTCCAATTGCTTAAACTACAAAGTGTCCCTAAAGTCTGGACACACAGAAATTCTCTCATAAAGAATGAATGTGCTAATATTAACGGTAATGTGGATTTATTACATCGAGTTCACATGAATTTTGCAAAGCGCATCAAGCTTTGCATTGCAAATTATGGAAATAATATTGAAAAAGTTATTTAATATTACAATTGAATAAAATGTTAATACATTTCATTTCTTTAAAATATGTAATTTTTGCCTGTGTCCAGACTTTAGGAACACCTTGTATATACCATACAGGAATATTGCAGTATATAGAGAAAATGGAGGTCCCCTATAAGGCCACGTTCAGTATTTGATCAGCATTTTACATCAGCATTTGTAAGCCAAAACCAGGAATGGAGCAATCAGAGGAAAAACATGTGCACCACGTCTGCATTTTTTCACCCACTTTTGGGCTTGCAAATACTGATGTAAAATACTGAACATGGCCTAAAGCTCAGCCTGTGGTGGAGCTTCACAGGAGTACCAAAATGGCAGTGATATGGCCCTTCGACAGGCCCTCGGATGCCATGGTAAACCATAGTTGCTTTGCATATTTATAGATTTTTACTTCATCTACCAACTCCTGCCCAATGTGGTGGAGACCCTAAGGCCTTCCAAAGTTTTGTATCAGTGCACAGTGCATTTTGAGCAGTTTATGTCTCAGTCGTCAAATGTCATCATTAGTTTTTGGAGAGGCTTTGGCGGCACCACAGTGGGAAGGGCTGACCCCATGTTATACTCAATCCCATTTATTCTCTCAGCTTTCCGTAAGATGTTTATTGGAGTCCAATTGAGTTTATTCAATGGTCGATACCTTACATTATCAATGTACCAATTTTGAAGAAATTGTAAAAACTGCAGCCAATCAGCTGCAGCGATCATGTTATACACTGATGTCTCATCAATTGCCAGGTACAGCAGCACCGACATCAGAATGCTGTGGGAGAGGAGTATATATTGTTTTTTTATTTTCTTTGGGGTCTTGAATTCATTATGCAGATGTTGTCCAGGAGTGGACAACCCCTTTAATCAATTGGAAGGGACACGGACCTCAGGACCATCATTGTTCCATTCTGCTACTGCTGTGCTTTGTGACATACCCAACTCTGTTATATTGCCACTGTGTGCCTCCTGACATACCCTGCTCTGCTACATCGCTGGGCTTGGCTACATTGTCATTGTCGCTATGCACTTCTGGACATATCCAGTACGTTGCTGGGCTCATCTACATAGCCAGAGTTTCTCCACACGCAGAGAAAACAGGGCATTGGAACAAGCACAAAGCCCAAGATGGAGCTCAGAGCCGTTATTAGGAGAACGGCTAAGGGAGAAGCCAATGCTCTGGGTTGGTGATTTCTTAGGATTAGAGTTGTTCACTATTAGGGCAACCCCTTCTAATTTCCCATGTTTGGCCTCGTTAAAATGAAAAAGCTCATACTCCCCTACTGTGTCGGGACCGTTCCAGCGATATTGGCATTTACGTTCCCGCGGCTCATGCTAATTTTTGGCACTCCCATTAGAATGAATGGAGCGGTGGTGCTTACGATCAACAAGCTTCAATAGTCTCCTTGGGAGACTAGAAGCTGCGATGTTCTGATCGCCTGTGTGTAGCAGAAATGCTTACTTGCTATGAGCGCTGGGGCTCTTCAGGGCCCCGGTTCTTGATATTGCTGAGGACCACAGTGGTTGGAAAGCTATTCCCTATTTTTTATACAGAGATTAAACTTTCAGACTCGGATACCACTTTAATATGAATTTTAATTGATAGAGCATTACTGCTCACCATTTGTATTATTGGTGACTTCATTGCTATTTCACAATGAGTTGTATTTATAACAGACATCATCGATGCTGAGGCACATTCCTTTTGATCCTGTTTTGTACATTCGTCTTTTTTTCCGTTCACTAGGCTTACTTTCCATGTAGTGCTCTAAATTTTTATATCCTGTATATAAGCTAATTTTTTGATTATTAATAAATTTGTACATTTTATCTATAGTGCTGGATATTGGTTCTCCTTTTTGCCAGTATTAAAGTGCTCATAGCCTTCATATGTGTGGTGAGGTTGGGGATGGCCAACCGAGTATCAGCTCTGAGGGAGTGGATCCTCACTGCTATAAAAACCTTCTAACAACGGTCAACTAGATATCGCTCTGTACATGTGAATGATCATGCCTCCTCTATCACTTTTTCAGATGCCAGTGTATAAGGACTTTGCTAAATAAAAAAAAACAGTAACCATTCTGGTGTGAATAATTGAGTCAAAGGGGTTGTCTACTACTGCCCAACCCATGCTTAATTAATTCAAAGCCCTATAAAGAATATAAATGTATATCCACTACTCAGTACGTGCAGCATCCATGCAAGCCCCTGGTAGCTTCCACTCCTGCCCTGCACTGATCAGTGTCTGTCTTGAGGAAAGAAGTTGTCTCAGTGATCGGGAAAGATGCTGTGTTAGCATTCCCCTTGATCACAGGAAGCTGCCTCTACTACAAAACGCACACACTTTTTAGCAAGATTCTAACTTGCTAAAAAGTGTGTCTTAAAGTCCAAAAAATATGGTATATTGTTTAAGGATCACTTGTAATTTCTATACGGCGTTAGCATATCACAAATTGTATCAAATCCAAACTACAATAAAAAAAGGCAAATCTACGAGGTATCTTGAAAAATGAATCATGTGTGCAATATTGTTTAATATTATGACCCACGTATATCAAGCACGTAGAAGTTACTAGCTTGAATACCTGAGATAAGAAAGTCATTATACAAGACACATGAATACACTCCTAAAAAGGAGAATATTTAATAATAAAAAAAGTATAAGGCCGACATTACACATCCGCGTTTCCAACTGACAGCACAAGAATAACATGATGACATGGCTTTCAGCTCTTGAAGTATTGGATTTAGGCTAGTAGCGGAGTCAAAAGTGGAAAAACCTGTTGTTCATTAGTATGTCCTTGATGAAAAAAAAAAATCCATCCACTTCTGTAGATGAGTGACTTATGCATTTACAATAGTGATCCATTGTTTCCTTCTGGCTTACCACAGAATGTAACCAAAAGAGACACATGTCCAGAGTAATAGGCACACCCTCAACCCCTCCTCACATTAAACGTGACTATAAATTTTGAATGGTCTCCATTGCGGCTCCAGCCATGAAGACTGGTGCTCTGGTTCCTCATGTCCAAGATAGCAATTGATGGGGATAGCTGAGAAATGTCTGAACCACTGCTTCCCTGGCCTTTTATTAGTATGGGCTGATGATAATGCTGTGTTCATATAGTCCCTATACATTAGAAATATATAGTCATATTTAATATAGGGGAGGAAGGTCGCTTTAAGGTTGATGAAAGCCTATTTGCCCTCGTTACTGGTTTCTGGAGCAACCTCCTCCATTTCCACATCCAGTTGAGGCTTCTTCGATTTTCTTTTTGTTGGGCCAATTTCAACTTCCATGATACGGACAGGTTTTTGAGGCTTTGACATAGTTTCCACTAGGAAATGAAAATGAATATTATTAGCAACCAATGACTTAGTTAATTTCAAAGGCAATAGACCTTTAGAGGTACAATGTCTATTAATTAGGCTCCGTTCACATTAGTGTTTCTCAGTATGCAGAGTAGTAGGCAGAGACTCATCTGAGCCTTGGGCATTCAGAAGCATGGGCCCCTTAACCAAGCATACACTTGCAATTACGTCTTTTTTTTGCAGGCTCTGCAGTCAACCATTTTTATTCCTTTTATAGTCTTTATTTCAGCAAAAAATAATTGGGGCATAGACTATAATGAGAGACCCAAGACAATGCAGAAATATATAAAGTGTGGTAAAAATCAGTTGTTAAAAACAGAACAAATGTGTTTGCTATTCAAAAGGTTACAGTAAAGAGAGTTAGTTGGCAACAAGTGGGGTGTTAGAAAAGTGCAGAATGTAAAAAAAAAAAAGGCCAAGAGAGCAACCTTAGCGCCTTGAATTTTTGACAAATGAGTTTACTCCAAATGGGTTCGGTATTCTACGATGGAGGGGTAGGTCTTTCTTGGAGAAAAAGACAGCTGTGCCTTTAGTTGAGGAGTTCAGATTTTCCAGTCTCATGATTTTGTTGACACCAGAAAACCAAAACCCTGTGAAAGACCTTCCTGATTTTTGTCACAACAAAGAGAGAGTAAGACTATGTTCACACATGTTGTGTTTTTCATCGTTTTTTTTTGCTGCAGATTTTTATGCAAATTTTCAGCTGCGTTTTGCAGTACCAGCAAAGTCTATGAGAAACCAGAATTCTCTGTTCACACATCATGTTTTTTTTTTGTTGCATATTTTGTGCCTTGGTTGGGTTTTTGGAAAATAGAGCTTGTCACTTCTTTTAGCGTTTTTTTACCCATAGGAAGTAATGAGTGGTAAAAAAAACGCATCAAAAACGCACCAAAATTTGCATCAGCGTTTTTGATGGCAAAATAGAATGGGGTTCTTTTTTTCACAGAACTTTATGTACATGCATAAATAGAGACAGAAGGACAGAGAAAAAAACGTTGAAAAAAATGCACAAAAAAAGCAGAAAAAAACAGTTTTTGACGCAGCTGATTTCCTGCCAGAGATCAGTTTTGCTGCAGATTTGTTACGTAAAAAAAACGCAACTATGTGTGAACATAGCCTTAGAATCAAGCTTCATTTATCATATGTTAGGAAAATGACGATTTGTACCATTGAGCAGCTGTAGAAGCAACAATTCAGACTGTGGAGGCCTAACAAGGACACCATGACTTACTGGACCCAAGAAGGGAAAAGAGGGGTATGTTGCTAAAAGACTAGTAAAAATGGAGTGAAAGTGTAAAGTAGTGTGGGGCGGCAGCTGTGGGTGAGGTACTCGTCTTTTACACCCCGACACGCTACATGAAGATGTTAACTGTTAAAGAGTTCAATGAAGGAGACCATCACTCGAAAATAAACAGTCTGTTACTTAACATTAACTTGGTGGCAACTATATACAATAGATAGCGGGTGCATAATTTCACGAGCATTTTATTTACAATATGGAGCATCTTCACACACGGACTCTCTACTTCTTCCAAGCTTAGTTTTTTTCCGCCTCAAGTTCCTCTGTCTTCACCACAACCCAGCACATTACTACAGTCCAGTAAGCAAGTCCTATACTTCAACCCACGGTTTCGCATCTTTTTCCCTTAGGCCACGGCCCCACTATCAGTATTTGGTCAGTATTTTTTCTCAGGAGTGGGTGATAAATGCAGAATTGGTGACTTGTTTCTATTATACCTTTTCTCTGATTGTTCCTCACCTGGTTTTTGCTCCCACTCCTGAGAAAAAATACTGACCACATACTGATAGTGGGGCCGTGGCCTTACTCAGCTTCTCTGATTACTGGGCATTACAAGTATAGGAGACCCACTCCTTTCTAAAGGGAACATTTTTTATGAGGCCCTCCTCCACGTCTCTTCCAAGGGGCATTGGAGTGCCTCCCAATTTTTGGCAGCCCTTGCATTCACTACATAGGCAAACACAATGGGAGACCACTTCCTAATAATGGGAACATTTTTATTCAGGAAGCCCTCCTCTACGTCTCTTCCAAGGGGCATTGGAGTGCCTCCAAATTTTTGGCAACCCTTGCATTCACTGCATAGGAAAACACAATGGGAGACCTAGTTCCCAATAATGGGAACATTGTTTTCAGGAGGCCCTCCTCTACGTCTGTTCAAAGTGGTATTGGGGTGCGTCTAAATTTTGGGCAGCCCTGCCACTCACTGCATACCCAATAACAGTATAGGAGACCCACTCTTTAGTAATGGGAACAATAAAACACAGCCGGCTGATGGCTCTGTAAGAATAATGAGGGAAGACTGCTGGCCCTTTAAGAATAGTAAAGGCCGCCTGATGGCCCTATAAAAATTAGCTTTGTGACTTTCAGAGTCCCTCCTATATAAATGAAACACACGATGTGTCTGATGATGTCTCACACACCACATGGCCAGATAAGGTTGTAAAATGTTAAAATGACATTTCCTGGTGAATGCATTTGTCTTGGTTGAAAGCAATACAAAAGTGCAAAAACGCATCAAAAACGCTAAGTGTGAACATAGCACAAGGTGTGGAGGAGTATTTTTGTTTTTGGTTATTTATTTTGCTTTATATACAAGTCATTACCCTGCAAAGGATGTTCCTTAACATATTTCCCAGGAAAATCCATTTTGATTTCGTTTTTGTATGTTTTATTGCGAGTCCGTAAAAGTGGCGTAATACTCTGACAACATTGTTGACAGAAGTGCCCTGGGAGTCAGAAATGCTTCCAGGGGTCTTCTCCATGCTGTCCCCATGTCATTTGAGCACTGTTCCCATTGATTTGGGCAATTATTAGGCCCTCTGCAGACAGCCAGGGGAGCCGCCTGAAAAATGCTCGAGTTTCCCATAGACTTACATTGGGCTTGTTGCTCGGGTTGAGCACCCGAGTATTCCAATGTGCTCGACCCGAGCATCGAGCACCCGAGCATTTTAGTGCTCGCCCATCACTACTGATCTCATTTTTGCCTTTAGATCTACTCAAAAGATAAAAGTATGTATGAGAAGGAATTGTATTATGGGAGCAAAAAGGTGTCCAGTTTGGAAAGTCTTAATAGCCATTTCCAATTTCGTTTCCGCAGTCGGGTAGGTCAATATGCTCATCCACTGCACTGTTCTTACATTATCCCAGGCATTAAAAATAATTGTAACCAGTTACAACAACATAAGACAGAATCTATTCTCCTTTTCCGTAAGGTTTTCTTTTTCAATCTGTTAAAAAGCTTTTCCAGGGAAAAAAAAAGTAGTATATGTCTGTCACAAAAAATGAGTCACAAAACCCCCTTACCTTTATTTTCATTTTTTTAGGTCCTCTGCAGCTATGCTTGTGATTAGTTATTCCTTACATCCCAAAATTCCTACACGCTTTCCCTTTGTGTCTCTAGACATTTCCCAAGAGGCAGAGCAGTATCTGTCCCATCCTCCCTCACACACACACACTCCATCTACAAAGCACCATCCTGAGACTCCCATACAGGCTCAATATGGATAAATCTCTGCACACAAGTTTCTCCTTCCTCACATTCCTCCCAATTCCCTGAGTATGTTCTATCCTGACACTTTCCTGCCATCAGTAATGTTACATGTGCGGCCACTGGCCCCCACACAGGCACAGTGTAATGTAGGGGAGAAATGAGTCATAAGCTAAACACATTTAGTCAGCACGGGTGTAACGCACGACAGTGACGCATGTGGATTTGTGGACCCACTGTGCCACAGGGCCGGGCCTGCCTAGGAAGGGGCGTAGCTAAGTGGCTACCTGGTGTTCACTGGAGCTTCTGATGGTGGAAACAGGCTGAACTGCAGGTAGCCGCCTGGTACCACTCCTAGGCAGATCTTGGTATTGCAGCAGCTGACCCCAGGGAACAGGTTAGCTGACACAGGCTCAGGCTACGTTTAGACTAATAGATTCGGGATCACCACAGAACGGTTACTGACATGGAGACCCAGACAGGTACTTTAGAGATAGGTTGGAGCAGTCCCAATACATGGGATACTCGGATAGGGAGACATTCAAATGCTGTCCGCACCGGGACCAGGGGACTTCGGGACAGGACTGGCCACACAGGGACCAGGGATTACGGTTCAGGACACTGGCCGCACCGGGACCAGGGGACCTAACAACTCACTAGTAGGGAAGACTACACACTAATAAATGCTGTTGCTTCAGCGACTCCCTAAAGGGGAGGGAGTTTTTTTATACAAGATGCCTTCCAGCTCTTGGCTGGTAGCCAACTTGCAGGTGTACTAATTATACTAAATGCCTCTCAGCTACAAACCGAGGGCATTTACTATAAATGCATGCTGCCCCTTTAAGAGCAGTGGAGCGTGCGTGCACTACAGCAAAGTGGACCATGTCAAGGGCCGGGGCGTAGAGTAAGCATGGAGGGAGAAGAGGACACCACGCAAGGGAGTCGGCCATTGCGCTACAACGGGACAGCCAGTATGTAAAATACATACATGCAATCACAGGACCATCCGCTGGCAGCAGAAATACCGAAGAATCCGGAGAACGTTAGCATCACATGCAGTCTTGATTTAGCAGTCTGCAATCGCACAATGTGACTGCAGATTTTTTTCCCAAGCCTGGACAACCCCTTTAATAATCCATGTGACTGCAAAACCTTTTAGAAGTTGAAGCCTCATCTCTAGTGTGAACAGAATCTAACAAGCATTTTGAGAAAAGTTATAGAGAGAAGGACAGACAGATATTTCAGACAGCCACAGATATGAAGTGTAATTCGTATTATTCCTAACAGTACCATCCATGACCTCTTTCTCCTTCACTAGATGTCGTATCTGCTTAATCAATTTTCTTTTCTTCTTCCCAGAAAGTGTGATGTTCGCTCTAGCGCTAGAACTAGAAAGACAAAAAAACAGAATTTACATGTAACAGATATCAGACTATTAGTTGAAGAAGACAAATGACAGTGTAATCCAGATCTGTGCCGTCATAATCAGGAGCCAGGAAAGAATTTCACTTAGGAAATGTATGGATGAAATAATGTAACATTGTGTTAATAGGAGATCTAAACTTTTTGGATAATATACGAGGGCAGATGGAATAATTCAGCGTCAGTCCGCAGTCTGATGATCCATTCACAGACTAAATGTGACAGCAGCCCGTGCTCTGCTGATAGATGTACGGCTCTATAAATTGAACTTTTTTTTTAATAAGTCTTTAGCTCTACTGCCATTCGCAGTTACCTGCAAATTGTAGTAAATGTTGAAACATCATAAACCTCAATGTTTTCCTAATAGAAAACAAATGCTCAGACGACCAGTATAAAACAAAGAAACAGAGTCCAGACATTACAATGTCCAACAAGGTCACTTATTTTCAATTACAGCGCATCCCCTCCCTCCCCCCCTTATAAAAAACATTAACAACCAATATTCAGAAGTATATCCTCCTTTCGGGATCATCGTCTCTCCACCCACGGTGTCCACAATGCATTGAATGTTTTTTCTTTTTTTTTGGCATAAACACCTTTTTCCATATTTACAATAAAGTCAAGATTGTCAAAAAAATTCTTGTATCGTCGGCGGTTCTTCATTTATCCAATGCCTGGCTATTAAAGGGAAGGTGCCATCAAAAAAAATTTTTTTTCAACAATTGCGAAAATGTAAAGTATTATTGTTTTGATTCGTTTTTCCAATATTATCATATTTTTTTAATGGAGTAAAATATGAAAAATAATTTAAAAAGTTTGACATGTTCCACTTTGAAACACTAGGGGGAGCAGCTACTGAAATTTGGCATGAAAACCTTGTGTAGAGCTGGCATTCATTACAACTGCTGAAAATCTGGGCCGGATTTGCTCCATGTATGATGTCTCCTCCTCCCCCCTCCCTTTCTGGGTGTTTACAAATGGATAAGAGACAATGAAGTTTAGGAATTAGGATCTCTCACAGTGAGGAGCCATTTTGTTGTAGACACAAAGTGATACCAACACACAACTACATGCAGATCCTTATGCAGCAAGGTCTGATATTAGGCTATGTGCCCACTTTGCGTAAATTAAGCAGAAATTTCTGCATCATTTCCGCATCCCCCTGCTGCGGGAAAGCGCAAGCCTAATTCACATGCGTTTTCCTGCAAAACACAAGCGCAAATCAAGCGTTTCTGCATGCATTTTAGCATGCACATTGTCAAGAGCTGTCCAAGAAATATTAGCATCACTTGGAAAAGTGCTTGACAGGTTGGTCACGCTGCATAGTGCTTGACAAGTGTGACCAACTTTTTACTATTGATGCTGCATATGCAGCATCAATAGTAAAAGAAAGAATGTAAAAAATAATAAGTCTCCTCGCCGCTACTCCCCGGCAGCTTTGTTCCCATAGATACAGAGAGGCAGGACCTGTGAGGACCTCACTGTCACATGACCGCAACGTCATCGCAGGCCGTTGCCGCAATGCATCTCTGGGTTCGGAGGCAGCGGCAGTGAGGAGATTGTGGGCTGACAGAGGGGAAGTATATTGATATTTATTATTTTAATTCTTTTTTTACAACAGGTTTTATGGTACCTGGGCCTGGAGGAGAAAAAAGTTAAATGTTCATTTTTTTCTTCCACATTCAAAAAATTCCTGTGAAGCACCTGAAGGGTTAATAAAGTTCTTGAATGTGGTTTTGAGCACCTTGAGGGGTGCAGTTTTTAGAATGGTGTCACTTTTGGGTATTTTCTGTCATAAAGACCTCTCAAAGTGACTTCAAATGTGATGTGGTCCCTAAAAAATGGTTTTGTTTTCGATGGTCAACTTTTAACCCTTATAACTTCCTAACAAAAAAAAATTTTGGTTCCAAAATTGTGCTGATGTAAAGTAGACATGTGGGAAATGTTATTTATTAACTCTTTTGTGTGACATATCTCTCTGATTTAAGGGCATAAAAATTCAAATTTTGAAAATTGCTAAATTTTCAAAATTTTCGCCAAATTACCGTTTTTTTTCACAAATAAACGCAAGTGATATCGAAGAAATTTTACCACAATCATGAAGTACAATATGTCACGAAAAAACAGTCTCAGAATCAGGGGGATCCGTTGAAGCGTTCCAGAGTAATTACCTCATAAAGTGACAGTGGTCAGAATTGTAAAAATTGGCCTGGTCATTAACGTGCAAACCACCCTCGGGGCTTAAGGGGTTAAAGATCCAGTATCTCTTGTTAATTAATATTAACTGCCACCTCAAAACTCAGCAGATTCTACAGTCCCAATTCGTCTTCCCACTTTCCTTTAGTCTTAATCAGGTAATTGATTAAAAAGGTGTGCATTAAGTCCTTATAAATACCAGACATAACTCCTTTTGTTCCCCCATCACTACACACATAGTCCACCAATATGTCTTTTTGGACCCTCATAGAAACAGTCTTACCCTGCGCTATGTAAGCGTGACAGAACTGTCTATACTGGAATCTACAGATCTCAGATAACTCATATTCCTCCTGTAGTTTCTCAAAAGTCACTAGTCCTCGCTAGTCCTGTAATTGGGCCATGTATTGAATTCCTTTCCTCGTCCAGTTTTTAAATTCCCCCATTTTGTCAAACGCCGGCAGTTTTTCATTTTGCCATATAGGGGAATAATTAGTCAAGGCCTCCACTCCCCTAATCATTTTAATCTCCTCCCATACCTTGTGTATCAAGGCCAGAGTGGGGCATGACAGTCCCAGTTTACTAAAACTACCTGCCTCCAGTCCTTGAACCAATGAATCTCTCCCCAGTACCTGAGTCAATATCCGCCACACCGAACCCGTTCCCTCTGGCTCTCTCCGTCCCCTTAGCTGTTGACCTTGAGCTGCTAGATAGTAGATCCACGGGCTCAGGAGTGCCAGCCCCCCTTACTCTTTGGGCCTCTGTAATATTTCCAATCTAATCCTCGGTTGTTTTTACCCCCATACAAGATCCCTAAATATAGAATTGATTGTCCGGAACCACCGTTTAGGTAACCATATGGGGGCATTGTGCAGCACGTACAGCACCTGCGGCATCAGCACAATTTTAATAAGGTTTGCCCTTCCCACCACTGATAGATCTAATCTACACCACGCCCCCACTTCGCTTCTGAACTTACCCAGTAGTGGGATCAGATTCAGGTCTATATAGCTAGGGAGTGGGAGTGATACCTGAATGCCCAGGTACTTGGACTACCGCACAACCGCCAACCTACTGCCATCCCCCTCTATCCTAAGGTCTTCACCACTACCATCCACAGCTAGAATGTTGGATTTCTCCCAATTAATTTCCAGGCCCGACATACCCCCAAATCTCCCAAGGATGCTTATCACATCCCGCAAGGACTCATCAGGGTCTTCCAGGAAGAGCAGCACATCATCTGCATCTAAAGCTATTTTTTCCTCTACAGATCCATATTTATACCCCTTGACTGAGGCTGCCTTTCTAATTGTCTGCGCCAAGGGCTCCACTGCCAACGCAAAAAGCAGTGGAGACAGCGGACACCCCTGTCTGGTTCCCCTATGAAGAGCGAATTGTCTGGATGTCTGCCCACTAACCCTGACCCTAGCAGTTGGGGATGTGTACAACATCCGTATCCACGATATGAAGGTTGGTCCAAATCCAAAGCACTCCAACATCTTCCAAAGATAGCTCCATTCGACGATGTCGAATGCTTTGCGTGCATCCAACGACACTAACTCCCTACGACCCCCATTATCCGACGGCAACTGCAGATTAAGGAAGAGTCTATGTATGTTTATTGCTGTAGACCTATCCGGCATAAATCTGGATTGATCGGGGTGGATAAGATCTTGCACCACACTCACCAATCGGTTGGCCAGAATTTTTACATCCACCGTCAGTAACGAAATGGGCCTGTAGGACTCTTGCAACTTTGCGTCTCTATCTTCCTTAGGGATGACCACTACCACAGCCTCCCTCATGGACAATAGTAATGCACCACATTCCAAAGCCTCCTCGAAGACTGCCTTTAGTCTAGGTGCTACCACCTTAACCAACTGTTTATAGGTCTCACCCGGGAGTCTGTCCCCCCTGGAGCCTTATTATTTGTCAAAGAGATTATAGCTGTTTCAACCTCCTCCTGTGTTACAGGCTCTTCCAGTCTCCTCCTGTCACTCTCTACAATCCTAGGGAGTCCTGCCTCCACAAGAAACCCTTCCATCTCTGCTGATGAGGCTCAAGATTCAGAAGAGTATAGATGCTCATAACACCGTCTAAAATCTTCCAGTATATCCTCCGCATCCACCACCTCCGTCCCTTCTTCCGTCTTCAGATTGTATACAAATGAGAATTCCCTCTGTGCTGCCGCTACTACTGATAGCAAATGTCCCACCCTTTCACCCTTATCGTAGAATTGTGTCTTCTGGAAAGCTCTTTTCCTCTCTATTCTATTTATATATATAGTTTGGTGACTCCCTTCCGAGCTTCCTTGAGCCCGTTCTTACTCTCTACTGAGGGGTTCACCGTCAGTTCTCTTTCCGCCCTTTCTAAAGCCTCCATCACTGCCCTGTCTACCGATCTAGTTTTAGACTTACATCTAGAAATTTCTCGAAACAGAAGACCCCTCAAGTATGCCTTCATGGCATCCCACACCACTCGCCTATCTGCACTACCTTCATTGAACTGCCAATATTCGTCTAACTCCCTCTTTATTGCTTCCATATTAAAATGCTTCAGCCATAGTGGATGGAGCCTCCACCCGCACACCTGTCTAGATCTCCCCCCGTCTATTTAATAAGCAGCTCCAGAGGTTTATGGTCCGAGACCACTCTAGGGAGATATTCCACCCCACAAATCAATTGTGTCAACCATAGTTCCCAAATGATGTCAGTTTCCGGCCACCTTTTCCTATTCCCTGTTTATGCCTATCCCATCCCTCATCCATCACATTATTAAAGTCACCAACAATTAATAACGATAGAATTGCACAAAAGGGATATGGGACTATCACCTCCTGGATCTTCTTCCCCTAATATGGAGGTGGTATGTACATGGCCACTATACATAACAATTGTTCATAAATTTTACAAATTACAAAAATGTATTGGACTTCACTGTTGATATGTCTTTCAATGTCCTCAAAAGGGTGTGGACGCTCCCACCAACAACGAGACCCCCCCTGGCATATGAGGAGTACGTGGAGTGATATGCCCTCCCGATCCATCTTCTCTTCAACACCTCCACTTTCTCCTTAATCAAATATGTTTCTTAAAGGCATATCACATCCGGTCCCTACTTCCTAATATACTCCATAATCGCCGCTCTTCGTGTTCCATCAGATAATCCCCTCACATTCCAATTAAGAATTTTAATCTTATCACCCACCATATTTCCCTATACGTATATATTCCCAATCCCGTAAAGGACAATACTTCTCCCAAGAACCCCTGATACCAACCCATAGCCTGAAGGGCCTCTCCCCTCCCATCCACTTCCCTCCCCACTGTTGTTGAACATAAAAACCATTACCAAAGACGCCCAATGTGTTTCTTCCCTCTAAACCAGAGAATAGGTGACTCTATACCTATCAAACTTACAAACGTTATCTCAAAACCGTGAATTACTTTCAATCCCTCCATTTCTCCTCCGCTTATATGTGCTATCCTCTACAGTCCCTCCATTGTCCATGATAACTAGAAGGCAGGAACAAAAAGTCTCTATATAACAGCATCATCCATCTTTCTTCCTTCACAAGTATAAGGCCCGCCAAGTCTCTCAGCGTGTCTTCTCACTTCCTTTACCAGCTCTGATATTTTTCTCGTTCAAGTCCAGCCACTTGGTGGCCTCCTCCGGAGTTGGAAAAAAATGAACAGATCCCAGGGCCACAACCCTGAGCTTTGCAGGATACAAAGTAGAGTACGCCAGTTCCATATCTCTCAACCTTTTCTTCACCCCACCATAAAGCATTCTTTGCTTCTGAACCTCAGCCGAGTAGTCGGGGTATATGGACACTGTTTGGCCATTAATACTCATATCCTTAGCCGTTCTTGCCTTCCGAAGAATAATATCTCTATCCCCAAATTTAAGAATCCTGGCCAGGATGGTACGGGGGGAGGAACCCGGAGGGAGGGGCCTCATGGGAACGTGGTGTGCTCTCTCCACTGCAAACAGTTTGGTCAGATTGTTAGCGCCAATTTTATTGCGGAGCCAGTCCTCAACAAATGCTGTAGCATCAGTCCCTTCTGCCTTTTCAGGGATACCCACCAGCCGCACATTGTTCCGCCTGGAGCGGTATTCTAAATCGTCATTTTTATCAGCCAGAATGGCACACCGCTGCAGGCATTGAGTATGGGACTTCTGCAGCTTACAGAGCTGTTCCTCCAGTGTGCTCACTCTTTCTTCCACCACCCCCACTCTGGTATAAGCCTTGTTAACGGCTGCCTTCATATTGATCATTTCCTCCTTTATTGTCACGGGTGTGTCGCCACGAAGATCGTCACGATTACACAGCCTGACTTCTTGCAGCTGACTTTTTGGTGCTTTGTGTTTTCGGCAGTGAGGGAGTTAATTCTCTCGCTCTCTGTGCTAGACGAGGTCCAGCCTCGCCCAGCTGCAATCAATGCTGCTGTAGTGAGTCTCCTTCAAATGCCTGCTGGTCTGTTTGGGAAGTGTCGGTGAAAGCATTTCATACAGACTTACAGAGCGGATCGTGGTATTTGGAGTTTCTGAGATAAGTGTATTTGGAGTGGTTTTTCCCTTCCTCGCTTTATCATTTATCTCCTTTCCCGTTGGTGTTCCCTCTGTTGTAGTTGTGTAGTTTTTGTATGCAAGGTGGTTTTGGTTTTTCCCTTGTACTGTCTCGTTCGTCTAAGTACTGTGTGTGGGCATATTATTACTTGTCCTCTTTTGTTGTGATCGGGGTCCTTCTCAGGACTAGATTACTTAGGTGCAGGGATCCTCAGGAGGTAGGGGTTACGCTGGTGGCCTGGACCTCTGTACCTTTAACAGTACCTCCAGGTTGAGGGATTAGTCAGGGCCCCAGCTTAGGGTCAGCTTAGGCCCCCTACCTCCAGTAGACAGAGACAGCGTGACATTTTCACCGACCTACTTAGTTTTTCTCCAGCTACCATGGATCCAGTAGCCGGTCTAGCTCGGCAGTTGCAGAGTTTGTCCATGGAGCTGGCGGACGTTAGGTCCAAGGTTTTGCATCCTCAGGAGCAAGCCGGACCAGAACCTAAAGTAGCTCTCCCTGACAGGTTCACTGGGGGGCGGGACAAGTTTTTTGTTTTCCGGGAGGCATGCAAATTGTACTTTCGGCTGCGGCCTCGGTCATCGGGGAGTGAAGAACAAAGGGTGGGAATTGTCATCTCGCTCCTACAAGGGGACCCACAATCTTGGGCGTTCTCTCTTCCCCCGGGCTCCCCGGCTCTCCAGTCAGTGGATAGGTTTTTCGCTGCTCTGGGACTCGTATATGATGACCCAGATCGGATCTCCCTTGCTGAGTCTAAGTTACGTAGGATCCAGCAGGGAGATCGTCCGGCGGAGGAATTCTGTTCGGAGTTCCGTAGGTGGGCCACGGACACCCAGTGGAATGACCCGGCTCTTAGGAGCCAGTTTTGTCAAGGTTTATCCGACAAATTACAGGATGTGTTGGCACAGTATGACTCTCCCGCGTCACTGGAAGCCGCTATGGCCCTGGCTATTCGCGTTGACAGACGGCTTCGGGAGAGGTGCGGGATAACTCGACCCCCTGTGATGACTCCACCTCCTACAAGGTCCCCTCATATGGTGGTTCCCCTGGTCAGTCCAGAGGAGCCTATGCAATTAGGAGGGACATCATTTCGGGGGAGGGGACCGGTGGTGCGCCATAAGACAGGAAGGTGTTTCTTCTGCGGGAGAAAGGGACATTTTATTGGGGGGTGTCCATCCCGTCCCTTGCAGAGTGAAGAGTCGTCGGAAAACTGTTGATCCCAGGTTGTGTGGTGGACGGCAATCTGGGAGTAGGTATTTCGTCCCTAGGTTCGTCTCAGTTTCTCGTACCGGCGGAGGTGGTGGTGGGTACGAGAACTGAGAGGATATCTGTTCTTCTGGATAGTGGGGCCGGGGCTAATCTGGTTGATGCTCGGTTTGCCCGGGTTCAAGGTATGCGATTGAGTGAGTTGGCTAAACCCATCCCCATATTCTCGATCGATGCCAGGCCTCTCGGTCAGGGAAGTTTTCTGCAAGCTGTGCATGACGTAAAACTTCAAGTGGGGGCGATACATAAAGAACTGTTATCTTGCTACGTGTTGGAGGGTCTTCCCACTCCTATAGTGTTGGGCCTTCCTTGGTTAACTAAACATAACCCGGTTATTAATTGGCAAACCAGAGAGATAAGCCAATGGAGTAAATTCTGTAATAAAAACTGCATGAACACGGTCATCGGTGCGGTTACTCCTTGGGTCTTACCTCCATTTCTGGCGGACTTTGAGGATGTATTCTCGGAGAAAGGGTGTCAGGAACTACCTCCTCATCGCGAGTATGACTGTTCTGTAAAACTGCTCCCTGAGGCCAAGTTACCTAAAGCTAGGTTGTATAACCTTTCTGGTCCTGAGAGGCAGGCCATGAAGGATTATATTTCAGAAAGTCTGGCTAAGGGGCATATTAGACCTTCATCTTCACCGGTGGCTGCGGGGTTCTTCTTTGTTAAGAAGAAAGATGGAGGCCTACGCCCTTGCCTGGATTTCCGTGAACTTAATCGGATTACGGTCCGAGATCCGTATCCACTCCCACTTATTCCCGATCTCTTTAATCAGATCGTGGGCGCCAAATGGTTCTCTAAGTTGGATCTCAGGGGGGCGTACAATCTGATTAGGATGAAGGAGGGGGATGAGTGGAAGACGGCGTTTAACACTCCGGAGGGGCATTATGAGAACCTTGTCATGCGATTCGGTCTGACTAATGCCCCGGCGGTGTTCCAACACTTTGTTAATGACATTTTTCGCCGCCTGGTGGGACAGTTTGTTGTCATATATCTGGATGATATCTTAATTTACTCGCCGGATCTGGTGTCTCATCAGGAGCACGTTAGGCAGGTGTTACAGATCTTGCGGGATAATAAACTGTATGCCAAATGGGAAAAGTGTGTGTTCGCCGTACAGGAACTCCAGTTTTTAGGCTTCCTGGTTTCAGCGTCCGGTTTTCGTATGGACCCTGGGAAAGTGCGGGCAGTTCTTGAGTGGGATCGGCCAGAGAATCTTAAGGCACTACAACGTTTCCTGGGGTTTGCTAATTATTACCGGAAGTTCATTCGTAATTTCTCGTCCATGGTTAAGCCTCTCACAGACATGACTAAAAAGGGGACGGATTTTTCTAGGTGGTCTGACAAGGCTTGTCAAGCATTCTCCTGCTTGAAAAAATGTTTTGCCTCGGCACCCATACTCATTCAACCTGATGCGTCACAGCCATTCATTGTAGAGGTAGACGCTTCTGAGGTAGGGGTGGGAGCAGTATTGTCACAAGGTTCGTCCCCTGGTAAGTGGCATCCGTGCGCCTTTTTCTCTAAAAAATTGTCGTCCGCTGAGAGGAATTACGATGTCGGCAATAGGGAACTCTTGGCCATTAAGTTAGCTTTTGAGGAGTGGCGCCATTTTTTGGAGGGGGCAGTCCATCCGGTCACCGTCATCACCGATCACAAGAACCTGCTATATCTGGAGTCCGCGAAACGTCTGAATCCCAGACAAGCTAGGTGGTCATTGTTTTTTACCAGGTTTAATTTTGTCGTTACATATCGTCCTGGGTCAAAAAATGTAAAGGCGGATGCCTTATCTCGCAGTTTCCCTGGGGCCGGGAATACGGACGACCCGATTCCTATCCTTCAGGAGGGGGTGGTGGTTTCGGCAGTATGCTCTGAGCTGGAGGAGGAGGTATTGGAGGCTCAGGGGGACGCCTCTGTTGGACCTCCGGGGAGACCGTTTGTTCCAGATCAGTTGCGACAAAAGGTGATCGAGGCACACCATAACTCAGTTTTGGCAGGACACCCGGGGAGTAAAGCAACTGTGGATCTCCTCTCGCGTCGGTTTTCGTGGCCTAACTTACATAAGGAGGTGGTAACTTTTGTCGCGTCCTGTGGGGTTTGTGCGCGCTCTAAGACCTCACATACCCGTCCGTCTGGGGCCCTCTTACCTTTGAAGATCCCGGAGCGTCCTTGGACTCATCTGTCTATGGACTTTATTACGGACCTCCCTCCGTCTTCGGGTAAAACGGTCATACTCGTTGTAGTGGACAGGTTCAGCAAGATGGCACATTTTATCGCTCTTCCGGCTCTCCCTAATGCTAAAACTCTTGCGCAGGTGTTCATTGGGGAGATTGTGAGGCTTCACGGGGTACCCTCCGATGTGGTGTCTGATCGGGGGTCTCAGTTTGTGTCCAAGTTCTGGAAGGCGTTTTGTGCACGGCGGGGGATGCATTTGTCATTCTCATCGGCTTTTCACCCTCAGACCAATGGTCAGACGGAACGTATGAACCAGAGCTTGGAGACATATCTCCGGTGTTTTGTGTCAGAGAACCAGGAGGACTGGGCTTCTTTCTTACCTCTGGCAGAGTTTGCTCTTAATAATAGGCGGAGCGAGTCCACTGGTAAGTACCCGTTTTTTGGGGCATATGGTTTTCACCCCCAGTTTTGTACTTTCAGTAGGGGGGGCTCTTCGGGGGTTCCTGAGGAGGAACGATTTTCCTCATCACTCGCTTCAGTATGGAGAGGGGTGCTGAAGAATCTGAATACTATGGGGAACCGATACAAACGTATGGCTGATAGGAGGAGAGTGTCTGGTCCGGACCTAAGTGTGAACGATCTGGTATGGTTGTCTACCAGGAATATTAAACTTAAGGTTCCCTCCTGGAAACTGGGTCCCAGGTTCATCGGGCCGTACAGAATCAGTTCTATTATTAATCCGGTGGCATTCCGTCTTGACCTCCCCCCTACGTTTAAAATTCACAACGTGTTCCACAGATCGTTGCTTAAGAGGTATGTGGCGCCGGTGGTACCGTCACCTTTACCTCCCCCTCCAGTGGTGGTCAATGGTAACTTGGAGTTCCAGGTATCAAGGGTCATAGATTCACGTTTTAATCGCCGGTCCCTTCAGTACCTGGTTCATTGGAAAGGGTATGGTCCTGAGGAGAGGATGTGGGTTCCTGCGTCGGATATTAACGCAGACCGATTAGTTCGGGCCTTCCACACGACTCACCCGGATAAACCTGGCCCTGAGGGTCCGGAGGCCCCTCGTAGAAGGGGGGGTACTGTCACGGGTGTGTCGCCACGAAGATCGTCACGATTACACAGCCTGACTTCTTGCAGCTGACTTTTTGGTGCTTTGTGTTTTCGGCAGTGAGGGAGTTAATTCTCTCTCTCTCTGTGCTAGACGAGGTCCAGCCTCGCCCAGCTGCAATCAATGCTGCTGTAGTGAGTCTCCTTCAAATGCCTGCTGGTCTGTTTGGGAAGTGTCGGTGAAAGCATTTCATACAGACTTACAGAGCGGATCGTGGTATTTGGAGTTTCTGAGATAAGTGTATTTGGAGTGGTTTTTCCCTTCCTCGCTTTATCATTTATCTCCTTTCCCGTTGGTGTTCCCTCTGTTGTAGTTGTGTAGTTTTTGTATGCAAGGTGTTTTGGTTTTTCCCTTGTACTGTCCCGTTCGTCTAAGTACTGTGTGTGGGCATATTATTACTTGTCCTCTTTTGTTGTGATCGGGGTCCTTCTCAGGACTAGATTACTTAGGTGCAGGGATCCTCAGGAGGTAGGGGTTACGCTGGCGGCCTGGACCTCTGTACCTTTAACAGTACCTCCAGGTTGAGGGATTAGTCAGGGCCCCAGCTTAGGGTCAGCTTAGGCCCCCTACCTCCAGTAGACAGAGACAGCGTGACATTTATACCGTTCACTCTCTTTGTAAGGGTAGTTAATGCAGTTTTTCAAAACTTAACCAGATCATATATGTCCCTCATTGTGGGCTCCCCTATTAAAGGCTTGTTAAAAGGCTCCTGTATCATGCTTTCCTGCTCCTGTCGTCCCTCTGGCCCCTCCTGTACTGCATAGTCATCCAGATCTTCTCCATCCAGTTTCTCCCCAGTCTCCTCCTCATCCTCTTTGGCCACTTCCTATGCTGCTCCGTCCACCCACGCAAATCTTTCAAGTTTAGCAGCAATTTCAAGCCACTTTATGTATGTTGCATTAGCTGCACCGGATTTCTCCACTGCCTCCTCACTGTCGGCTCCATCTTGGGCCTAGCTCCCTGCTCCCGCGTCCCTCTGCCTTCTTCTCACCATTGCCGCAGTCCTCAGTTACACCGCACGTCAGGGCTGGTTCCTGCGATCTTCTGCCACCGGCAGGGCCTGCTCCAGGTTTTTGTGGGCCCTGGGCGAAAGAGTCTCAGTACGCCCCTTTAACACATACCACGATTCATGATGCACAGATACCGCAGAGAAATATACACTGCTCAAAAAAATAAAGGGAACACTTAAACAACAGAATATAACTCAGAGTAAGTCAAACTTCTGTGAAATCAAACTGTCCACTTAGGAAGCAACATTGACTGACAATTTCACATGCTGTTGTGCAAATGGAATAGACAATAGATGGAAATTATTGGCAATTATCAAGACACCCTCATTAAAGGAGTGGTTCTGCAGGTGGGGACCACAGACCACATCTCAGTACCATTGCTTTCTGGTTGATGCTTTGGTCACTTTTGAATGTTCTTTGTGCTTTCACATTCGTGGTAGCATGAGACGGACTCTACAACCCACATAAGTTGCTCAGGTAGCGCAGCTCATCCAGGAGGGAACATCAATGCGAGCTGTGGCAAGAAGGTTTGCTGTGTCTGTCAGCGTAGTGTCCAGAGGCTGGAGGCGCTACCAGGAGACAGGACAGGGGGCCGTAGGAGGGGAACAACCCAGCAGCAGGACCCCTACCTCCGCCTTTATGCAAGGAGGAACAGGAGGAGCACTGCCAGAGCCCTGCAAAATGACCTCCAGCAGGCCATAAATGTGCATGTGTCTGCACAAACGGTTAGAAACAGACTGCATGTGGGTGGCATGAGGGCTCAACGTCCACAGATGGGGGTTGTGCTCATAGCCCAAAACCGTGCAGGACACTAGGCATTTGCCACAGAACACCAGAATTGGCAAAGTCGCCACTGGCGCCCTGTGCTCTTCACAGGTGAAAGCAGGTTCACACTGAGCTCCATGTGGCCGCCAGAGGTAGCCTGACTGCCATGAGGTACCGAGATGAGATCCTCAGACCCCTTGTGAGACCATATGCTGGTGCGGTTGGCCCTGGGTTCCTCCTAATGCAGGACAATGCCAGACCTCATGTGGCTGGAGTGTGTCAGCAGTTCCTGCAAGATGAAGGCATTGAAGCTATGGACTGGCCCGCCCGTTCCCCAGACCTGAATCCGATTTAGCACATCTGGGACATCATGTTTCGCTCCATCCACCAACGTCACGTTGCACCACAGACTGTCCAGGAGTTGGAGGATGCTTTAGTCCAGGTCTGGGAGGAGATCCCACAGGAGACCATCCACAACCTCATCAGGAGCATGCGCAGGCGTTGTAGGGAGGTCATACAGGCACGTGGAGGCCACACACAATACTGAGCCTCATTTTGACTTGTTTTAAGGACATTACATCAAGGTTGGATCAGCCTGTAGTGTGTTTTTCCACTTTAATTTTGGGGGTGACTCCAAATCCAGGCCTCCATTGGTTAATAAATTTGATTTCCATTGATGATTTTTGTGTGATTTTGTTGTGAGCACATTCAACTTTGTACAGAACAAAGTATTCAATGAGAATATTTCATTCATTCAGATCTAGGATTATTTGAGTGTTCATTTTATTTTTTTGAGCAGTGAATATACAGCACAAGGCCAAAGATTTCACTTCTTACATTACATGAGTGATATCTATTGTAAATTCTACAATATCTCAGAAACCGGCGAATCCTCGCAGCGCACAGTGCAGACCAGATAGTATAGTCCTCCATACAGTATTATGGGCCCCATATACTGCTCCATACAGAATAATGACCCCAAATAGTCCTCCGTACAGTATTATGGGCACCACATAGTCCTCAATACAGTATTATGGACCCCATATAATGCTCCATGCAGGATGTCACCTCTCCCCCCATATAATGCCCCATGGATGATGTCACCTCACCCCCAATATAATGCCCCATGCAAGATGTCACCTCTCCCCCCATATAATGCCCCAAGCAGGAGGTCACCTCTCCCCCCATATAATGGCCCATGCAGGATGTCACCTCTCCCCCCATATAATGCCCCATGCAGGATGACACCTCTCCCCCCATATAATGGCCCATGCAGCAGGTCACCTCTCCCCCCATATAATGCCCCATGCAGGATGTCACTTGTCCCCCACCCATATAATGCCCCATGCAGAATGTCACTTGTTCCCCCCCATATAATGCCCCATGCAGGATGTCACTTGCCCCCCCCATCATATAATGCCCCATGCCTCCATACATCTAAAAAAAAAAAAAATCAAGTACTCACCTCACTTCTCCTCACCTGCTGCAGCTGCTCACTCCTCAGCGTCGCCAGCATCTTCCCGCTCTTCACTGTGACTGCTCAGGAGAGAGCGCGGTTTAAAGACGTCACCGCGCCCTCTGACCTGAGACGTCACAGTGCAGCAGCCGCGGAAGAGACCGGAGCTGCTGCGGAGGCACGGGGAGAGGTAAGTATTGTGCCGCTGGAGCCCTGAGCAAGCGGGGTGGGGGGGCGCTGACACCGCACCGCTCACGGGTCCCATAGCACGCAGGAGTGCCCGACTGTGATTGGGCCCCCCCCGCCTGCTCAGGGCCCCGGCACTTGCCCGGGTGCTGATGCCAGCCCTGGCCACCGGTACAGGGCAATATCGGTACTCTGGAGGCACTTTTAACCGGATAAAATCAGGATTACAGCCTGGGAATCCTGAAAGCAGACTGCTCATATCGAGTGCTAGGCGATGCCCGCCTCGGTTTACTGTTCTTGATAGTCTCATCAACCCCAGTAATAGAAGTCACGATTCTATCACTCACAGGGTCCTAAGGACGCTGTGAGTGACAGTCCAGCCGCCCTATAGGATCAGGGGCGTGCTGAGCTGTCAGTATTGTGAATGACAGCTATGTTGCCCAATCTGGCTGGGCCTGTATGGTTTCCTCCAGGTGTTGCCCGTTCTGGGCGATTACCTGGTCAGTAATGATTAGACCATTACCAGTTGTAGCTTAGCTCCAGAGATGTGTGTTTCCTCTGAGTTCTTATATTCTGATCTTTGTTACCTGACCTTGGATTTGCCTTTGACCATCCGTTTGCCTAGCCCCTTTGTCTTGATCCTCTACCTTCTTGGAATTCTGACCCCCGGAGTGTGACTTGACTACTCTTTTGACTCTGCCCTCTGTTTATGACGTACCCTCCTAGCTCCTAACCTCCAACTCCTTGACTTCTCCACCTCACAGCTTGTCCATGAGAAGTAACTCAGAGTCACAATAGATAGCAAATGTCCTATCGTTACATCTACCTCAGATGCTGCAGTTCTCCTCCCATTACCACACATTATCATCCTTTTCACTGTTGGCTAACTATGCAACATGAGCAGGGAAGCTATTGAGCAAGTCGGTCCACCACTTCCTCTGGAGAAACAGCTGGGGGGGTGATATCATAATGTGTATACAAAACTGCATAATATTTTTAATTGATGCAATTCGCAAATATTCTTCTTTTTGACATGCTCTATCGAGCTTTGAACAAAGAGCCTTCACGTTATAAATGAAAAGTTCTACAACTTTCTAATATGACTTGTTATTCAATGTCTTGTTATTTTCAAGTTATTAGTTTGCAGGTAGGAGAATGAGAAGACTCTTCCAGAGGAAACAAACCAGTACAGACCTAGTCCTGGTCTCAGCACAGAAGTGGATATAATTGCTGAACATCCAGTCTAGACAATGCTCTTGATCTAAACTACCTGGACTCCAGACTGAAGCAGGAAACCATCAGGGCTTCACCTGGAGAGGACACGAGTATATTCCCTTTTCGGCAGGGAGTAGCGCTGCATCTATATAGGTTTGCCGCCTCAGAATTTAAAGTACCACTCCAGCGGGGGGGTTTTCAGCGCTGGATGGGCGCTGTAAATATAAGTCCCCTGCCCCCGGTCATATACTCATCCTCCGGTCCCACGACGCCATCTTGTAACAGTAGCTTCTGACAGCCAGAAGTTACGTCACAGGCTCTCAATGAAAGTCTATGAGAGACAGCTCAAGGCCAGAACGAGGCTCTCATAGACTTGTATTGAAAAGTGACCATGAAACATTGGATCAGATGACAGATCAATTTTCGACGGAGACTGATGGGAGTGACACTGGAAAACCATGAAGGTGAGTATGAGACGGGGCAGGGGAATTATATTTAAAGTACCACTCCAGCAGTGCTTTAAGGATAAGAGTTTTTATTCACTGACTGCAAATCAGTATTTGGAAAACTGAAAAGAATTGTAAGGCTGTGTGCCCACGAAGCGTTTTTTAAGCGTTTCCGCAGTGGCAAAAACGCTGCAGAAACGCTTAAAAAACGCATGGTAGAAGGTCTGCCATGATCCCCAATGATAATCTGCATGTGCTATGCAAATGCTGCGGAAGTTTCCGCTGCGGATTAACATTGCGGGAAAAAACGCAGCACTACCAATTATTTTGTGGAAGCGCTGCATTTTCGCCGCCATTGACTTGCATTAGACAGCATGGATTCCGCATCACTGTATATGTAAATGCGCATTCCATGCGTTCCAATGTACGGATGGTACCCGGGTGTGGAGGAGAGGAGACTCTCATCCAGACCCAGGTACCATAGTACCTGTAAAAAAAAGAATAAAATAAAAAATATAATGTTATATTTACCTTCTGACGGCACCCGCTGCGCTCGTCCTCCCATGCCGGCAGATTGCGGTGGACTGAAGGACCTGCGCCGACGTCATAGTCATGTGACGGGTCACGCGATGCTGACGTCGGCAGGTCCTTCAGTGTACCGCGATCTGCCGGCAGCCAGGACGGAGCGAATAAAGACTCCGGGGCCATCGGAAGGTAAGTATATATTTATTTTTTTATTTTTTACCATTCTTTCGGTCACAGTTTATAAATCCATGCCGTTTGCATGGATTTATATAGTGTGATCAAGTTGACAAGCATTTTCCAAGTGATGCTAAAATCGCTTAGAAAGAGCTTGTCAACCCGCATGCGGAAATGCAAGTGAAGAACGCTTCACATCCGCATGTCCCTGGCAGGAAAAACGCACGTACAATCCGCATGTACAATCCGCATGGGTTTTTTCTGCCAGGGGAGATGCAAAAACGCTTAGGAAAAATCCGGAGCATTTCTGCATCGTGGGCACATAGCCTCACACCAAGTTCACAGGAAAGTTTCTGAACTGCTCGTTTATACAGCAACCAGGGCTGTGGAGTCAGTAAGCCAAACTGACTCAGACTCCTCAATTTCCCTGACTTCCGACTCCCAACTCCACAGAACTGCTTCACTACTGAGCTTGTACATAAAGTGCAGCACAGATTCATCTCAACTAAAAGCCGAGGTCCTTAGATCAGGAACAGAACAGCCATTTATAGGACATTTCATAATTTTCCCAAATTCTTATGAAAACATTAAGAGCACATCCTGAACTGAACCCAATTTATTATATATTTTAGGAGTCGGAATCGGTCCATTTTATACCGACTCCACCAAAATGAACACAGACTCCGACTCCACAGCCCTGACAGCAATTACGTTATATTTTGTTTAAATTAGGACAACACATAGATTTCCAAAATTTTTTGCAACTCACCTTCTCTTCCTTAAGTGATGAACGGTTATTAGCTCTTTGTCCACCACAGCTCCAACTATTTTATGCTTCTTCCGTTTCTCCCGAGTAATTAAACGACGGCGTTTCAAGATACTTTTTTGCAAGTCCTGTTGTGGAAAAGCATAGTGAATATTACGCCTGGTAACAATTTTAAAGGGCTTGTCTACTAATGGACAACCCCCTGTTAATGTAATGGGCCAGGAGGAAGAGGAAAAAAATAAATAATACAAAGATACATACATATATATATATACATATATATATATATATATATATATATATATATATACACATACACACACATATATATATATATATATATATATATATATAATATATATATATATATAATGCTCTTCTGGAATAATCGCTGCATCCCCTGGCAGTCTGATGGCACTGACCTCTTACAGGAACGTCACATGTGCCACTGCCAGATGTTGATGACGGGAGATTGGGGAGGATGCAGTGCAAAGTATGGAGGAGCACCACCAGTCCAGGAGGTGAGCTTGTTTTTTTTAACTGTCATGGGTCCATTATTAGGAGTTGTTCAGTAGTAGACCACCCCTTATATAATAAAAAAAAAAAAAAAAAAAAAAAAAGAACCGGCCTCCCCACTCCTCTACTCGATGTGTACCTGTACCTCAAAAGTTTCCTTATACATGCTGTTCAGCTCTATGTGGACTTCAACTGAGCTCTCAATCTAGTCCTTTCATTCTATTGATCAGTATTGGCCCAATTGATGAGACAGTTATGTGATCACCAGTTCTAGAGAACACTTGAAATTCAGTGTCTCTCGGGCTCTGTGCCCACGAGGAGTTTTTGACGCTGCATATTTTCGCTGCATCAAAAACGCAGCGTCTCACAGTTCCAACAAAGTGGATGTGATTTATAGAAATCTCCTGCTCACTGTGCTTTTTTCTTTTTATTATTACTCAGCGTAAACTGACCTGCGGTGCGAGTTTCAAATCCGCAGCATGTCACTTTCTCTTGCCGATACGCTGAGTTTTATGTGCGGATTTTTCCCATAGACTTGTATTAGGTGCAGAAAATGCACAAGTAAAAACAACATGTAACCCACACATGACTGTATCGATAAGATACCAGAAAGAATAAAAAACAAAGCAGATTTTTTAAAACATGACATATCATATAGAGGCAAAAACCACAGCCTCAAAAATTGATAAAAAACGCAAGTCACCTAATTTACTTAAAGGGGTTGTCCAGTCTAAATTGATAAGTCTGCAGTCACTCTGTGTGACTGCAGACTCATGAATCCCCCCAGCGCACGCACTGTGCAATGCGAGGATTCGCTGGCTTCTGAGCCTGGACCGGAGGGTATGTATGAGTTATACATATTCCAGGCCAAAGCAAGTCTAGTGGGCGGGGCCTCACACCAAACACTAGTCGACCACGCCCACTTCAGGGCCCTGTCACTATAGGATGCGTGGCCTTGCTCAATACAAGTGCATGGAACGAAGCCACGCCCATTAGAAGGACTCCGGTCGTATGTAAAACTCATACATACCCTCCATTCCCGGGACTGAAACTGGTAAATCCCTGCAGCGCACAGTGCGTACGCTGAGGAAATTCATAAGTCTGCAGTCACACAGAATAACTGCAGACTTATCAGTTTGGACCAGACAACCCCTTTAATAGATGCAGAAAATCTGCAACATCAAAAACTCACCAAAAGCTCATCGTGGGAACGTAGCATAAATAGTTTATGAAAATGGATTTTCATTGGGATATTCCCGGTAATCATAACTTTTTTTTTCTCTTGATGGAGAAGTGTGAGGCTGGGGACACAACCAATTTTCTCTCATCCAACAAAATCGGTCCGATTATGCTAATCACACTCATCAACGTGTCATCAGAGTGTGAGCAGATTGTCTTGGATGCGGAGAAGGAAAAAACATTTCTCCATTCTGTCAGTCTGTGAAAATTAAGACGGCCCTCAGATGTCATCCCAGGGTGGTCCGATTTTCTTGACAGATGCATTGACTTGCATGGCCGAGGGAAATCTGATTTACAGATGCAAACTGTGCACGCTGCAACATTTTGTAAAAAATCTGACATGTGCACGCAGTGCTGTGGAGTCGGTAAGAAAAACCTCCTACTTCTCAATTTCCCTGACTTCCGACTCCACAGCCCGGCCTCACTACTGCGCATGTACATAAAGGGCAGCACAGATTCATCTCAACTAAAAGCCGAGATCCTTAAATCAGGAACAGAACAGACATTTATAGGACATGCCATACTTTTCCCAAATTCTTATGAAAACATTCACAGCACATCCTGCATTGCACTAGTGTACCCAATTTATCATATATATCTTAGGAGTCGGTCCATTTTATACCGACTCCAAAAAAGTGGACACCGACTCCGACTCCACAGCCCTGTAACGGCCCCATAGACTAAAATTGATCCAAGCGCGATCTTTTGTTTCGTCAGATCACACTCAGACCAAAAATAATAAGGCCGTCTCCTGGGCTGAAAGGAATCACGTTAGGATAGGTTCCTAGCATAAGAAGCTTGTCTTGTCGTTGGCTGCGGGGCATACATGAATTGGCCAAATTAAGTGCTAAGAATCTTCATTTTTTTCCTATTTTCTAGAGCCTTAATGCAATTCAAATTTCATATATTTCATGTTTACATGCTGTAGCGTTAAAAAAAAATACACTGTGCAACTTTGTTAGTTATATATGGAGATGGCTATGTGGCACCACAGGTCTTGTCGCCACAGTGGCAGCAATGTCATGTCTGAGAGCAGGTGGGAGGTTCCCTGGTTGGGGACAATTAGCATGCAGCACCTCCTGCCTCAGTCCAGGGAGGGGAGAAACCAGCCCTTTATAAACTGGATCTGGAGCGGGGTTAGAGAGACCATCCAGAGTCCAGTGAAGCCAGACACAAGTTCCAGTCTAGTTCCAGAGACAGGGACAGGTCAGCAGCAGGCTGAGGAGTCCTTGTAGGCAGAGGAGGAACACGAGGCCAGGAGGGGAACTAGCAGAGTTCGTCCTGACCAGAGACTTACTAAGCCGGACACTGGAGTCCGAGGCTGTGAGGGTTATAAGCCCAGCAGCAGAAAACCACCACGCAGGGGACTTCAAGTCCTCTGGCCCAAGGAAGCCGGGAGGCTCAGCCACACGAGAGGGACCACTACTGCCCTGGAGGGGTGAGAAGCACAGAAGGCCCGAGTCGCCAGTCATACGGGTGAGTACAACACGGTACACTCAGGGACGTGGGCTAGCCAAGAAAGAGTGGTCAGCACGGTAGGCCTACAAACTTCCCCTGACCAGCAGGATTTCCCAGCTGCTCTCAGACTGACCAGGCCTCCATTGTTAACCTGTATTCCGGACGGGTCCTTTAATAACACCAACAGTAAAGACCCTGACTTGCATGACAGACTCCGTGTGGTTACTGCTGCTCCCGCGCACCATCACGACCAAAATCCCTATACACTGCCCTGAGGCTACACTCCTCCCGTGGGGAGTTGTACTACACTCTGCTGCACCCACAACACCAGCCTCAGCGGTCTGCCCTGCAGCGGCGGTTCATCCTGACCGCAATCCACGGGTGGTGTAGTTGGACATTCAGCATACAGACTGCCATTTAGTTTGAGCACCCTGAGCCATGGACCGGTTCACCGCCACGCGGAGACTACAACCCCCAGCATCCCACAAAAGGCCCGGTTCCGGGTTCCCCACACGGCCCAGGGGGCGCATCAGCTACTCTTAGTATGCACCTGTTCAGACCATTGTTCTGCTTGGAGGTGACAGTCAGTCTTTTGTTATTTGGATTTTTTATTGGCACCTTTTTGGGGTACATAAAATGTTATTGTTTAACCTACATCATACAGGCAGCACGGTTTTGTTAAAAAAAAAACAAAACACAAAACACTTCTCTGGGAGCGCCATATTCTGAGTCATAACTTTTTTACTTTTTCAACGGCTGTCGGAAAACTATTTTTCTTTTTTTTTTGCACACGTTTTCATGGGCACCAACATTTTGAACGCTTCTCATTCCAGTTTTCAGGAAGCAGCAGGAACAATAAACAGAATTCTGCTATTTTTTTTTTTAGCTATGGAGTGAAGACTTCCTAAATCTACTGAGCAGATTATAGTATGTCATAATTAGAGAATTCTAATGATGTGATATATACATACAGTACAGACCAAAAGTTTGGACACACCTTCTCATTTAAAGATTTTTCTGTATTTTCATGACTATGAAAATTGTACATTCACACTGAAGGCATCAAAACTATGAATTAACACATGTGGAATTATATACTTAACAAAAAAGTGTGAAACAACTGAAAATATGTCTTATATTCTAGGTTCTTCAAAGTAGCCACCTTTTGCTTTGATCACTCTTGGCATTCTCTTGATGAGCTTCAAGAGGTAGTCACCGGAAATAGTCTTCCAACAATCTTGAAGGAGTTCCCAGAGATACTTAGCACTTGTTGGCACTTTTGCCTTCACTCATTAAAATCTTTAAATGAGAAGGTGTTAGGCATCAGGCTGTTGCTGGATTCTAAATGGGTCAAAGAGCCTTCTGTGGTCTCCCATTGTGGTCCAGCCAGGGCTGATGCTGCTCAGCATCGTCGTCAGCCCCAACACCTAGCTGGTCCACGATATGTACAGATGGTCTCTCGGGTATTTGTGCCTAGCAATGTTAAGCATAGGTTGCTGAGGGAGACAGGGCTGTTGGAGCCTAAGTCCAGGATGCTCCGTACTGAGCATGTCCGTGACCTGGCGGACCGTGATTGGTGGTTTGGCAACCACCTGATCCGGTGACCTGGCACCGCCTGATTGGTCGCGGGTGACGCCACCAATGGTGCGACGGTGGGCAGGGCTTAGTCTTTAAAAGGCCCGCCCACAAACATGGCGGCGCGCTCTGATCATTGAGCAAGTGATGCTGTTGTGTGGACGACTGTGTTCTACGTAGTTTCTATAGGCAGGCTAGTGGAAATAGGCAGGTAGCTCAGTCTTGCAGTCTGGCTCTGCGAAAGGGGTCGCCTAACACCCCGAGCAGCCTGCAGACGTCCTGTCCACTGCTATCGCCTGTCAGCCACGTGGAGTAATACCCTTCAGTCCGGTAGCACGCCAGCTGAAGGCACGTGTACCCGTGGGCGTAGTCACACACGCATCCTAGCGCCGCCCGTGTAGTCCCTGTGTAGATAACAGGGCTACAGCTACTTCCCCGGTCGCGCATCTCCCGTGCAGTTAACGGAGATAGAGCGGACCGCTATACCCGTTCCTGTGTGCAGTAACACGGAAGGGTTTATTATTTAAGTTGGTTGCTTTCCTTTTCACCCGGAAAGTGTTCGGCAGCAGTCCACCAGGCTGCATCGCGGACCCCGGGGTCGGTTGCGTTCCATTATAATAAAGTTGTCTGCAACCGCCCTCCTAACAGTATCAGAGCGCCAGGGTCTTGCCGAACATGGCCGACAACCAGCAACTGCTGCAATATATACAGCGAATTGAGGCCAGACTTAAGTCTCTTGAACAAGGTGTCCCGGTAGCTGATATCACTGCAGTAGCTACCCAGGCGGCTTCTCTAGCAGCCAATATTATTAACTCGGCTGCGGTGAATAATGCGACCACTGCAAGTGCTCCATTACACCATTTTGCTCTCCCGGAAAAATTTTCTGGGGACAGTAAATTTTGCAGGGGTGATGGAGGCACGGTTCCCCTCCGAAATATCTCTCGCAAACCGAATTGATTTGCGTCATGCAGAAAACAGGTTAGAGCTGGAGGTCGCCAAACCTCAGTATCGTTTGGCATCAACCTTCTCTAGACCAATTTCCGAACTCGCGACTCCCGACCCGGAGCCTGAGGCTATGGATATATCCCGGACTGATTCTAGTCTCTCTCGTTCCCGACCTGCACATCTCTTGGAGTACCCCGCAAATAAGGGTTCCAAGCAGTCGGGAAAACGAGTAGGTCTTACCACCGTTGGAGGAGGTGTATTAGATTCTGGGACTTCTTCCTCCAAATTGTTATATAATGTGACATTGTCCTTTGGTACATGTGCAGTTACTGCCAAGGCGTGGGTGGACTCTGGTGCTGATGGCAATTTTTTGTCATCTGCGTTTGCCCAGAGGCACGCCATCGCTATAGAGTTACTGTCAAGACCAATGAATATCAGTGTAGTCAATGGTTCACTCCTGGACACGCAAATCACCCACCAGTCGATTCCCCTCACCATGTCATTTCCTCAGGGCCACCGGAAGGTCATCTCCTTTCTTATTATTCGCGGTGGATTAGACAAGGTGTTATTGGGTCTCCCCTGGCTACGTTGTCATACTCCACACATTGACTGGAATAAGGGGAGAATTTCTTCCTGGAATGAGAATTGTGCGTCTCAGTGTATGGTCACAGTCACCCGGAGGGTAGTCTCTGATCCCTCTACCGTTGTGGCTTCCGGTACAGATTCTTAGTCTGTCCCCAGAACCCGGGCCTTGTCAGACTATGTCAAAAAGAACTCTCAGGTAGAGAGGGTCGCTGCAGTGTCCTCTAACCAGGTTCCGTCAGGGAGAACGTTTGTTTCCCCTAATATACAAAATATGGTGCTCTCCTGGGCTCATGCCTCTAAGATCGGAGCTTATCTGGGGGTCAAACGTACCACTAACTCCCTTCAACGGTCCTATTGGTGGCGCCAGGATGTCAAGGACTTTGTTCTCGCGTGTCCCGTCTGTGCGAGAGATAAATCTTTCCGTCATAGTCCGGCTGGTCTTCTCCATCTGTCACCCGTGACGAACTCCACACATAGAGAGTCGGTTGTCACTTCTCGTCGTCCTGCCTCCGTATGCTATCCGGGCGACAGAGTGTGGCTCACGGCTCGCAATACTAAAGTACGCGGTGAGTCTGCTAAGTTTGCCCCCCGCTTTAAAAAAGGATACCCTGTACACCAGAGGGGTCACAGTTCTGAGAATCTTCTCTGTGACCCGGTGGACCACATTCATGCTCCCCTGCTCGTTGAGGAAAATGAGCATCAAGTGGAGGGGGATGTTAGAAGGGGGGATAATGTTAGGCGTCGGGCTGTTGCTGGATTCAAAATGGGTCCAGAGTAGTGTTGAGCATTCCGATACTGAAATATCGGGTATCGACCGATATTCGCGGTATCGGAGTTCCGATACTGAGTTAAGATACTTTTAGAATATCGAATACCGGAATCGGAAGTTCCCATAATGCCTGCGCTCTGCAGTGTCTCTGAAGAATGACAAGCTGGATGGCAGCACTCAGCTTACTGTACTTGTCATTTAGTGTAAAGGATTTATTAAAAAAAATAATAATGTTTTCATGCACCGTCTCTTTAAAAAAGCCGGCCGGCAATTCAGCAGCAGTACCCGACAATTTAGAATAGAAAGAATAGAGCATCACACATAGATTAGATATAGAAACATGTCAGTCACATATATAAGAAGTACAGTGATAGTGTTGATTACTGTACTTGTCATTTAGTGTTAAAATAAAAGATTAAAAAAAAATTGGCGTGGGGTTCCCCGTAATTTTAGGCTCTAGCGGAGGTTAAGCAGACGGCTGGGGCAGATGTTTGAAGCCTGGGAAGGGGGTAATACCCACGGAGCTTCCCAGGCTACTAATATCAGCCCCCAGCTGAATACCTAGCCTTTACTAGCTATTAAAATGGGGGACCCCCCCCAAAAGAAATGACGTGGGGTCCCCCCTATTTTAATAGCTAGCAAAGGCTAGGCAGACAGCTGGGGGCTGATATTAATAGCCCAGGAAGGGTGCCATGAATATTGGCCCCCTCCCAGGCTAGAAACACCAGCCGTCAGCCGCCCCAGAAATGGCGCATTCATAGGATGCGCCAATTCTGGCACTTAGCCTCGCTCTTCCCACTTCCCTGTAGCGGTGGCAGTGGAGTAATAGGGCTGGGGTTGATGTCAGCTTATAATGCCAGCTGACATCAAGCCCAGGTTAGTAATGGAGAGGCGTCTATAAAACACCCCCATTACTAACCCCATAGTCAAAGTAAAAAAAAACAAAACACAAACACCCAGAATAAAGTCCTTTAATTGAAATAAACACACAATTTTTTAATGTTCTAAATTAAACCATACTGACCATCACGCCCATTCCAGCTGAAGCCAATGTCTTCTGCAATAAAAGTAAAATAATAAAGTAACATCATCCTTACCTTTCCATGCTTCCCACGACAGCTTCAGCTCTGCTACATTGACATGACAGACTGGATCGCAACAGAACGCTGCCATCCAGCTTGCCATGCCGCAGAGACTGAGAAGCGCAGGCATGCTTGCGCTCCTCAGTGTCTCGCTGTGACGGCATAAAGATGAGCCGAGTTCATGTCCAATGAACTCAGCTCACCTCATGCACGTCACAGACTGCGTGGGAAAATTCTCCAGCTCAAGCGCTGAGAGCAGGAGAATTTTCCCACGCTGTCAGTGACGTGCATGGTATGGTTTAATTTAGAACAATAAAGAATTGTGTCTTTATTTCAATTAAAGGACTTTATTCTGGGTGTTTGTGTTTTTTTTTTAACTTTGACTATGGGGTTAGTAATGGGGGTGTTTTATAGACGCCTCTCCATTACTAACCTGGGCTTGATGTCAGCTGGCATTATAAGCTGACATCAACCCCAACTCTATTACCCACTGCCACCGCTATAGGGCAGTGGGAAGAGCGAGGCTAAGTGCCAGAATTGGCACATCCTATGGATGCGCCATTTCTGGGGCGGCTGACGGCTGGTGTTTCTAGCCTGGGAGGGGGCCAATATTCATGGCACCCTTCCTGGGCTATTAATATCAGCCCCCAGCTGTCTGCCTAGCTTTTGCTAGCTATTAAAATAGGGGGTCCCCCATTTTAATAGCTAGTAAAGGCTAGATATTCAGCTGGGGGCTGATATTAGTAGCCTGGGAAGCTCCGTGGGTATTACCCCCTTCCCAGGCTTCAAACATCTGCCCCAGCCCAAGCTGTCTGCTTAACCTCCGCTAGAGCCTAAAATTACCGGGAACCCCAAGCCAATTTTTTTTTTAATAAATCCTTTATTTTAACACTAAATGACAAGTACAGTAATCAACACTATCACTGTACTTCTTATATATGTGACTGACATGTTTCTATCTATCTAATCTATGTGTGATGTTCTATTCTTTCTGTTCTAAATTGTCAGGTACCGGCGTATACCGCTGCTGAATTGCCGGCTTTTCATGTAATACATTCTACATTATTCTTAGTTGTTTTCCTTCATGTAGAGTTAACCTACAAGGAAAGAAAGGGTTTATTTTTATTCCAATATTTGTGTCCCATTGACTGGCCTTTGTTTCCGGTATCGGAATCGGCGATATCCGATACTTTTTAGGTATCGGTCCGATCCAATATTTCCCGATATCGGAAGGCATCGCTCAACACTAGTCCAGAGCCTTCTGTGGTCTCCCATTTTGGTCCAGCCAGGGCTGATGCTGCTCAGCATCGTCGTTAGCCCCAACGCCTAGCTGGTCCACGAGATGTACAGATTGTCTCTCGGGTATTTGTGCCTAGCAATGTTAAGCATAGGTTGCTGAGGGAGACAGGGCTGTTGGAGCCTAAGTCCAGGATTCTCCGTACTGAGCATGTCCGTGACCTGGCGGGACCGTGATTGGTGGTTTGGCAACCACCTGATCCGGTGACCTGGCACCGCCTGATTGGTCGCGGGTGACGCCACCAATGGTGTGACGGTGGGCAGGGCTTAGTCTTTAAAAGGCCCGCCCACAAACATGGCGGCGCGCTCTGATCATTGAGCAAGTGATGCTGTTGTGTGGACGACTGTGTTCCACGTAGTTTCTATAGGCAGGCTAGTGGAAATAGGCAGGTAGCTCCGTCTTGCAGTCTGGCTCTGCCAAAGGGGTCGCCTAACACCCTGAGCAGCCTGCAGACGTCCTGTCCACAACTATCGCCTGTCAGCCACGTGGAGTAATACCCTTCAGTCCGGTAGCACGTCGGCTGGAGGCACGTGTGCCCGTTGGCGTAGTCACACACGCATCCTAGTGCCGCCAGTGTAGTCCATGTGTAGTTAACAGGGCTACAGCTACTTCCCCGGTCGCGCATCTCCCGTGCAGTTAACGGAGATAGAGCGAACCGCTATACCCGTTCCTGTGTGCAGTAACACGGAAGGGTTTATCACTTAAGTTGGTTGCTTTCCTTTTCACCCGGAAAGTGTTCGGCAGCAGTCCACCAGGCTGCATCGCGGACCCCGGGGTCGGTTGCGTTCCATTATAATAAAGTTGTCTGCAACCGCCCTCCTAACAGAAGGTGTGTCCAAACTTTTGGTCTGTACTGTATATATCACATATATAAAATCTATTATATATTCATATACAGATATGATATATATATATATAATCGTTTATATATATACTAGATGGAGGCCCGATGCTATCGCATCGGGAGGGCGGTAATGTCACGATGGGGGCAGGCTTTGCAGCGTTGAGAATCTCTCCCCCCCCCCCTCCCATGTGCTCACCCACCTATCCACTCTCTCTTTCCCCCATGTGCTGACTTCTCCCGTCTGTGCCCTCTTCTGTGACCTGTCTACCCCATGTGCTCTCTCCCTCTTGTCTGCTGTCTCTCTCCTTCCTGTGCTGTGTTCTCCCCTCATGTGCCATCCCATTTGAGCTGTCTCCCCCCTGTGCACTGTCTCTCTCCCCCATGCTCTGTCTCTCTCCCACATATGCTGTCTTCTCTCATATGATCTCTTCTTTGACCTGTCTACCCCATGTGCTCTCCCCCTTGTCTGCTCTCTATCTCTCCACCCCTGTGCTGTCTTCTTCCCTCATGTGTTCTCTCGTTTGAGCTGTCCCCCCCCCGTGTCCTCTTTCTTTCCTATGTGTAGTTACCCCTCCCATTGTGTTAAAATGAAAGCAAAGTAGGTAAAGGGAACATTTTATTAACATGGAAAAATTTATGACAAAGGTGCTTTCATTTACATTGTATCCACATAAGGACAAAACGTACATACGGCGTATACAGTGTGTGTGTGGGGGGTGCGTCCAGAGTATACAGTGTGTGTGTGTGTGGGGGGGTGCGTCCGGTGTATACAGTGTGTGTGTGGGGGGGTGCGCACGGCGTATACAGTGTGTGTGTGTGTGTGTGTGTGTGTGGGGGGGGTGCGCACGGCGAATACAGTGTGTGTGTGTGGGGTGCGCACGGCGTATACAGTGTGTGTGTGTGTGGGGGGGTGCGTCCGGCGTATACAGTGTGTGTGTGGGGGGGTGCGCACGGCGTATACAGTGTATGTGTGTGTGGGGGGGGGGTGCGCACGGCGTATACAGTGTGTGTGTGTGGGGGGGTGCGCACGGCGAATACAGTGTGTGTGGGGTGCGCACGGCGTATACAGTGTGTGTGTGTGTGTATACGGCGTATACAGTGTGCGCGTGTGTATACGGCGTATACAGTGTGCGTATACGGCATATACAGTGTGTGCGTGTGTATACGGATGTGTGCGCGTGTGTATACGGCGTATACAGTGTGCGTGTGTGTATACGGCGTATACAGTGTGCGCGTGTGTGTGTGTACGGCGTATACAGTGTGCGCGTGTGTGTACGGCATATACAGTGTGTGTGTTGCGTACGGCGTATACAGTGTGCGCGTGTGTACAGCGTATACAGTGTGTGCGTGTGTGTACGGCGTATACAGTGTGTGCGTGTGTGTACGGCGTATACAGTGTGTACGGCGTATACAGTGTGTGCGTGTGTGTACGGCGTATACAGTGTGTGCGTGTGTGTACGGCGTATACAGTGTGTGCGTGTGTGTACGGCGTATACAGTGTGTGCGTGTGTGTACGGCGTATACAGTGTGTGCGTGTGTGTACGGCGTATACAGTGTGTGCGTGTGTGTACGGCGTATACAGTGTGTGCGTGTGTGTGTGTTGCGTACGGCGTATACAGTGTGTGTGTTGCGTACGGCGTATACAGTGTGTGTGTATGGTGCTGCGAAGGTGTTCCGGTTTCCATATTGAGACACCCATCACTTGGGTGTCCCAATATGGCGGTCGGTGAACTTCCGCCGCTTGGAATTCTGGGATCCGGACACATTTGATGTGAAGACATTACAAGGTAAGTATATTAAAATATATATATTATATATACACACACATATATAATATCTAATATACTTACATAATAAAACCCTTTTAAGGTGAAAAAAAGCTTTCTGTGAATAGATCTACGAAAGAAAGTGCATTAAAGCAAAAGCCGCCAACCAGATTGTGGCTTTTTAATTTTCCAAACGCTAATGCAAAATGACAACTAGTTCCTGATTGGCTGCTATAAGGATAACTCCTCCATTTCCCCTTGCTCTTGTTTGGGCAACTCTCCCGCCCAAAGCTTTACTGCTGTCGCAGATATCAATGTGTACTAAGAAAATATCGAGATGTTCATACCGTTTTCGGCCGGTTGATCTTTCCCCCAGGAGCCATGCTGCCGTCACGTGTGCGTTGCTTGCGGGACAACTTCCGTTTTTTTCTGCGTTCCGAGACTCAGTTTCGATAGCCAATCACGGGTCAGTAAGTGGGCGGGTCGAGCGTGATGCGACAGGTATATAAGTGCTGTCCGAACGTGCGTCCTTCTCTTCGTGGTGGGCCAGGTAAGGGGGATAGATGGCGGAAGGGATGTGGGATGGGCTGTTGCCTCCATTTCTTGGCATGCAGGGTGTTGTCTGTACCCCTGTGTGTTATGTGCGGAGGTAGATGATTTCCGGTGCTATGTCTTCGGTGCCAGCTCTTCTCCTGGGCTGGTTCTATCCTCAATCACTGGGACACTTGGTGTTTGGGCCCGGCATGGCGTCTCCTATGTTCTTGATGCAGGTGTTGTAGTAGGTGGCTGCATTCTGGGTTATGTAGGTAGATCATTACTTTATGAGCAATGGTGCAGTAATATCCCATGATCAATATATTTTTATGTAACTACATAATATTAAGCCTTATGTAACAACACCTAATGTGCTGGTGTAGACATTTACTCCATGGGCCTGACCTCTGCAGGGACTGGTGGAATTTTCTGCTGGGGACAACCCTCAAAGGCTTTTATCCTTTACTAAGACTAAAGGGTAATCTTGTCAATGGTTAAAATTGCAAAAAATAAAAAATTGTTTAAAATCCCCCTCCATTCTTTGAAGTATTTTTTAAAATTTAATGTAAGTGGGCAGCTTACAAGGCTAATATAGAGCTTGGAGGGGTTGCTGTACTGTTAGCCAGCAGCATACTATTATCTCCCACTCTTCCTGACCTGTCCCTGTGCTCTTGATACTGTAGAAGGCTCTACTTGCAGTATCTGTAAGAGCAGTGTGGGCCAGATATGCAAAGATGCCTCTGAGCTGGCAGGGGGCGTTGCACTATGGAAGTGAAGAGCTCTTTAGGTGGAAGTGGTCTGTGTCCCATAGGTGGAGGTCTAACACCTGATAGTCCCACTGATCAGAAATTCTTGAGGCCTGAGGAAGAGCAGTGACCAGGGCTGTGCTGTTCCAGCTCTGTAAACTGTATATCCACCGATGCAGGACCTGATATCATCTGATCCATGTGAGTGCCAGGTGTTGGACCCCCCCCCCCCAATCTGAGATTAGATGTACCCCAAGGAAGTTTAGTGTCTCTGTCATGTTCAACCCCTGTAATGTCCTCGCGTGCTATCGTCTTTGTGCTTTGTATTCTAACCCGCGCTGTTTTTTTTCAGATCACCTATACTACTATCAACACTACAAATACAGGTGTGCGCAGAATCTGCGCTGAAGACTGAGTATTTGGGGTTTCTACGTGTGACCTAGGTGTGATGTATGGACTCGTTGACAAGTGGTGTTGCAGTTCTAGAGGTTAAAGGGTATTCCCATTCTAGACCCTTATGACATCCACTGGACTTTCTTTAAATATCTGATGAATGTTGGTTCCATCTCTGGGACCCATGCATCTTGCACATAATGCTGTCTTGCACTTTTCTGAAGCGAATTAGTTATAGGTGCAGCAGATTGGGCCATGGTGCTGAGATAAATGGCCGTCCTTTTAACCGATCAGACTTATATGGTATCATATCGTAATTGAGTAGGGGACACCCCTTTATTGACAAGAAAATTGAATATTAACCTGCTAAGCTCGCTTTATTTGACCACTTGTGGCTGGATGTGTATAGTTTGGCTACTGTGCTTTTACAATGCGTTTAGGCACCGATTCAATGGTCTTGTCGGCGCTTGCATCTGAACCCCCCCCCCCCCCCCCTGCAAAATGTATGCACCGACGGGGTCATGGGCTATAGTGGTGCCAACAGCAGGAGGGTGGTTGGACGCACTGAACATGTGCCTAAATGCAATGTGAAAGCATCCTTAAGAAATGGCCCTTGGGATTGTGTAATTTACTACTTGTATCATGCAGTGGCCTGCTCTAAGCTTCACATCCCCATGGGTGGTATACTGGTTATTAACTTTGCTCTGCCTTCTCCTGTATTGAAAGACTTGTAAAAACTGGTCTTCAATAAAGCTTCTTGAAAGAAAAGTCTGTTTTTTTTATTTTTTCCACTTACAAATAGTTTGAACCTTTTATCACACTTTTTTTTTCTTTTCCCTTAAGATTGCATGTGGTGATTACTAATGACAAAGGATAAATGGGGCTGATCGTGGCCCAGTATCGTGCACCATTCCATGGATTGCAAATTGATTGGTACTCGTTACAGGCCACGGAGGACTGATGGGAACAGAACTATTGATGTGATCATTCTGTCCCCATACAGCGTAATGTTATCGGCAGCACATCCTGTTTACAGCAGTGTGATGTGATTGTGTTTTTTTTTTTTTATGTTTTAAGCAGACCAATAATCTAAAATGGATGTTCATAAATATTCACATAGATTCTGTGTAATTGCACATTAAAGGGGTTGTCTATTCTAAATTGATAAGTCTGCAGCCCAAACCAGCAAACCCCTGCTGCGCACAGTAGACCTATCAATTTAGACAGGACAACCCCTTTAAGACATGTGCCTTAATAGTACGACACGTCATAACCCCCTGCCTGTGATGATGAGCCTTCTGAAAACTTTCTGAAGGGACAGGAACTGTCTCACTGAAATAGAGCCAGTGGCCAGAGTGAAAGTTGCCGAATTATTTTTTGTATGACCTTAAGTATATCCAAGGTCATATCCCTGCATGCCATGCGGGCTCTGTCCACATGACAACTGATCTGATCAGTCACGGGTGGAATCATGATCCACGCGCAGTTAACATGTTAAATGCTGCTGTCAATCTCCAACAGTGGCATTTAAAATGGCTGCACGTTGCTAATCCCACCCATCTGCACCTGAGTCACATGACCGTGGGTTGGCATGACAGCCTGGGGTCTGCAGGAGACCCCTGCAGTTGTCATTGCCAGGATGCTATGAGTGCCACCCAGCAGTCTGCTCATAGCAAGTGAGAATTTATCGGTCGACCATGACGGCACCACGAGACAGGGGATCTGCCCACCAAGGACAGGAAACCTACAGGCTTAAAAGGGGCGGCCCTCTCTCTTGCCTCAGTTTGGTTTCCTGTCCTTGATGGGGTGGGGGGGGGGGTCTATAGCAGGCTCATGGAAGACATGTGTTGTGTTGTATTTGGCGACAGCTGTTGAGCAGCGCCCCTATCTGGGATCTGCAGCTACAGTGTCAGATATGCGGGTGCACCCCTATCTGGGGAATGCACAGCATCCTTACACTGGATAGCGGGTGCTGTGCCCCTATCTGGGGTGGCAGCCCTGTCATCTACTACAGCCAGGTCTGTGCCCCTATCTGAGGGGGGGGCTGCCCCTGGACTGATCCTGACTGCAGTGGGACTGTGCCCGTATCCGGGGTGGCAAGCCCACGAATGCCCTAAAGTGGATGGTGGGTTGCGTGGTGTGTCATTCCCATCAACACCCGGTGGAGGATGGCGCTCTGGATATTCTGTGGGGCTGTGCCCCAGTCTGGGGAAGCGGCCCCGTCGGTTCAGCAGAGCCTACCTGGAGTGGCGACTGCTGAAACATCCCAGCGTCCTCTGGGCTCGTGCGGGCGCCGGTGACGTGCATCTAAATTGTAAGTGCGGTATTAACCGTGGTGCTGTCCCTGAGGGGGCGGGGAAAAGAGGATATATAATTTTAAAACGGGTTGTTGAGGGAAGGGTGGAACAGGTGCTATTTAACTGGCTTCCCTGCTTTACTTCTCTATCATGGAGACTGATGGTGGCTTCTGAACTTGCTGCTGCTCACCATCTTCACCATCTCAGCGGCTGTTTGGGGAGGTTCAAAAGGTGTAATGCCCGGTCCTCAGGAAAACTAGGTTCGGCGTCAAAGTCCAGTCATCACAGCTCCAGCAGGATGGATGAATCTGCAGCCTCCACGGAAGGTCCCCCGGCTGAGAAAGGTCTTTCCTCCAAACCGGTACCAGCCTTTTGAGCCGCCTAGGTAAGTGATCTTCGAGAAAGTTCACTTGGTAATGGAGTATCCCTTCTCCCCTTCTGTTATTAATAGGGGAAGAAGTGTGCCTCCAAGACCAAGTATTTTCAATGTGCATTGTGTAACACCATCCTTCCTGACTCGTATCCCAAAAAATTGTCAGTCCTGTATAAATCAGACGCTAGCAGATGAGACCCCTAGTTTGGGCTCAGGATTGAAAACCTTGGTCAAGTCTGAAATTGGTAAAATCCTCTCTAAAAAGGCTAAGGGAAAGGTGGATACAGACTGTGAGATCTCCCTAGCCCCTAATGACTCCTTGTCGTCGGCTTATGAGTTGGACTCGGACAACTCGGCCTCTTCATCATCCAGTTCCTCAGAGTGCTGCGGGTCAGCATTGTTTCCAACTTAATTGAGTTGATGGCTTGATTAAAGCGGTTTGTTCAACCATGGGTATTACAGATGCCAGACCAGAGAAATCAGTCCAGGACGTAATGTTCAGGGGGCTGGGGCAAAGGAAAAGCTTTCCCTTTAACGATAAACTTCAGGATTTGATACGTAGAGAATGGGTGTTCTCCCTCCTTTCTTTAAGAGGAAATGCCCCTTTGAAGACTCAGTTTCTTCCTCCTGCGAGAGCCCCAAAAATAGATGTGGCCATAGCTAAGGCATCTAGACAATCGTCTCTCCCCTTTGATGATATGGGAGCTCTTAAGGACCCTTTGGATAGGAAAGCTGACGCCTTTCTCAAAGGGACCTGGGAAACGTCTGCGGGGGGCCTTAAAACCGGTGGTTGCCACTACTTGTACCGCCAGATCCCTATGGCTGGACCAACTTGAATCTCATATGAAGAATAACGCCCCCCAGGAAAGATTTTCAGATATGTCACTCTTAGAGGGGGCAGCAGTCTTCCTGGCGGATGCCTCTACGGATTCAGTCAGATTGGCAGCAAGGTCAGCCGCCATGTCCAACGCAGCCCGTAGAGCCCTGTGGCTTAAATGTTGGCCAGGTGATATTCAGGCAAGAACGAGACTCTGTACTATACCATGTGAAGGAGAGCATCTTTTTGGGCCTGTTCTGGATGAGATTCTGGATAACGCTAGTGACAAAAAGTAAGGGTTCCCTAGCTTGCCTGTTCCCGCTTATAAACGTCCTTTCCATAGAAGAAGAAGTTTTCTACGAAAGACCACAGAAGGGTCAGGAAAAAATGGGAAGACCGCAGACCGAAAGGTAGAGGGCTCCTATTCGGCTCTTCTCCTTCTAACCTAGGTCCCCGGAAACAGAGTACATGACTCGCAGCCCAGGTAGGGGGGAGGCTGTTGGGCTTCTTACCTGCCTGGACAAAAAATTTTCTGCTAGTAACTGGATCCTTGATCTGGTAGGTTTGGGTCTGAGGTTCGAGTTTCGGCAGCTTCCTCGTGGGAGATTCATCTTGACCCCAATCGGTTCCTCAGTATTGGAGCAGACTGCCCTGCAAGTGGAAGTCCTGGACTTGGGTCTTAAAGCGGTCCTAGTGGAAGTCCCAGCAGCAGAAAAGGGGCTAGGAGTCTACTCGCCTCTTTGGTTTCTAAGCCTTACGGTTCATTTAGGTGCATCATTAACTTAAAAGCCTGTAATAAGTTTTTGATAATTTCCACCTTTTAAAATGGAATCTGTTAAATCAACAAAGTTACTTTTTTCAGGCTGTTACATGGTAGTGTTAGATTTAAGACTCCTATTACCATGTACCTATACATATGTATTTCCAGAAATGCCTTATGGTAGCTTTGATCATAGATGGAGAAGTTAAACATTTCCAGTTTAGAGCCCTACCGTTCGGTCTCGCCATAGCCCCCCCCCCCCCGGATATTTACTAAGGTTATAGCGGAGGTCATGACTCATGTTGGGGAACATAACATTTTAATTATCCCTTACCTGGATGATTTCTTGATAGTTGAAGACTAAGCCTCCCAATGTGATAATCACCTAAAATTAGTATCCTCCATCTTAGAAAGTCTGGGCTGGATCCTGAATCTAGAAAAATCTAGGGTCGTGCCTTCAAAAATACAGCAGTTTTTGGGTATTATGCTGGATTCAGACCTTCAAGTATGTTTCCTCGCGGAAGCCAAAAAACAAAAGGTTAAAACTTTAGTAGGGAAAGCATTATCAAACCCGGTCATCTTGTCTTCCTGGGGTTCTGTGGGCACAATACCACTCCAGGGTTCTACAGTGGGACGTTCTACATAATGAGGTTTTGTTAAATGGGTACTTAGAAGGATGAATGTCCTTGTCACCCCAATCAGTTGAGTCCTTGCAGTTGTGGGTGAACAAGGCAAACCTATCACGAGGAGTTCCCTGGGTGTTTAGAGTCACTAAGATAACTGCAACTGATGCAAGCTTCTGTGAGTGGGGGGCCTATCTGGGGGATATGGTGGCCCAGGGGTCCTGGTCAGATGCTGATAATGGTCTTTCCTCCAACACTAAAGAACTTCTAGCAGTGGATAAAGTGATTAATCACTTCTTGCCTTTCCTTCATGATAAAAACGTTAAGATCCTTTCAGATAATAGGATAGCGGTAGCTTATGTGAACCATCAGGGGGGTACACGTTCAGGTTCACTGAGTGACGGATCTTTTTCAGATTTCGGAATGCCATCTCCTTTCCTTAACTGCCCTCCACATCAAAGGAAAAGAAAACAAAGGCAGACTACTTAAGCTGTTATTCTGAGGCAGGACGAATGGGAACTAAAGCAGGACATTTTTTTTTCCCAAATAGTCCGAAGATGGGGGCTTCCGGTGGTAGATCTTTGCCACAAGACTAAATAGAAAGACGGCGCTCTTTTGCTCCCTAAATCCCAGAGAAAACCCCCTAGCAGTGGACGCTCCAAGTAACTAGGGATTTCAGCCTGGCCTATGCCTTTCCCCCATTGAATCTTCTTCCCATGGTCCTAAGAAAGATCAGAGAAGACAAGGCGAGGGTCCTTCTGGTCACCCCCTTTTGGCCCAGGAGGCCCTGGATCTCATGCCTGAGGAACATGTCCATCTCCGATCCTTGGGTCCTGCCCGAGATTCCGGATCTCCTCGGCCAGGGTCCAATAGTCCATCCTCAAGCTCCTGGCCTCCACTTGACGGTGTGGAACTTGAGGTCTCTGTTAGAACGCAAAGGATTCTCCTGAGACCTAGTTGCTACACTAATGCGTAGTAGAAAACCTGTCACTACTAGGATTTACGCTAGAACTTGGAATTTTTTTTTCTTTTTCTGGTTCTACAGTTGGTGAGGGGGCACCAATTGGTAAAATTTTAGAGTTTTTACAGAAGGGCCTCGAGTTTGGGTTGGCAACAAGTACCCTTAAAGTCCAAGTCTCTGCCTTGGGTGCCCTATATAACTGTGACTTGGCAGGAAATTACTGGATTTCTTGCTTTATCAAAGCTGTGTTTAGATCCAGGCATGTTATCAAAAGCAGTTTAGTACCCTGGGATCTAAATTTAGTTCTAAAAGCATTAACTGGTTCACGATTTGAACCAATAGATTCAGCAACCCTTAAGTCCATCTCTCTTTAAAACAGCAGTTCTAATAGCTCTAACATCAGCTAGGAGGATCAGTGATATCCAGGCTCTGTCTTCAGCTTCACCTTCCACTCAGATCCTGGACGATAGAATAATTCTTAAAACTGACCCAGCATATCTCCCTAAAGTAGTTTCCCGTTTCCATAGACTCCAAGAAATAATCCTACCCTCGTTCTGTCCTAATCTAAGTAACCAAAAAGAGGCAGAATTCCATACCTTAGATGTAAGGAGATGTGTGATTAGGTACCTTTCGGTTACCCAGGCTTTCAGGAAAGAAACTAAGAACTATCTCCTACCAAGGGGTTAGAAAGGAGCTTAAGGTTGCTAAGTCCACCATAGCTAGGTGGATCAGGGAGGCTATTACTCTAGCCTATGCCTCCAGCGGTGAGGAAGCGCCACAGGGGTTGAAGGTTCACTCTACACGAGCAGTGGCGACCTTGTGGGCGGAGAAGACGGGTGTCTCGATGAAAGACATATGTAAGGCTGCTACCTGGTCTTCTCAGTCTACTTTCTATAGGCGCTATAGACTGGATTTGGGTGTTTTATCTGACCTCACATTTGGGAGAAGGGTGCTCGAGGCTGTGGTCCCTCCCTAGACTTCATCTCTGTAATTCTCTCGTGGTGCTGTCATGGTCGACCGATAGTTATAAGTTGCTTACCGGTAACGGGATTTTTCGGAGACCATGACAGCACCCTTATATTCCCTCCCTTCACTTTATGGGAGCACTCCTCATTTATTAAAGTTTTTCTCACGTAGTGTTGTATAAAAATATTATTTTTATGGTTGTTTGCTATGTCTACTAACCTGGTGGTCCTCTCAATGCTCTGTAATCCAAACTGAGGTGAGAGAGAGGGCTGCCCCTTTTAAGCCTGTAGGTTTCCGGTCCTTGGTGGGAGTCCTCGTGGTGCTGTCATGGTCTCCGAAAAATCCTGTTACCCGTAAGTAACTTATGACTGTTTGCTACATGCAGCAGGGCTGAAGCCCTGCTAGGTGTAACACAGGCGATCAGATGATCGCAGCTTCAAGTCCCCTGAGGAAGCTATTGAAGCAAGTGTAACGTAAATTTTTTTTTAAAAAAAAAAAAAATATTAAAATATAAAAGTTCAAATCCGCCCCATTCAAAATAAAACAATAATAAAAAAATCAAATATACACACATTTTGGCATCGCTGCGTTCAGAAACGCTCGATTTATCAATATAAAACAAATAATTGATCCGATTGGTAAGCAGCGTAACGAGAAAAAAAAAGTGATCTCTGCAACATGGCAATACAGGCGATCAAATCATGCTATCTACCCTAATATGGCATCAATAAAAACACCAGCTCGGAGTGCAAAAAAAATAAGCTCTTACCTGGCCCCAGATCCCAAGAAATAAAGACACTATGGGTCTTTGAAAATGGTGTGTGGTTGTTTTTGTTTTTTTTTTTGTTTTGTTTTTTCTCACCGCTTTAAATAAAGAGGCTATACGTCTTTGGTATCTACAAACTCTAGATGACCTGGAGAATCATAATGGCAGGTCAGTTTTAGCATCTAGTGGACATGGTTAAAAAAATAAAATAAAATTGTGGAATTGCACACTTTTTTTCTTTTTTTTTTTTTTTGCAATCTCACCACATTTTTTTATTTGGTTTTCCACTGCACAATATGGTAACCAATGGTATCATTCAAAAGTACAACTTGCCCAGCAAAAAAAAAACAAAACAAGCCCTCACATCGCCATATTGACCGAAAAATAAAAAAAGTTATGGCTCTGGGGAAGAGGGGAGCAAAAAACAAAAATGCAAAAACCCAAGGTGGTAAAGGGGTAAATACAGATCATCCTATGGGGGGAAAAAAAAGCCTTTTTTCATTTAAATGTATATAATAAACCCCACACCAAAAACAACTACATCTAGTATTTTGTATGACCTCCCAGTCTTCTAGGCCGGAATGAACAGGTTGGTGACATAATGTAATATCTATCTTTTTCCATTCTTCAACAACGACCTCTTAAAAGTGTAGCTCCCGACACAAGCACTTGTGCAGCCCCACAGAAGGATACTGCCACCACCATGTTTCACTGGAGGCACCATGCATTTCTTTGTGCTCCTCACATTTGTGATGCCATAGTTTGTTTTGAACAGTCCAGCTGCTATTAAGTGAACGTTGATCTGTCTGTGTTTGCCCAGGGTTTTTATAGGGTAGGCAGGGACGAACAACATTTGGTCGTAAACCCCTGTCTTGTGAATAATCAATGTTCCGTTTATTGGGGGTACTGACCACTGTAGCACTTCTGCATGCACCAGGTTTCCCCCAATATTGGAATTGTGACATGTCCCATTTAAGAGATCACCAGTTCTAGAGAACACTTGAAATTCAATCGCCGGCTCTGTGTGTGTTTTTGACGCTGCATCAAAAACGCAGCATCTTACAGTTCCAGCAATGTGGATAAGATTTATAGAAATCTCCTGCCCACTGTGCTTTTTTTTTTTTTTTTTTTTTTTTTATATATTACTCAGCATGAACTGACCTGCGGCACGTGTTTCAAATGCGCAACATGTCAATGTACGCTTAGTCGTAAGTGTGGATCTTTCCTATAGACTTAAATTAGGTGCAAAAAATCCACAAGTAAAAAACACATGTAATCCGCACATGACTGTGTCAATTAGGTTTTGCCAAATACCAGAAAAAGAGAGCTTTTTTTTATTTTTTTATTCTTCTAAAACATCATCAAAAGGCAAAAGCGGCTTAAAAGTTTATGAAAATGGATATAGTCCAGGTAACAACTTTTTATTTTCCTCTTGATGGAGCAGTGTGAGGCTGGTGATACACCAGTGTATATTCTCTCATCCAAGAAAATAGGAACAACTATGCTAATCACACTCTGAGCAGATTCTCTCAGATGCGGAGAAGAAAAACAGCATTTCTCCATTCTGTCAGTCTGTGAAAATCAGACGGCACTCAGATTTCATCTGAACGCAGTCCAATTTTCTTGAGAAACCTGATGAAGGAGCCGGATCGGCCCCGAAACGCATTGTCTGAATAAATACCTGGTTCTAGCCACGCTCTCCTCCTCATTGGCAGCACTCACCAAGACTGCAATTTTTTTTTCTTGTATAATGAAAATTGCGCAGCACTCAGATTTCATCCGAGTGTGGTCTGATTTTCTTGACTTGCATGGCCCACCGAGTGCAATCTGATGATTTGTCAGATTGCACTCAGACCAAAAGTCCGGCCGTCTGCACAAACCATAAGGGCTTGTTTTAATTATTTTTTGTAGGATGACTTGGATTATTCATTGCCACCTTTTTAAAGTGCGTAAAATATAATTGTTTAACCTGCATCATACAGGCAGCAAAATTTTGCAAAGAAAAACAGCAAAACATGTGTTCATAGCGCCGTATTCTTCATCATAACTTTAAAAAAATAAAAAAAAGTTAGCACTAAATCCGCTGTTGGAAGACTTTTTTTTTTCACACGTTTTCATGGGCACCAACTTTTTGAACGCTTCTCATTCCAGTTTTTAGGAAGCAGGAGGAACAATAAACAGAGTTCTGCCATGTTTTCTTTTTTAGCTATGGGGTGAAGACTTCCTAAAGATATAGGAAAGAAAGTGAATTAAAGCAAAAGCCGCCAACCAGATTGTGGCTTTTATTTTTCCAAACGCCACTGCATAATGACAACTAGTTCCTGATTGGCTGCTATAAGGATAACTCCTCCATTTCCCCTTGCTCTTGTGTGGGCAACTCTCCCGCCCAAACCCTTGCTGCTGTCGCAGATAGCAATGTGTATTAGAAAAAAACCGAGAGGTTTATACCGTTTTCGGACGGTTGATCTTTCCTCCAGGAGCCATGCTGCTGTCACGTGTGCGCTCCTTGCCTAACAACTTCCGGTTTCTCCTGCGTTCCGAGACTCAGTTTCGATAGCCAATCACGAGTCAGTAAGTGGGCGGGGTATATAAGCGCTGTCCGAGCGCGCGTTCTCATTTTCGTGGTGGGCCAGGTAAAGGGGACGGATGGCGGAAGGGATGTGGGATGGGCTGTTGCCTCCATTTCTTGGCATGCAGGGTGTTGTCTGTACCCCTGTGTGTTATGTGCGGAGGTAGATGATTTCCGGTGCTATGTCTTCGGTGCCAGCTCTTCTCCTGGGCTGGTTCTATCCTCAATCACTGGGACACTTGGTGTTTGGGCCCGGCATGGCGTCTCCTATGTTCTTGATGCAGGTGTTGTAGTAGGTGGCTGCATTCTGGGTTATGTAGGTAGATCACTACTTTATGAGCAATGGTGGAGTAATGTCCCATGATCAATTCATTTTTTGTGTGTAACTACATATTAGGCCTTATGTAACAACACCTAATGTGCTGGTGTAGACACATTTGCTGATATCGGCAAGGACTGGTGGAACTTAAGTCTGCTGGAGACAGTCACCAGATGTTACTAAAGGCTTTTACCCTACTAAGATTAAGGGGTTAATCTTGTCATAAATTGGGGATGTACTAAAAAGAATGAAGAAAAAAATAAACCTAATAACTTTTAGATCCACAAATATGGAGGTGTAATAGATTTCTTGTGCATCTTGGACATAAAATGAACATGCAGTATATAGATTATATGTGGATTACAGGGAATAAGCACATCTCACATAGAAACAGGTGTATAGTATATTCTTGATGGGTGAGGAATGAACATGAACTATATGTAGATAATAGGGGAATTAACACATATTCCATATAAACAGGAACGGTGGGAAATGAACATGTATAGATAGATAGTAAGGGAATGGACACATACGTGTATATTATATTTCCTGAGTACACCATATATACAGACTGCTACAACCAGTCTCCAAATTGGTCCTTTCTGAGTCTCTGTGACAGTAACTGTTCTGCCAGAGGATCCAAAACTTAGTCTGAATGGAGCCCAAGTCCATGTCTGCGTACCTGACCCCTGGGGTCAGCGCATGCAGTAACGAGGCTGGCTAGGAGTGGTACCTGGTGGCTACCCGCAACCAAGCTTGACTCCACCATCAGGAGCTCCAGTGAACTCCTGGTAGCCTCTTGGCAACATCCCTCTTAGGCAAGCCGGGCCCCGTGGCACAGTGGGTCCACGAACCACGTGCACTACACACCTGTCTGCCGTCCCTGCCTCTTCTGACAAAAAAAAGTTTTAGTAAATAAACTAGTCATTGAGACGGCTAAAATAATCTCCTGACAGACTTTCACAAAGTGAGATCAGTAGGTACACAATGTAATGTAAAACACTTTGCACGTGTTAAAAGTTTAGTCCCCACCTAACAAGCAGAGAATGCAATATGTACCGGTTTATATGGTATGTGTTCATTTCTGTCACACACGCAGGTAGTGCACATGGTTCATGGACCCATGTTGCCCCGGGCCAGGCTTATCTAGCAGGGGAGTAGCTAATCAGCCATCTGGTTTTCACTAGAGCTCCTGATGGTGGAGTCCGGCTTGAGCTGCAGATAGGCGCCAGGTACGACTCGTATGCAGTACCCGGTACTGCAGCTGCTGACCCCGGGGGTCAGGTACGCAGACACTGACATGAACTCAAGCTCAATTCAGACTACACTGGTTCTGGATCCTCAGGCAGATTATACACTGAAACATATTCAGACAGGGCTGTATTTGAATACTGGCTATACAGTCCGGGCAACACTGAGTACTGGGATAGGTACACAGGTCTTGGGAAGTGCTTCAGGCACCGCTGACCCAGCTCCATGTTTATGTTCAAAGACCAGGGATTCATGCTCAGGGCGTGGCCACACACAAGGACCAGGGATTCATGCTCAGGGCGTGGCCACACACAAGGACCAGGGATTCATGCTCAGGGCGTGGCCACACACAAGGACCAGGGATTCATGCTCAGGGCGTGGCCACACACAAGGACCTGGGATTCAGGCTCAGGGCGTGGCCACACACAAGGACCAGGGATTCAGGCTCAGGGCGTGGCCACACACAAGGACCAGGGGTTCAGGCTCAGGGCCTGGCCACACACAAGGACCAGGGGTTCATGCTCAGGTCCTGGCCACACACAAGGACCAGGGGTTCATGCTCAGGGGCCTGGCCACACGCAAGGAGCAGGGGTTCATGCTCAGGGGCCTGGCCACACGCAAGGAGCAGGGGTTCATGCTCGGGGGCCTGGCCACACGCAAGGAGCAGGGGTTCATGCTCGGGGGCCTGGCCACACGCAAGGAGCAGGGGTTCATGCTCGGGGGCCTGGCCACACGCAAGGAGCAGGGGTTCATGCTCGGGGGCCTGGCCACACGCAAGGAGCAGGGGTTCATGCTCGGGGGGCCTGGCCACACGCAAGGAGCAGGGGTTCATGCTCGGGGGGCCTGGCCACACGCAAGGAGCAGGGGTTCATGCTCGGGGGGCCTGGCCACACGCAAGGACCAGGGGTTCATGCTCGGGGCCTGGCCACACACAAGGACCAGGGGTTCAGGGTCTAACTACACGAGGGACCTGGCAACAAACAGTTGCACTCTCACACTATGTAGGGAAACCACAGGGGTTACTCAAGCACCTTCGTGTTGGAAAGGGGGCCTTCTATACAAGATGCCAACCAACCATTGGCTGGGAGCATCTTTCAGGTGCGCACGTTGCCCCTTCAAGAACTGGGGAGCGTGCATGCACTTTGCGCTCTTCCGGGAACTGTGGTGCACAGAATGACAGATGGGCAGCTGGGAGCCACGACGAGAACCATGCCACGCAGCTTGGGCAATGAGCATGTCAGTGTCCCTTCATGGAGGAGGAAGGGCTATGCAGGGGCGCCAGCATTAGTGTAACAATTTCCCTGTAATCTACATATATTTCATGTTCATTCTCCATCTACAAGGCACAGGGAATATAATATACACCAGTTCATAGGGCATATAGGTTCATTCCCCTATTATCTGCATTTATTTCATGTTCATTCCTCATCCATCAAGCTTTAAATATAATATACACCTGTTTACATGGGATATGTGTTCATTTCCCTGTAATCTACATATATTCCATGATGCACAAGAAATCTTCTGTATAAATTTGATCCAGAAATATGGAGAAGCATATGTTCATTCTCTTTATTTCCTTTCATTCTTTTTAGTATTTCCTCATAAATTGTTAAAATTGCAATAGGCTCAGCAACAAAAAATCTAAGCAACTTAAAAAAAATTTAAAATCCCCCTCTATTCTCAAGAGGGATTTTTTTCTTAAATTTACTGTTGCCTAGGCTTTGGCTGCCTTAGCAGTCTAGCAACAGTGGCGCTTACAAGGCTGATATAGAGCTTGGAGGGGTTGCTCTACAATTGGCCAGCAGCTCACCATTATCTCCCAGTCTTCCTGACCTGTCCCTGTGCTCTTTTGAGACTGTGGAAGTCTCTACTTGCAGTGTCTGGTAGAGCACCGTGTGGGCCAGATATGCAAAGATGCCTCTAATCTGAGCTGGCAGGGAGCGGTGCACTATGGAAGTCGAGCGCTCCTTAAGGCCCCTTCACACATAACGAGATTGCTAGCGAGATCGTTATTACGTCACGGTTTTGGGACCGCTGGAGCGTCGTTACGTGATCGCTGGGGAGCTGTCAAACATGCAGAACTTCCCAACGATTTCGGCCGCTCCAGCGATCTAACGAACAATCTCGGTGGTCGTTGGGACGCTTTCACACAGCAGCTATTTCAACGATCCACACCTTGATAGGGACTGTACTGTGTCACAAAGGCGTGCATAAAATTACGCAAAATCAGGACTCAGTCGAATAAACGGATATCAACAGCCTGGAGAATTCTGCTAGGAGCTGCAATCCAGCACGGGGTCAGAAACAAAGGATGGAATCGCTATTCTGTTGCCTTCTTTATGCACGGCGGAAAATGAGAATGCTGTAGCGACCACCAATTGGGGACGAGGGGCGCGGAAAAGTCCAATTTATGCACGCCTACGTGTCTCGGTTCTGAATCGCTAACGAGGTCGTTGGTTAGGTGTCACATACAGCGATGCACACTGCCCAGCGGGAGCGCAATGACCCAGGAATGGTCCAGGAAGCTTTGTAACGATCAGCGATCTCACAGCAGGGGCCTGATCGTTGCTACCTGTCAGACATAACAAGATAGCTGTTGCTTCACAAAAAACGTGAAGTATCAACGATCTCGCTAGCGATCTCGTTATGTGTGACTGGGCCTTTAGGAGAAGTTTTCAGGATCAGATCGGTGGGGGGGGGTCTAACACCTGACAGTCCCATTGATCAGCAATTCATTGGGGTGTGAGGAAGTGCCCTGACCAGGGCTGTGCTGCTCCTGCTCTGTAAAACGTACATCCACAGATGCTGGACCTAATATCATCTGATCCATGTGAGTGCCAGATGTTGGACCCCCCCCAAGGAAGTTTATGGTCTTGGTCATGGACAACCCCTCTGATATCCTCACTTTTTGATTTCACGTGTTGTCGTCTGTTTGTGCTTTGTATTCTAACCAGTGCTCTTCTTTTCAGCTTCTTTCAGGAGATCACCTACAGTCCTGCTCATCGTTATTGCCACCTATGAAGTTTAAGTACATAATGTGGAATATCTCCTGAAAAAAATGAATCGAGGGAAAGTTTTTTGTATAGAGCACTTGTGTTAAATACAAAAGATCAAACGATAAGCAATAATTTAAAACCAAAAAACAATGGGAGGGAAAAATAGAAAAACCTAAAGCTTGCTGTGACACTGGTATTGGCACCCTTTACATTAATTTAGTAGGGCAACACATGTTGACTCGCCTGTGGTAAATCACAAGAGATTCACCTGTGATTAATTGTTGGTGCCTGTGTGACATGAATTAGCCAGTGAATGATGACTTTGTTGTTTTAAAAAAGTCACATGGTAGGCCCTGTCCCTCTGTCACCATGGCGAAGACAAAGGAGCTATCCGAGAACATCAGAACTGCTATTATTAGCAAACACAAAACCTCCAAAGGGTATAAGGCCATCTCCAAAGACCTTGATATCCCAGTGTCTACAGTGCGCAATGATATTAAGAAGTTTACCACTTATGGAACTGTCCAGAACCTCCCAGGACGTGGGAGAAAGCGGAAAATTGATAAGAGATGCCTTCGAAAGTTGGTACGAATGGTGGAAAAAACACCACGTCAAACATCCAAAGACCTGAAGGCCAGCCTGGAACAGTCTGGGGTCATGGTTTCAAGAAGTACCATACGCCGCACACTTAACCAAGCGGAACTTTATGGATTAAGGCCAAGGAAGAACCCATTGCTGAAGAAAAGAAATTTGCCAAAGAGTACCTTGATAAACCACAGAACATTTTCTCAGAAGGATTGTAGACAGCTGAAACAAGAATAGAGCTTTTTGGCAATGCAAAGCAATAGTTTGTAGACGGCGCAATGAAGCTTATAAGGAAAAGAACACCTTACCAACAGTTAAGCATGGTGGAGGAGCCGTAATGCTGTGAGATTGCTATGCTGCATCTGGTACTGGAGGCTGTGATTGTATCACAGGAATCATGAAATCAGAGAATTATCAAGAGATTGTAGAGCGAAATGTCCCACCCAGTGTAACAACTTGGTTTGAGTTTAAGATCATGGATCATCCAGCAAGACACTGATCCAAAACATACATCCAAAAGTACACCGGAATGGTTGAAAAAGGAAAAAATGAACTGTTTTAAAATGGTCAACAATGAGTTTTGACCTCAATTCCATTGAAAATCTTTGGGGTGAGTGGAAATCTGTGATTGGGGAAAGAACCCTGCAAACATTCAAGAGCCTGGAACAAACTGCAAAGGAAGAGTGGGAGAAAATTGCAGCTGAGAAGTGCAAGAAGCTTATAGATGGCTACAAGAAATGTTTGGAGGCTGTCAGCAATACCAAAGGGTGTGCAACTATTAATTAGGGGGCCTTTATTGCTGCATGTGCTGTTTATTCTTTGTTTTTCAACTTCCATGTTGCAGTTTCAAAGTTTTATTGTTGGAATACTTTGGACCACTAAAAAAATCCAGAGGAAATAACTGGTACATTTCCATTTATTTCTGAAGATATTGTACAGTCTGAAAAAAATGAAGGGGTGCCAATAATGGGGACCAGCACTATGCTATTAGGAAGACTACAAATTCTGACTTGTATGCAGAATCTGCGCTGAAGACAGAGGATTTGGGGTTTGTACGTGTGACCTAGGTGTGGCAAATTGACTCCTTGACAAATTTTGCAGAAGTTTTAGTGGTTAAAGGAGTATTCCCATCCTAGACCCTTATGACCTATCCACAGGACTTTCTGTAAATAACTGATAAATGTCTGTTCAATCTTTGGGACCCATGAATCTTGCACATAATGCTGACTTGCACTGTGCATGCAGGGCTCTGCTTACTTCTATGGGAGCCTCTGGGGGTTAGTTGGGTGGGGGGTGGTACTGTGAAGTTAGATGGCCTTCCTTTTAACCCATCAGACACTTATATAGTATCATAACGTGTTGGGAACACCCCTTTAACTATTGAGAATTTCTATTTAATAGATGCTAATCTCCCTTTATTTGACCACTTGTGGCTGGACGTGTATAGTTTGTATACTGTTGAAGGTTAGGAAATAACCCTTGGTTTTGTGTAACTTCCTACTTGTATCATGCTGTGGCCTGCTCTAATCTAGAAGAAAGCTTTTGGCCCCTTCACATCCACATGGGTGGTTTACTGGTCATTACTGTAATTTTGATCTGCCTTATCCTGTATTAAAATACTTGTACAAACTAATCTTTAATAAAGCTTCCTTTAAGAAAAAGGGTCTGGTTTTTATTTTTTCCACTTACGAATAGTATCAAACTTTTATCACTTTTTGTTTCCTTGAAGTATTGCATGCAGTGATTACTAATATGACAAAGGATAAATGAGGCTGATCGTGGCCCAGTATCGTGCACCAGTCCATGAATTGCAAATTGATTGGTACTCGTTACAGATCATGTAGGACTGATGGGAACAGAACTATTGATGGGACCAGTCTGTCCCCATACAGCACATCCTGTTTACAGCAGTGTGATTTGCTGCTGATTGTTGGTGATCCTTTTTTTTTTTTTTTTTTTTTTTTTAAACCAGCTAATAATCAGAGATGAGTGTTCTTGAATATTCATGCAGATTCTGTAATTGCACCTTTTTTTTTTAAAGGGGTTGTCCAGTCTAAATCTATAAGTCTGCAGTCACTGTGTGATTGCAGACTTGTGAATCTGTCCAACTGCAGTGATGTATGCATAACACACTCCAGCCACAACCCATCTCATGGCTGCAGCCTCGCTCCATACTCTTCAGTGGGCATGGCCTCACTCAATGCCATAGCCCTGTCACTAGATGGGGCATGGCCTCACTCCATACAAGTGTTTGGAACGAGGCCGCACCCACCAGACGGGTTCTGGCCGGGAGTATGTATAAGGCATACATCATGGGGAATCCCTGCAGCGCAGTGTGTGCGCTCTGTTGGGACTCATAGGTCTGCTGTCACTGACTGCAGACCAGACTTATCATTTTAGACCTGATAACCCCTTTAAGGTTGAACTACCACAAGTTTATGCTGCTGTGGGGCAACAGACGTTCACAAAACTCAGCATTTTACCGTTCTAGCAAAGTGTAAGGTGTTTTTTTTTTTTTTTTTTTTTTTAACACTGCGTAATGTGACCTAAAATCCACAACCTGTCAATTTCTCTTGCGGGAACGCTGCGTTTTCGTACAGGTTTTCACCATAGAATTGCATTAGATGTAGAAAATTAATGTGCTTTTAAGGTTTATGCTACTACAAAAATGTAATCTATCACATTTTTTTTATTTTGTCAAATACCTCTGAAGTATCAAACAAAAACTGAACTGAAAAAAACTAGCTGTATGCAATATAGGAGCATGTTCACATTGACCATTAAACAGACAAAACTTAAAGAAACAAAATAAATACCCTGCTGTGAGTAAAAGCTATAGTGCCTATAAATAACATGGGGGACTTGGTAAACTCTGTTTTGATTGAAAAAAACAAACCACATGAAAGCCATCCCAACAGCACCAAGGTGTAACCAAATTTGGGATGGTCCAAACTTCTAGTTTTAAAACTTACAATGCGTCAGTGATGGTCCTACTCAGTCCTTATTCACACAGGACATCATTGGCACATGGTGTCAGGAATTCTGTTGCCTTCTACAGTTTGACCACCAGTGGCCTCTATTGTTCACTTTAATAATTGTGCTGCAGTTTCACTCCTTACCACTGGAGGCTGCTGTTGTGTTCTACAATTGCCCTTTTCAAAGATAATGGATTCTGAACCTATGGAATCCATCTGGTTTCCTGTTTTGGCCTACTTAAAGCTGATAAATCTTTCATTGCTTGAGTATTGTCTAGCTCAGGGGTCCTCAAACTACGGCCCGCAGGCCACACGCGGCCCGCGGAGGACTTTTATCCGGCCCGCCGGGCTATGGGCGGAGGAGAGGGGAGCAGTGTCAGCGCCCGCCCTTCTCCCCCGCTTGCTCAGGGCCCCGGCAGGTGGATATTTACCTCTCCCCGTGCCTCTGCTGATCCGCTGTCTTCCTGCTCTGTGCTTCCTGTGACGTCTCAGGTCAGAGGGTGCGGTGACGTCTTTACACCGTGCCGTCACAGGCAGCGCAGAGCGGGACGACGACGCCGCGACGCTGGAGTCCAGACCAGAGTAGAGCAGCGGCAGCAAGTGAGGTGAGTATGATTCTTTTTTTTTTTTTATTTTTATAATGTATGGAGGCATAGGTCATTATATGGGGGGGTGACATGCTGCATGGGGCATTATATGGGGGGGTGACATGCTGCATGGGGCATTATATGGGGGGGTGACATGCTGCATGGGGCATTATATGGGGGGGTGACATGCTGCATGGGGCATTATATGGGGGGGTGACATGCTGCATGGGGCATTATATGGGGGGGTGACATGCTGCATGGGGCATTATATGGGGGGGTGACATGCTGCATGGGGCATTATATGGGGGGGTGACATGCTGCATGGGGCATTATATGAGGGGTGACATGCTGCATGGGGCATTATATGAGGGGTGACATCCTGCATGGGGCATTATATGGGGGGTGACATGCTGCATGGGGCATTATAAAGACAGGGGAGTGATATCCTGCATGGGGCATTATATGGGGGGGATGACATGCTGCATGGGCCATTATATGGGGGGGTGACATGCTGCATGGGCCATTATATGGGGGGGGTGACATGCTGCATGGGCCATTATATGGGGGGGGGGGTGACATGCTGCATGGGCCATTATATGGGGGGGGTGACATGCTGCATGGGCCATTATATGGGGGGGGTGACATGCTGCATGGGCCATTATATGGGGGGGGGGTGACATGCTGCATGGGCCATTATATGGGGGGGGGTGACATGCTGCATGGGCCATTATATGGGGGGGGGGTGACATGCTGCATGGGCCATTATATGGGGGGGGGGTGACATGCTGCATGGGCCATTATATGGGGGGGGGGTGACATGCTGCATGGGCCATTATATGGGGGGGGTGACATGCTGCATGGGCCATTATATGGGGGGGGGTGACATGCTGCATGGGCCATTATATGGGGGGGGTGACATGCTGCATGGGCCATTATATGGGGGGGTGACATGCTGCATGGGGCATTATATGGGGGTGACATGCTGCATGGGGCATTATAAAGACGGGAGTGATATCCTGCATGTGGCATTATATGGGGGGGGTGACATGCTGCATGGGGCATTATAAAGACAGGGGAGTGATATCCTGCATGGGCCATTATATGGGGGGGTGACATGCTGCATGGGCCATTATATGGGGGGGTGACATGCTGCATGGGCCATTATATGGGGAGGTGACATGCTGCATGTGGCATTATATGGGGGGGTGACATGCTGCATGTGGCATTATATGGGGGGGTGACATGCTGCATGGGCCATTATATGGGGGGGTGACATGCTGCATGGGCCATTATATGGGGGGGTGACATGCTGCATGGGGCATCATATGGAGGGTGACATGCTGCATGAGGCATTATATGGGGGGTGACATGCTGCATGGGGCATTATAAAGACAGGGGAGTGATATCCTGCATGGGGCATTATATGGGGGGGGGGTGACATGCTGCATGGGGTGTTATATGGGGGGGTGACATGCTGCATGGGGTGTTATATGGGGGGGTGACATGCTGCATGGGGCATTATAAAGACAGGGGAGTGATATCCTGCATGGGGCATTATAAAGACAGGGGAGTGATATCCTGCATGTGGCATTATATGGGGGGGGGGGTGACATGCTGCATGGGGTGTTATATGGGGGGGTGACATGCTGCATGGGGCATTATAAAGACAGGGGAGTGATATCCTGCATGGGGCATTATATGGGGGGGTGACATGCTGCATGTGGTATTATATGGGGGGGTGACGTGCTGCATGGGGCATTATAAAGACAGGGGAGTGATATCCTGCATGTGGCATTATATGGGGGGGGGGTGACATGCTGCATGGGGCATTATAAGGGGTGGAACTGCCTGCATATGGCATTATAAGGGGGAAACAGCCTGCCTATTGGGAACATTTGGAGAAGTAAAGCCAGTATCCACTAAATAGTGTGTGGAAGGCACCGCTCACACTAATAAAGAACAGAAATACCGCTTAAAGTGCAAATTGTATTTATTTTTTATTGTACCTGCCTATTGAGGGCCTATGCTGCCTATTGGGTACAGTTACCTACCTATTGAAATACCGGTTGATTTAACTTTACTTGTTCTTCATTTTAAATATTGTATTTGTTCCTGTATTGTTTTTTTTTACTACAAAATAAGATATGTGCAGTGTGCATAGTAATTTGTTCATAGTTTTTTTTTTGAAAACTATATTCCGGCCCTCCAGTGGTCTGAGGGACCGTGAACTGGCCCCCTGTTTAAAAAGTTTGAGGACCCCTGGTCTAGCTGTTAGCTTGGCTTCAGTCTCCAGCTCCTGAACATTCTTACCCAGTCTGTTCTAATTTATCTACGGATTGTTTCCTACAACTCCTTGCTATCTCCGAGAACTTCTACTACTGCTTGCTGTTCCTGCTTGTGCTCCTGGTTTCCAGCAGTACTACGCCAGTATCGCAACACATGGGTAAGGTTTTAATACTAGAGGTTGGGACCATTTCGATTTGGGTTCACCTTGTCGTGGTGGGATGGCGTTTACGCTTTTTTTTTTTTTCTTCAAAAACTTTTTACTAAGGCCCCCATGTTATTTTTATGCACTATTGCATTTAATTTAATTGCAGGCTATATGTGTATTTTGTTTCTCTCTTTGATACTGACAACCCAACAAAGAATTTTACAACGTTACATACAAAAAGTGACCTGAATTGCTAAAGAGGTGCGGAAAACCTGCAACATTAACAGCTCCCCAAATACTTGTGGTAGGATCGTTGCCTAAAAATAACCTATATACCATAGCTGTAAATATTGAAAGGGATGTGTGATCTGGGAGAAAATGGAAATTCTGAGTTGGCACCACTGTGCCGTTTTGAACGTGTCATTTGACAACCCTGATAAAGGGCAAATGTCTGGAATAGTGCTACATGTTCAGCACATTGTTGTGGTGTTTTTTTTTGTTTTGGTTTGTTTTTTTTACTGAATTGGAAAACTGCTGTTTTTGAAAACTGAAGCATGTCACTTCTTTGAGCAGTTTTTCACCCATAGAAAGCAATGAATACAGTACAGTTTAATTTAGTGATAGGTGAAAAGTAAACATTGGCTGACCAAGGTGTGAGATTGAACAATACCTGATCAACTCAAGGGCTGACCAAAGTGTGGAAAGTAAACACTGTCCTACAAACTCAATGTACTGCCAATATCTTTGGTAAGCTATTCCCGACCAATTCACCCCCACCTGCTGTTAAATTTGTAATTGTGTATTTTTTCATGAACTTTTTTGTTCAGAATAATCACTATATTTTTCAAACCAATCTTTTTCCACTAAATAATTTGATCAAATTGCCCTTTTTTTTTCTCAAAAAATAGTTTTATTGTTTCACATGTCTTGCATTGCTGACCTGTGTTCATGCTTCGGTGGTGAAAGCAAAGCTGAACTTTGGGATCTTTAAAACGCAGCAAAACCTGCATTTTGTAAGCAGCTTCTACCTTTTAAAAAATTTGCTGGCAGTATTTTTTCCTGGAGTGTATTTGACTTTTCCAACTTTTTTTTTTTTTTTTTTTAAACCTCAAGGTCGAATGTGCCTGAAAGACGCCATGTGCATATATCCTTTTCCAAATCATGCTCTTGATATGCTGTTTCCCATGACCTTCAGTAGCTAAACACACAATAAAAATAATCATGCCCATCAAAGCTAAAAACTCACTAACTGCGCCATATTATGTATTTTGGACACTTTCCATGTTAAAATTCAGTCATTTTGCAGTTTTTACACTGGTCACTGGGGCTATTGCAACACTCGTACTTCTCTTTCTTTAAGGACATGCACATGTACATTAGCAGCAATGAATAGACTGACTCAATCTTTTGTATTGCAGTGTCTAATGAGTGTGTGCAATGGTCATTAGGGAGGGGGAGCAGATGCGTGACATCACCTATGATGGCTGGATCCTGAGTTATCAGCTGTATATAAAGGTGTTACCTGTTATTGTAATCCTGCCTGTGATGATAATGAGCCTGCTGAAAGCTCTTCCAGAAAGAACAGGAAGCATATGACTAAAATAGAGCCAGTGGCTAGTGTGAAAGTTTCAGAATTTAATACAGATCATCCTCTTGTTAAAACACTTTTTTTTTTTTTTTCATTTATATGTAACAAACACCTGATTTAAAAATGGGTAAATTTCTGATATTGCTTTTAAAAGCATAAAAAAAACCTCAAAACCTGGCTAAACTTCAATTGTATGAAAGTAGTCTTCTTTACCCTAGCACTTAGTGCAGTTATGACAATATAGTGAAGCTGCCTCACCAAGGATCTAAGGAATGAATGCTCCTATTCATCGTGTGTTTTGCACAAATATAAACTGGAGAGTTTCATATGTATCTGCCATGAGTGTAATATACTGCCTTAAAGGGGTTGTCGCTATTACAACCAAGCACATTCCGACCAGATGTGTCCGACTTACCTCAATTGGCTTGTATTGAGTGAGTCCATGCACGTCTAGTCAGCACGTGACCGCATGCATGGAAAGCGTATACTTGCCGCTCACGCTTTTCACACTGGAAAATGCTGAGAATTACATCTGCTGTTACATAAAGTGACTGTATCCAAAGACAGGACAACCCCTTTTAAAATACACTAGTTTCATTTTGGGCAGTGGCGGCCTCCAATATTCTGTAACTCTTTCAGGCTAACATCTAGAGAAGCTTTGGTCTGAGACCACTGCTTGATTGGATAGTGTTGTCCTACTACATTGTGTCAATTTGAGTCTTTTTAGAGCTGAATGGAAAAATGTATGTACATCCCCTCTCAAAAGTAAGATTTAAATAAATATCTCACTGAACACAAGAACAATTTCCCAAACTGATAAGGTGGGGTTTTATAGAACTTTTTTTTAACCCAAAACATGAAAGTAAGGTTAATATAACTTTCATTATAAAATCTTTATTTTTAACTCAAATTAGTTGATTCAAAAAAACTGATTACAGCCTACATCAACCAGCTACATCTAGTATTTTGTATGGCCTCCCAGTCTTCTAGGCCGGCATGAACAAGTTGGTGACATAATGCAACATCTAGCTTTTTCCATTGTTCAAGAACGAGCTCTTTTATAGCCTTGATGGAGAGTGATGACAACTTCTCTTTTCAGACTTACCCATAGGTCTTTGGTTGGGTTCAGATCAAGAGACACTTGGCCACTGAATCACTTTCACCCTGTTCAGAAATGCAACAGATGTGGGTTTTGGATCATTATGTTGGAAAAATGCACGTCTACCAAGGGCACAGAGTACTGGCAGCATCTTCTCTTTCAAGAGAGAGCAGCACATCTGTGAATTTATAATGGCATCAATGAAATGTAGCTCCTGACACCAGCAGCCCCACATAAGGACACTGCCACCACCATGTTTCACTGTAGGCAACATGCATTTTTTTGTGCTCCTCACCTTTGTGATGCCATAGTTTTGTTTTGAAGACCTCATTTCCAAAAACATGTATCTTGGTCTCCTGACTCCAGAGTATAGAGTCCTGGTAATCTTAATATTTATCAGTATAGGCCCTGACAAATTGAAGGCTGAATTTTTTTTGTGCATGGGGTTTAGGAGGGGCTTTCTTCGTGGACAAACCCCATGCATGTCATTCCTCTGCGGTGTATGTTGTATTGCGTCACAGTAAACACTCACCCGTTTGGCTTTCTACTTCCTTAGTTAACTGCAATGAACCTGCATGTGGACTTTCTTCCACCCTGCTCGCAAGACGCTCCTGTTTAGGTGCTAACTAGTGTTGAGCGAGTATGTTCTATTAACCCTTTTGCCGAGTATGCTCGGGCCGAGCTCCAAGTATTTATAGCTGCTCGATGATGTGGTTGAATCGCTCCCGTGTGCATGATTTGCAACTGTTTGACAGTTTTATTACATGTGAGGAATGTCTATTTCTTACACATTCCTCACATGTAATAAAACTGTCACAGTTGCAAATCATGCACACGGGAGCGATTCAACCATATCACCGAGCAGCTGTAAATACTCGGAGCTCTGCCCGAGCATACTCGGACAGAACATACTCGCTCAACACTAGTGCTAATGTCCATGGTCGGCTTGGACATTTGTGAGATGGTTGCTGTTCCATCTTTGTTACATTTTTGTATCACTTTTTTGCTCCAGTATTCTGACTGATAAATCTTTGCTGATCATCTTGTAGCCTTTCCCTTTTTTTGGGTAAAGAAATTAATTTCTTTCTCGGGTCTTGTGACATTTCTCTTCCATGTGGTGCCATTGTTGACAGCATGAAATGGGAAGGGGTTTTCTTTTAGTAACACCCTGTTATAGTCACCTGTGTAATGAATAATTCGACTTACCTGTGGTTGAATTCTTGTTAAAGGGGTTGTCCACTACTAGACCAGCCCCTTGTAATAACAACCACACGAGAGCCCCGGGACCACTGGAACAGCGCCGGCACGGGAGGTAAATATAGGCTTTTTTATTTTATCTGGGCCAAACATTTAGATCGAGAAGGGGTTGTCCTAGTAGTGGACAACCACTTTAATTATAATTTTGTAGTCTAAACTTTGGCTTTGCTCCTAAGACTTTTATTGGGGTGTACTCCTTTTTGCCACATGGTCTTGAATGAATGTTAGGAAAATTACTTTTTTGGATGCGCTATCAATGGCTCTACATTTGTAGGAGTATTTTGTAGTATGCATCCCATAGAAAATGTTGATTTTGAAAGAAAGCTCTAAATGTTTTTTGACAAATCTGTTTGGGTGTACTCATTTATGCTGAGCACTGTATATCCTTGATCCACAGACCAGTTGCTCCCTGTGATGTTCAGGCTTCATCGCATGCTGGTATTATGTCTGCGCAAGCCACTAGTGCAAAGATTTGGGACAAATGGCGACAGAATACATGGAGGTTGGTACAAATTTTCAGCTTTGCTTTTATTTTGGTAACCTCTTTTGAGCGTTTGTCGTAGACTTTGGTACTGATGGCCAATTCTAAGGTAGGTCATCAATATCAGATCGATGGGGTCCGGCACCTGGGACCACCACTGATCAGCTGTTTGCAAGTTCCCACGGTGTGCAGAAGTAAACATTGTGTGGAACGCTGTACACCGTATTGCAGTTGTGCTTGGGTAATGCAGCACCGCTCCTATTAACGTCACTGGGAGCCTGAGCTCTAGTATCTGAGACTGGTCATTCAACCATGTCTGAAGCTGTGGTGTCCCAGCTTTGAACACTATGAGAATTTGCAAGTAGATGATCAATGGGCATGCTGGGTGTTGGCCCAAAATAACTGTTCAAACCTAGCACAGGTGCACGGTGCACCCTTGGCATGACCAAGGACAGCTTCCCACTTTACACTTAGATCTACCCTCCTTTGGCTCCTGTAAAGCCAGAACTGTCGATTAAGGTAGAGGGGGAGAAGAGATAAATGCCAAAACGTAGGTGGAAAGGGGTAATGAATTACTTGGCCACACCAAGGGTGCACCGCGCTCCTGTGTTAGGTTTGAACAGTCATTCTGTGCTCAATCTTTTTAGCTGGTAACATTATATTTTCTAATCTCATTTTGCAGATAGCCTTCGTCACAGTATGGGCAGCAGCTTGACGTGGGATAACATTTACTCTAGTAAGGACGCATCGCATTTTGACTGGTTCTGTAACTATAAAGACTTGCGTGGTCTTCTGCTCCCGCTTATACAGGAGATGGCCCCCACTACGCAACACTCAGGGCAACCATTGCATGTGCTGGATCTGGGATGCGGCACCTCCGATGTTGGACTTGGTCTGTTTCGTGACTCTTCTGTTCCACTACTGATCTCCTGCGTGGATCGGTCACAACCTGCAGTTCTTGCTATGAAAGATCAATTTATGCAAGGACTTGTTATTCCCGAGCATCGAGGTTCTCGTCTGGACTACATCGAAGGTGACGTGACGGATCTACGCGACGTCCCGTCTGGCAGCGTATCGCTTGTATTAGATAAAGGAACCTCCGACGCGCTCTTGCGCTCAGGAACAGAACAAGCACAAAGACTGGTGCAGGAGGTGCTTCGAGTTCTGCAGATCGGAGGAAAATTGCTTCAGCTCACAGATGAAGATCCTGACGCTCGACTTTCCTTTTTAGAGAAAGCCGGAGCAGGACCAGACGTGACGTTTCATGATATTGGCGATAAGGATGTTATGTCGTATTATGTCTACATTGTGACCCGATCCTCATAAAGTCTCCAACATGATGGTATCTTGAAGTGGCGACACAACAAATTAAAAAAAAAAAAAAAAAAAATGAATCTTGTTTCTAAATTAGCTGGGAAATATTAAAGGAAATGCAAAAATAATAATAATAAAAAAAAATTCCTGGGGTGGTTTCCTTCACTTGCATCCTTTGGGTTAATACAGTATGTGTGACACAATCCTTATCCCTATAAAAAGCTGTATGTCCATTGTTTCTTAGGCAGTTTGTAGTGTTTTGCAGGGAGAACATTATTTTTTATTTAAGCTTTTTTTTTTTTTTTTTTTGGTTAAAAAAAAAAAAGCTGGTCTTAGAACGCAGTCAGACGGCCGTAGAAGTCGGTGCAAGATCGGAACGCAATGCTTGGACTGGCTGGCGGCTTTCCAGACCTGAGCATAGCTTCCTGTATTTCTATGCTCAGGTGGTTAGAGCCACCGGCCCATCCGCACACTGTGGTCCGATCTTGCTCCGACTTACTTTATGGACACAGTAAGAAGGCCATATAAGTTGGAGCAAGATTGGATTGGCCAGCAGCTTTCGCGACCTGAGCGTAACAGCTTCATGTATTCCTATGCAGCTGTCACGCTTGGGTCGGTAGAGCTGCCGGCCGGTCCGCGCACTGTGATCTGATCTTGCTCGCTTATATGGCCTTCTGACTGCCCATAAAGTATCTGGGGTTTTTTGTATGTGGTTTTTTTTTTTTTTTCATATTAGGATAAGAATTTTAAGAGGACAACAAGTTACAGTAAGTTAGCTGCAGGATAGGTGATAACTTATTGATTAGTGGGGGTCCAACCACTGGGGCACTTTTATCCCCAGCTTGTGCTCTGCTCCATTCATTTTCTATGGGTCTTTTGAGCGCAGCACTCTGATTTTTCTGCCAGCCCCATAGAGCAGGAATGGAGCCGTGGTTGGGCGTCTGACTTGATACTCCATTTTGTAACAGGGTAACAGTTTCCCCTCGAGCATAAAAATTTCCTGTTCTGCCAATCGGCGGAGGTTCGACTACTGGGACCTGCAACGATCAACAAGTTATCATCCTAAGAAGAGGTGATCTCTTGTCACTGGAGGACAACTGCTTTAAGTTTTTAAATCCCAACTTTTAATGTCAAACTCCTAAAAAAAAAAAAAAAAAAACTCACTAAACACAGGTACTAAAATCTTAAAAAGTCACAAAAATTTCATGCACATGCACTTAAAATGAGAAAAAAATGCAGGAGTAAAGACTGCAATGGAGTGATCTGCCGCAGCCCTCTTAAGTTTAACCTGACCACCTCCTGTGTGCCTATAAGGTGAGTATGTGGCTTTTTTTTTAAACCTTTTGCCGTTTCTCTAATTCCATTTGAATAAATTTTTCCCATCTTTAGTGATCGAGGACAAATCAGTGGACCCCTCCACTATTCTCCACAATATGGGAGCCCGATCCCTGTTCTTCCTGGGCCACAGGCTGAGTTACGCAGCAATTAGTCATGCACTCTGCTACTCAATTCAATGTAATTGCCACCGATAGAAACAACTATACTGTAAGGCTACGTTCACACAGTGAGGTTTTTTTTTGTCAGAAAAGAAGCGTCTGTTAACAGCACCAGCAAAGCATTTATCATCTATCTTTGGAGTAAAGTACCCCTTAAAATGGAGAGATTGTTACTATAGAGAGATATTTAAAGGGATTATCCACTACTTTAAGGGCACAGTCAGGCTGCTGTATAAATCGAACTGCAGTGCTCTGAGTGACCGTCGGCTCTCCCGACCCGAACATGACAGCTTCATAGAAAGCTGTCACTTTTGGGGTCGGGAGATCAGCGGTCAGTCGGTGCACAGAGGTCCGATCTTGGTCTGATTTATACAGACGTCTGACTTCGCCCTAAATGAGGGTGGTAAAAAAAACAGACTATAGTCACCTTCCGCCCTCACACCTTTCTTCCATACTGTGTCTCTTGGTTCCTTTTTTTTGTCTTTGACTAATCGTCATTTCTGCAGCCAATCGGCGGCTTCTGATTGGCTTTCAAGGTTATCTGCATTTTCTGCTAGGTAGGGCCGGGACATTGTATTTTGGTGCCCCAGGCAGATGATGCCGATGGTGCCCCACCACCCCTGATTAACCCTCAGCCCCCAAGTAAAGGAAAGAGCAAGAAAGTAATAGGTCTTCTAGCGCACACCCCCTTCTCCAACGATGAATCAGGTAACAAGCTCTGTAATTAATGCATGACCAGAACAATCATCCGTACATAAATATATCACCAGAACCACTATCACTACATTAATGCGTCACTAGAACCTCCATCAGTACATGAATACATAAAGAGAACCAGTAAGTAAATAAACACACCATCATCATCATTACATGTATATGTCACCAGAACCACCATTAGTACATTAATATATCACCAGAACCACTGTCAGTACAGCAATCAGTTGTAAAGTTAGGCCCATTTACATTTGTATCTCATGAACCTACAACTCTCAGTATGTCTTACACAATAGTAAGGAGATGCTGTGACCTGTTGTTATCAGTCATCATAAGACTGCAGACCATACGAGCACCACAATACTGATGAAACGCAGGCAGTATCACACATAAACATTTACATCCAGGTGCCTTATAGGTGACTTCTTCTCTGATTCAGTCGTTTCTTTCCTTTCGTCTTAATCTTGAACAGACACCATAATGAGTGTTAACTAGTGTTGAGCATTCCGATACTGAAATATCGGGTATCGGCCGATATTCGCCGTATCTTAATTCCGATACTTTTACAATATCGAATACCGGAATCGGAAGTTCCCATAATGCCTGCGCTCTGCAGTGTCTCTGAAGGATGACAAGCTGGATGGCAGCGCTCAGCCGCGATCCAGCCTGTCATCAGAATGCCATCCCAGCGTGAGAGAATTCTCCTGATTGTTTAAAAGCCGGCGGGCGGTAAATAGCCGCCGGCTTTTAAACAATCACACAGCCCCATACTGCTTCCCCGCAGCCTCCCACGCCGGTCCTCCGCTCCCCCCATCCTGATCGTAAGTTAGGACCGTGCGGGGAGCGCAGCACCAAGGAGCGGGGAGCGAAGGACCCGGGCGGGGAAGCCGGCAGTGAAAAGACTTCACCGCCGGCTTTCCCGTTCTGTGCTGCGCTTTCCCGCCGGTTATTTCAAATGAACAGCTGAGGTATCAGGTGATGCCGATCAGCTGTTCATTTGAAGTAGCCGCGGTGCCCTCAGAGGGTTCATGTGAGTTCGTGCTTGACTGCATGAACTCACAAGAACTTTCCCACGGCCGCACAGGTCAGCCTCACCTCCCAGACCATCAGGCCGGTCATGATTGGTGTGTGTGGGTGTCTGTGCGATGTCTGCGAGTGTGTGCGGGTGTGCGCGGTGTCTGTGCGATGTTTGTGGGTGTGTGCGGGTGTGCGCGGTGTCTGTGCGTGCAGGCAGACATAGGCCGATGTGACACTACTACTCCCATCGGCCTATGTCTGTCCCCCGTCCACTCGTGCCAGCAGGATCAGCTCGATGGGAGCAGTAGTTCCCATCAGCCTGATCCTGCTATTTAAACTGCCCTACTGTGTCCCCAATAAATTTTAAATACATGTCATTGGTGGCCAGTGGTTACCTAAAATAAATTAGTTTATACATTACCTGTCCCCGCCGATCGCCACCTAAAATAAAGTAAAAAATAAAAAACTACACCTATACTCACCTAGACACCTAATTCCCCGAAGCCGTCGATCTCCTGTAATAAAATATAAAATAATAAACCACAACCTTATCCTTACCCCTCCGTAGTAGTCCACGAGTGTCCCACGAAGATCACCAGTTTAGAGCAGTCACATAGAATGTGACCGCTCTGAACCGCTGCCGCCGCTAGAGTGATGGGGCCGTAAAGCAGCCCCGTCATTGCATGAGCGGGTTCGCCGGAGTTCAGGCAGCGCTGCTCCGGTTAGCTCCTTTATGGCCCTGCTGTACCGTGAGAAATTCCCACGATGCAGCAGTGCCGTGAAGGAGGTCTCCGGAGCTGCGCTGACTGAATGCACTCCAGTGACCTCAGTCAGTGGCTCCCGCTGCCGGGAGCGGACGTGTTCCCGGCAGCGTGAGCTTACAGCAGCCATGACAGCTGTCACCATCTCCAGATGTGACAGCTGTGCATGGGAGATCAGCGCAGGAACGTGGACAGGTAACTATTTTTTTTTTAGTAAACTAAGAATTAAATAAAATGGTGTGTTTTATTTCAAATAAATTATTTTTTTTCTGGGTGTAGTGTGTTTTTTCTTTTTAACACTTTGTAGGTTAGTAATGGGGGTGTCTTATAGACGCCCATCATTACTAACATGGGCTTCATGGCAGCTGGCGCTGACATGAACCCCAACCCTATTACCCCCTGCCACCGCACCAGGGCAGCGTGGAAGAGCGAGGCTAAGTGCCAGAATTGGCGCATCCTATGGATGCGCCATTTCTGGGGCGGCTGACGGCTGGTGTTTCTAGCCTGGGAGGGGGCCAATATTCATGGCACCCTTCCTTGGCTATTAATATCAGCCCCCAGCTGTCTGCCTAGCCTTTGCTAGCTATTAAAATAGGGGGGACCCCACGTCATTTCTTTGGGGCGGGGGGGTCCCCCATTTTAATAGCTGGTAAAGGCTAGGTATTCAGCTGGGGGCTGATATTAGTAGCCTGGGAAGCTCCGTGGGTATTACCCCCCTTCCCAGGCTTCAAACATCTGCCCCAGCCGTCTGCTTAACCTCCGCTAGAGACTAAAATTATGGGGGATCCCACACCAATTTTTTTTTTAATAAATCCTTTATTTTAACATTAAATGACACTTGAGTTAATAAAGATGCAGTCCCTAAATTATTATTTATTTTTTAATTAATTTTTCCCAAAAATTTTGACGTGGGCTTTGCCATATTTTTGTATGCCAGCCAGGTACAGCATCCAGTTACGGGCTGCCCCCAACTCCCAGCTGCCTAATTGTACCTGGCCGGACACAACAATATAGGGAAGCCCTTTTTTTTTATTATTATTTCATGAATTTCATGAAATAAGTAAAAAAAAAAATACGTGGGGCTTCGCCCTATTTTTGTGTCCAGCCAGGTACAACTAAGCAGCTGGGGGCTGGAATCCACAGCGCAGGGAGGCCCAAGCTTTGTGGCCCCCCCTGCTGCGAACTGCAGTCCGTAGCCACCCCAGAAAATGGCGCGTTCATAGAAGCGCCATCTTCTGGCGCTGTATCCAACTCATCCAGGGCCCTGGTGCGGTGGCTCACTGGGTAATAAAGGGGTTAGGGCCAGCTTTGTATTATCCGCTGGCCCTAAGCCCGAAATTCATGGGGTCACGCCAATATTAGACATGACCGCCATGAATTTCTAGTAAAGTATTTAAAAAAAAACACAACACCCAGAATAAAGTCCTTTAATTGAAATAAACACACAATTCTTTAATGTTCTAAATTAAACCATACTTACCGTCACGCCCATTCCAGCTGATGCCAACGATCTCCTGCAATAAAAGTAAAATAATAAAGCAACATCATCCTTACCTTCCCATGGTTCCCAGGACAGCTTCAGCTCTGCTACATCGAGATGACAGGCTGGATCGCAGCAGAAAGCTGCCATCCAGCCTGTCATCCCGCAGACACTGAGAAGCGCAGGCATGCTTGCGCTCCTCAGTGTCTGGCTGTGACGGCATCCAGATGAGCCGACAATGAACTTAGCTCACCTCATGCACGTCACTGACAGCGTGGGAGAATTCTCCTGCGCATGCGGTGAGCGTGAGAGACTCGGCTCATCTGGATGCCGTCACAGCCTGACACTGAGGAGCGCAAGCATGCCTGCGCTTCTCAGTGTCTGTGGGATGACAGGCTGGATGGCAGCTTTCTGCTGCGATCCAGCCTGTCATCTCGATGTAGCAGAGCTGGAGCTGTCCTGGGAACCATGGAAAGGTAAGGATGATGTTGGTTTTTTATTATTTTTCTTTTATTGCAGGAGATCATTGGCTTCAGCTGGAATGGGCGTGATGGTAAGTATGGTTTAATTTACAACAATAAATAATTGTGTGTTTATTTCAATTAAAGGACTTTATTCTGGGTGTTGTGTTTTTTTTAAATACTTTACTAGAAATTCATGGCGGTCATGTCTAATATTGGCGTGACCCCATGAATTTCAGGCTTAGGGCCAGCGATAATACAAAGCTGGCCCTAACCCCTTTATTACCCAGTGAGCCACCGCACCATGGCCCTGGATGAGTTGGGTACAGCGCCAGAAGATGGCGCTTCTATGAACGCGCCATTTTCCGGGGTGGCTGCGGACTGCAATTTGCAGCGGGGGGGGGGCCACAAAGCTTGGGCCTCCCTGCGCTGCAGATTCCATCCCCCAGCTGCCTAGTTGTACCTGGCTGGACACAAAAATAGGGAGAAGCCCCACGTATTTTTATTTTTTTAATTATTTCATGAAATAATAAAGAAAAAAAGGGCTTCCCTATATTGTTGTGTCCGGCCAGGTACAAATAGGCAGCTGGTGGTTGGGGGCAGCCCGTTCCTGCCTGCTGTACCTGGCTGGACACAAATATAGTGCGAAGCCCCACGTCAATTTTTTTTTAATTATTTCAGGAAATTCATGAAATAATTAAAAAAAAATTGATGTGGGGCTTCGCCCTATATTTGTGTCCAGCCAGGTACAGCAGGCAGGAACGGGCTGCCCCCAACCACCAGCTGCCTATTTGTACCTGGTTGGACACAACAATATAGGGAAGCCCTTTTTTTCTTAATTATTTCATGAATTTTATGAAATAATTAAAAAAAAAAATACGTGGGGCTTCGCCCTATTTTTGTGTCCAGCCAGGTACAACTAGGCCGCTGGGGGGCTGGAATCCACAGCGCAGGGAGGCCCAAGCTTTCTGGGCCACACCCGCTGCAAATTGCAGTCCGCAGCCACCCCGGAAAATGGCGCGTTCATAGAAGCGCCATCTTCTGGCGCTGTACCCAACTCATCCAGGGCCCTGGTGTGGTGGCTCACTGGGTAATAAAGGGGTTAGGGCCAGCTTGGCATTATCAGCTGGCCCTAAGCCCAAAATTCATGGGGTCACGCCAATATTAGACATGACCACCATGAATTTCTAGTAAAGTATTTAAAAAAAACCACAACACCCAGAATAAAGTCCTTTAATTGAAATAAACACACAATTCTTTAATGTTCTAAATTAAACCATACTTACCGTCACGCCCATTCCAGCTGATGCCAACGATCTCCTGCAATAAAAGTAAAATAATAAAGCAACATCATCCTTACCTTCCCATGGTTCCCAGGACAGTTTCAGCTCTGCTACATCGAGATGACAGGCTGGATCGCAGCAGAAAGCTGCCATCCAGCCTGTCATCCCGCAGACACTGAGAAGCGCAGGCATGCTTGCGCTCCTCAGTGTCAGGCTGTGACGGCATCCAGATGAGCCGAGTCTCTCACGCTCACCGCATGCGCAGGAGAATTCTCCCACGCTGTCAGTGACTTGCATGAGGTGAGCTGAGTTCATTGTCGGCTCATCTGGATGCCGTCACAGCCAGACACTGAGGAGCGCAAGCATGCCTGCGCTTCTCAGTGTCTGCGGGATGACAGGCTGGATGGCAGCGTTCTGCTGCGGTCCAGCCTGTCATCTCGATGTAGCAGAGCTGAAACTGTCCTGGGAACCATGGAAAGGTAAGGATGATGTTGCTTTATTATTTTTGTTTTATTGCAGGAGATCGTTGGCTTCAGCTGGAATGGGCGTGGTTGTAAGTATGGTTTAATTTAGAACAATAAAGAATTGTGTCTTTATTTCAATTAAAGGACTTTATTCTGGGTGTTTGTGTTTTTTATTAACTTTGACTATGGGGTTAGTAATGGGGGTGTCTTATAGACGCCTCTCCATTACTAACCTGGGCTTGATGTCAGCTGGCATTATAAGCTGACATCAACCCCAGCCCTATTACCCCACTGCCACCGCTACAGGGCAGTGGGAAGAGCGAGGCTAAGTGCCAGAATTGGCACATCCTATGGATGCGCCATTTCTGGGGCGGCTGACGGCTGGTGTTTCTAGCCTGGGAGGGGGCCAATATTCATGGCACACTTCCTGGGCTATTAATATCAGCCCCCAGCTGTCTGCCTAGCCTTTGCTAGCTATTAAAATAGGGGGGACCCCACGTTATTTTTTTTGGGGGGTCCCCCATTTTAATAGCTAGTAAAGGCTAGGTATTCAGCTGGGGGCTGATATTAGTAGCCTGGGAAGCTCCGTGGGTATTACCCTCTTCCCAGGCTTCAAACATCTGCCCCAGCCGTCTGCTTAACCTCCGCTGGAGACTAAAATTACGGGGAACCCCACGCCAATTTTTTTTTTAATAAATCCTTTATTTTAACACTAAATGACAAGTACAGTAATCAACACTGTCACTGTACTTCATATATATGTGACTGACATGCTTCTATCTATCTAATCTATGTGTGATGCTCTATTATTTCTGTTGTAAATTGTCGGGTACCGCTGCTGAATTGCCGGCCGGCTTTTTTAAAGAGACGGTGCATGAAAACACTATTATTTTTTTAAATAAATCCTTTACACTAAATGACAAGTACAGTAAGCAACACTGTCACAGTACTTCATATATATGTGACTGACATGTTTCTATGTATCTAATCTATGTGTGATTCGCTATTCTTTCTATTCTAAATTGTCGGGTACAGATGCTGAATTGCCGGCCGGCTTTTTTAAAGAGACGGTGCATGAAAACACTATTATTTTTTTTAACTTTAACACTAAATGACAAGTACAGTAAGCAACACTGTCACTGTACTTCATATATATGTGACTGACATGTTTCTATCTATCTAATCTATGTGTGAAGCTCTATTCTTTCTGTTATAAATTGTCGGGTACCGGTGTATGCCGCTGATGAATTGCCGGCTTTTCATGTTTCACTGTGAGCACTGTTCCCATCGATTTGGGCAACCACCTCCCCCAATACATTCTACATTATTGTTAGTTGTTTTCCTTCATGTAGAATTAACCTACAAGGAAAGAAAGGGTTTATTTTCATTCCGATATTTGTGTCCCACTGACTTGCATTGGTTTCCGGCATCGGAATCGGCGATATCCGATACTTTTTGGGTATCGGCCCGATCCAATCCGATCCGATATTTCCTGATATCGGAAGGTATCGCTCAACACTAGTGTTAACATCCACAGCTCTTCCCTGCAGACTTCTCCGGTCTTCTGCAGCACATCTTGACATGGTGCCTTTAACCCCTTCATGGCATGTGCCATACATGTACGGCACATGTCGTGTCTCTCCCTTTGATGCGGGCTCCGGCGATGAGCTCGCACCTTTCCAGGGACATGACAGCTGATCTGATCAGCTATCATGTGCCCCTAACAGCCCATCGTCCCATGGACACTATTGAAGCATGTAAAAAGTTTTTAAAAATATATTTTTTAAATATATAAAAGTTTAAATCGCCCCCCTTTTGCCCCATTCAAAATAAAATAATAAAAAAATCAAATATACACATATTTGGTATCGCCGCGTTCAGAATTGCCTCTTCTATCAATATGTAAAAAGAATTAATCCGATTGATAAACGGCATAATGAGCAAAAAAAATATTTGGGTCGCCGCAACATTGCAATAAAATGCAATAACAGGCGATCAAAACATTGTATCTACCCCAAAATAGTAGTAATAAATACGTCAGCTCAGGACACAAAAAATAAGCCCTCACCTGGGCCCAGATCCCAAAAAATAGAGACACTACGGGTCTCGGAAAATGGCGACTTTTTTTTTTTTTCAGAAATTTTGGAATTTTTTTTCACCATTTAAATAAAAAAGAGCCTACAAATGTTTGGTATCTGCGTACTCGTACTGACCTGGAGAATTATATTGACAGGTCAGTTTTAGCATTCAATGAACGTGATAAAAAAAAAAACAACTGTGGAATTGCACTTTTTTTTGCAATTTCACCGCCCTTGAAATTTTTTTCCCATTTTCCAGTACATGATATGGTAAAAACAATGGTGTCGTTCAAAAGTACAACTCCTCCCGCAAAAAATAACCCTCAAATGGCCGCATTGACCAAAAAATAAAAATGTTATGGCTCTGGGAAGAAGGGGAGCAAAAAATGAAAGAGCAAAAATAGAATATGGCCCGGGGGTGAAGGGGTTAAAAATAAAAGTGATATTAAAATGCTCTCTGCGTAAAATATATCTGTACATACTGTGCCCTAAATAAACCACCTATGGTATATGGCCTCCACACTGCCCTTATGAGCTATAACCACCATATCATCCACCATTATGAATCACGGCCTTTACCATGGCTATCCCCTCTCCACTGTTTTCCCTGACACTCTCTATAGCTCCACACTGTCCCCCGCTATGCTAACCTATCTCCATACTGTGCCCCCATTTCACACTATGCCCTCATACTTCCCATCATTTTGCATTTTGTCCTCTACAAACTGTACCCTTACACAGTATGATGGTCAACATAGCAGCCCATACAGTATATCCACAACATCCCCCAAATATATTATATAGTATGGTCACCAGCACAGCCGTCTATATACAGTATAATGTCCCTCACAATCTCCCATATAATATTATGCCCCTCGTAATGTTCCCGCAGTCAGACCGCAGTCTTGTAAGGTCCCCACATCCACAGTAAAATGCAGTCCCCATAGTCCTCCATATAGTATATTGCACTCCCCATAGTCCTCCATATAGTATATTGCACTCCCCATAGTCCTCCATGTAGTATAATGCACTCCCCATTGTACTCCATATAGTATAATGCTCTCTCCATACTCCTTCATATAGTATACTGCACTCCCTATACAGTATAATGCACTCCCCATAGTCCTCCATATAGTATAATGCACTCTCCATAGTCCTCCATATAGTATATTGCACCCCATAGTCCTTCATATAGTATACTGCACTCCCTATAGAGTATAATGCACTCTCCATAGTCCTCTATATAGTATAATGCACTCTCCATAGCCCTCCATAGAGTATAATGCACTCCTCATAGTCCTCCATACAGTATAATGCACTCCATAGGCCTCCATATAGTATAATGCACTCCCCATTGTCCTCCATATAGTATAATGCACTCTCCATACTCCTTCATATAGTATACTGCACTCCCTATACAGTATAATGCACTCCCCATAGTCCTCCATATAGTATAATGCACTCTCCATAGTCCTCCATATAGTATATTGCACCCCATAGTCCTTCGCATAGTATACTGCACTCCCTATGGAGTATAATTCACTCTCCATAGTCCTCCATATAGTATAATGCACTCCCCATAGTCCTCTATATAGTATAATGCACTCCCCATAATTCTCCATATAGTATAATGCACTCCCCATTGTCCTCCATATAGTATAATGCATTTACCATAATCCTCCTTATAGTATAATGCACTCCCGATAGGCCTCCAAATAGTATAATGCATTCCTCATAGTCCTCCATATAGTATAATGCACTCACCATAGTCCTCCATATAGTATAGTGCACTCCCCATAGGCCTCCAAATAGTATAATGCATTCCTCATAGTCCTCCATATAGTATAATGCACTTCCCATAGTCCTCCATATAGTATAATGCACTCCCCATAGTCCTCCATATAGTATAATGCACTCCCCATAGTCCTCCATATAGTATAATGCACTTCCCATAATCCTCCATATAGTATAATGCACTCCCCATAGGCCTCCAAATAGTATAATACATTCCTCATAGTCCTCCATATAGTATAATGCACTCACCATAGTCCTCCATATAGTATAGTGCACTCCCCATAGGCCTCCAAATAGTATAATGCATTCATCATAGTCCTCCATATAGTATAATGCACTCCCCATAGTCTTCCATATAGTATAATGCACTTCCCATAATCCTCCATATAGTATAATGCACTCCCCATAGGCCTCCAAATAGTATAATACATTCCTCATAATCCTCCATATAATATAATGCACTCCATAGTCATCCATGTAGTATAATGCACTCTCCATAGTACTCCATAGAGTATAATGCACCCCATAGTCCTCCATAGAGTATAATGCACTTCCCATAGTCCTCCATAAAGTATAATGCACCCCATTGGCCTCCATACAGTGTAATGCACTCCCCATAGCCCTCCATACAGTATAATGTGCCCCATAGTCCTCCATATAGTATAATGCACTCTCCATAGCCCTCCATAGAGTATAATGCACTCCTCATAGTCCTCCATACAGTATAATGCACTCCATAGGCCTCCATATAGTATAATGCACTCTCCATAGTCCTCCATATAGTATAATGCATTCTCCATAGTCCTCCATAGAATATAATGGACTCCCCATAGTCCTCCATATAGTATAATGCACTCTCCATAGTCCTCCAGAGTATAATGCACTCCTCATAGTCCTCCATACAGTATAATGCACTCCATAGTCCTCCATACTGTATAATGCACTCCTCATATTCTTCCATAGAGTATAATGCACTCCCCATAGTCCTCCATACAGTATAATGCACTCCTCATATTCCTCCATATAGTATAATGCACTTCCCATAATCCTCCATATAGTATAATGCACGCCCCATAGTCCTCCATATAGTATAATACACTCCCCATAGTCCTCCATATAGTATAATGCACTTCCCATAATCCTCCATATAGTATAATGCACTCCCCATAGGCCTCCAAATAGTATAATGAGTATAATGCATTCCTTTTGGTACTCCATAGAGTGTAATGCACCCCATAGTCCTCCGTAGAGTATAATGCACTCTCCATGGTCCTCCATATAGTATAATGCACCCCATAGTCCTCCATATAGTATAATGCACTCTCCATAGCCCTCCATAGAGTATAATGCACTCCTCATAGTCCTCCATACAGTATAATGCACCCCATAGGCCTCCATATAATATAATATGCCCCATAGTCCTCTACACAGTATAATGTGCCCCATAGTCCTCCATAGAGTATAATGCACTCCCCATAGTCCTCCATACAGTATAATGCACTCCCCATAGTCCTCCATACAGTATAATGCACTCCCCATAGTCCTCCATACAGTATAATGCACTCCCCATAGTCCTCTATATAGTATAAAAATCCAGGATGCCAATACAGTTGAACTTGCGATGAAGGGCGGGGGCCCCTACTGGCTCACAGGCCCCATAGCGTGGAGGGAACGACGGCCAGAGCGCAGGCAGAGGGAGTGACTGACACTGCTCCCCTGTGTGCCTGTGCCCGGCCGTCACTGTGCTGAATGCCTGCAGGCGGAGGAAGGGGCCAGGCAGCCGCAGGCACTCAGCCATGTCATTTTGTAAGGTAAACACGTACACTAACACTACACTAGCTTACCCACTCGCTGCACTTCCCCAAAAAAATGCAGTAAAAACAATAAGACAAAAAAATAATAAAAATTAATTAAATTAGAAAAAAATGCTCAGCACACAAAAAACAACCCCCCCCCACACTCGCCCTTGCACAGGTCCATAGACAGAAAAATAAAAAAGTAAAGATCTGGGAAACGACAACCGACAACAATTTTTCTTTTTTTCACAAAGTTCAGAATTTTTTTAAACTAAAAAAAATATACAAACTTGACATTTTTTTTTGTTCTTTCACCCGACCGTCATTCAAAGCTTAAAAATAATAAATCCTTACACGGCTGACGGAAAAGAACGTTTTGCAGAAAATTATAATGAAAACGTGAGAAATCTGCAGCATGTGAATGAGCACAGTGCGGCACCGGGAGTGAGGCGCACAGACACGGGGGAGGCGGGGCTGAGCAGTCACGAGCTGCGGGGGCGTGGTCAGAGCCGGGTGACTTTCAGCCGCACACTACTTCCGGTATCACTTCCGCTGTCAGTCATGTCCTCCTCCGGCAGCCGGGAGTCTCCGATCTCGCCGCGGACTTTGGAGAATTGCTTTACCTGTAGATTATTGTGCGGGGGCAGCCTGATCGGAGCCGGCGGATACGTGTACGCTAATGCTCGCAAACGTGTGGTGGGAAACATGACCTCAATGGGCACCATGGCTCAGATCATGTTTGCTATGGGTAAGCTATAAAAGAGGCTGATGACAGCCAATCACAGTAGAGATGTAGACAGTGCAGGAGCGATAGCCATTTAGAGGAGAGTATTGGCGGTTGTTGAACGATGGCAGCCAATGAGATGAGACTAGCGAGTAGTGGCAGCCAATGAGGTGAGATTAGCGAGTAGTGGCAGCCAATGAGATGAGACTAGCGAATAGTGGCAGCCAATGAGATGAGACTAGCGAGTAGTGGCAGCCAATGAGATGAGAATAGCGAGTAGTGGCAACCAATGAGATGAGAATAGCGAGTAGTGGCAGCCAATGAGATGAGACTAGCAAGTAGTGGCAGCCAATGAGATGAGATTAGCAGGTAGTGGCAGCCAATGAGATGAGACTAGCGAGTAGTGGCAGCCTATGAGATGAGACTAGCGAGTAGTGGCAGCCAATGAGATGAGATTAGCGGGTAGTGGCAGCCAATGAGATGAGATTAGCGGGTAGTGGCAGCCAATGAGATGAGACTAGCGAGTAGTGGCAGCCAATGAGATGAGACTAGCGAGTAGTGGCAGCCAATGAGATGAGACTAGCGAGTAGTGGCAGCCAATGAGATGAGATTAGCAGGTAGTGGCAGCCAATGAGAGGAGACTAGCGAGTAGTGGCAGCCAATGAGAGGAGACTAGCGAGTAGTGGCAGCCAATGAGAGGAGACTAGCGAGTAGTGGCAGCCAATGAGAGGAGACTAGCGAGTAGTGGCAGCCAATGAGAGGAGACTAGCGAGTAGTGGCAGGCAATGAGAGGAGAATAGAGGGTAGTGGCAGTCAATGAGATGAGATTAGCGGGTAGTGGCAGCCAATGAGATGAGACTAGCGAGTAGTAGCAGCCAATGAGATGAGATTAGCAGGTAGTTGCAGCCAATGAGATGAGAATAGCGAGTAGTGGCAGCCAATGAGATGAGACTAGCGAGTAGTGGCAGCCAATGAGATGAGATTAGCAGGTAGTGGCAGCCAATGAGATGAGACTAGCGAGTAGTGGCAGCCAATGAGATGAGATTAGCGGGTAGTGGCAGCCAATGAGATGAGATTAGCGGGTAGTGGCTGTCAATGAGATGAGATTAGCGGGTAGTGGCAGCCGATGAGATGAGACTAGGGACAGCCAATGAGATGAGACTAGCGAGTAGTGGCAGCCAATGAGATGAGACTAGCGAGTAGTGGCAGCCAATGAGATGAGACTAGCGAGTAGTGGCAGCCAATGAGATGAGACTAGCGAGTAGTGGCAGCCAATGAGATGAGACTAGCGAGTAGTGGCAGCCAATGAGAGGAGACTAGCGAGTAGTGGCAGCCAATGAGATGAAACTAGCGAGTAGTGGCAGCCAATGAGATGAGACTAGCGAGTAGTGGCCGCCAATGAGATGAGACTAGCGAGTAGTGGCAGCCAATGAGATGAGACTAGCGAGTAGTGGCAGCCAATGAGATGAGACTAGCGAGTAGTGGCATCCAATGAGAGGAGACTAGCGAGTAGTGGCAGCCAATGAGAGGAGACTAGCGAGTAGTGGCAGCCAATGAGAGGAGACTAGCGAGTAGTGGCAGCTAATGAGAGGAGACTAGCGAGTAGTGGCAGCCAATGAGAGGAGACTAGCGAGTAGTGGCAGCCAATGAGAGGAGAATAGAGGGTAGTGGCAGTCAATGAGATGAGACTAGCGGGTAGTGGCAGCCAATGAGATGAGACTAGCGAGTAGTGGCAGCCAATGAGAGGAGAATAGCGAGTAGTGGCAGCCAATGAGAGGAGAATAGCGAGTAGTGGCAGCCAATGAGAGGAGAATAGCGAGTAGTGGCAGCCAATGAGAGGAGAATAGCGAGTAGTGGCAGCCAATGAGAGGAGACTAGCGAGTAGTGGCAGCCAATGAGAGAAGACTAGCGAGTAGTGGCAGCCAATGAGAGGAGACTAGCGAGTAGTGGCAGCCAATGAGAGGAGACTAGCGAGTAGTGGCAGCCAATGAGAGGAGACTAGCGAGTAGTGGCAGCCAATGAGAGGAGACTAGCGAGTAGTGGCAGCCAATGAGAGGAGACTAGCGAGTAGTGGCAGCCAATGAGAGGAGACTAGCGAGTAGTGGCAGCCAATGAGAGGAGACTAGCGAGTAGTGGCAGCCAATGAGAGGAGACTAGCGAGTAGTGGCAGCCAATGAGAGGAGAATAGAGGGTAGTGGCTGTCAATGAGATGAGATTAGCGGGTAGTGGCAGCCGATGAGATGAGACTAGGGACAGCCAATGAGATGAGACTAGCGAGTAGTGGCAGCCAATGAGATGAGACTAGCGAGTAGTGGCCGCCAATGAGATGAGACTAGCGAGTAGTGGCAGCCAATGAGATGAGACTAGCGAGTAGTGGCAGCCAATGAGATGAGACTAGCGAGTAGTGGCAGCCAATGAGAGGAGACTAGCGAGTAGTGGCAGCCAATGAGATGAGACTAGCGAGTAGTGGCAGCCAATGAGATGAGACTAGCGAGTAGTGGCCGCCAATGAGATGAGACTAGCGAGTAGTGGCAGCCAATGAGATGAGACTAGCGAGTAGTGGCAGCCAATGAGATGAGACTAGCGAGTAGTGGCATCCAATGAGAGGAGACTAGCGAGTAGTGGCAGCCAATGAGAGGAGACTAGCGAGTAGTGGCAGCCAATGAGAGGAGACTAGCGAGTAGTGGCAGCTAATGAGAGGAGACTAGCGAGTAGTGGCAGCCAATGAGAGGAGACTAGCGAGTAGTGGCAGCCAATGAGAGGAGAATAGAGGGTAGTGGCAGTCAATGAGATGAGACTAGCGGGTAGTGGCAGCCAATGAGATGAGACTAGCGAGTAGTGGCAGCCAATGAGAGGAGAATAGCGAGTAGTGGCAGCCAATGAGAGGAGAATAGCGAGTAGTGGCAGCCAATGAGAGGAGAATAGCGAGTAGTGGCAGCCAATGAGAGGAGAATAGCGAGTAGTGGCAGCCAATGAGAGGAGAATAGCGAGTAGTGGCAGCTAATGAGATGAGAATAGCGGGTAGTGGCAGCCAATGAGATGAGAATAGCGAGTAGTGGCAGCTAATGAGAGGAGAATAGCGGGTAGTGGCTGCCAATGAGAGGAGACTAGCGAGTAGTGGCAGCCAATGAGAGGAGACTAGCGAGTAGTGGCAGCCAATGAGAGGAGACTAGCGAGTAGTGGCAGCCAATGAGAGGAGACTAGCGAGTAGTGGCAGCCAATGAGAGAAGACTAGCGAGTAGTGGCAGCCAATGAGAGGAGACTAGCGAGTAGTGGCAGCCAATGAGAGGAGACTAGCGAGTAGTGGCAGCCAATGAGAGGAGACTAGCGAGTAGTGGCAGCCAATGAGAGGAGACTAGCGAGTAGTGGCAGCCAATGAGAGGAGACTAGCGAGTAGTGGCAGCCAATGAGAGGAGACTAGCGAGTAGTGGCAGCCAATGAGAGGAGACTAGCGAGTAGTGGCAGCCAATGAGAGGAGACTAGCGAGTAGTGGCAGCCAATGAGAGGAGAATAGAGGGTAGTGGCTGTCAATGAGATGAGATTAGCGGGTAGTGGCAGCCGATGAGATGAGACTAGGGACAGCCAATGAGATGAGACTAGCGAGTAGTGGCGGCCAATGAGATGAGACTAGCGAGTAGTGGCCGCCAATGAGATGAGACTAGCGAGTAGTGGCAGCCAATGAGATGAGACTAGCGAGTAGTGGCAGCCAATGAGATGAGACTAGCGAGTAGTGGCAGCCAATGAGAGGAGACTAGCGAGTAGTGGCAGCCAATGAGATGAGACTAGCGAGTAGTGGCAGCCAATGAGATGAGACTAGCGAGTAGTGGCCGCCAATGAGATGAGACTAGCGAGTAGTGGCAGCCAATGAGATGAGACTAGCGAGTAGTGGCAGCCAATGAGATGAGACTAGCGAGTAGTGGCAGCCAATGAGAGGAGACTAGCGAGTAGTGGCAGCCAATGAGAGGAGACTAGCGAGTAGTGGCAGCCAATGAGAGGAGACTAGCGAGTAGTGGCAGCTAATGAGAGGAGACTAGCGAGTAGTGGCAGCCAATGAGAGGAGACTAGCGAGTAGTGGCAGCCAATGAGAGGAGAATAGAGGGTAGTGGCAGTCAATGAGATGAGACTAGCGGGTAGTGGCAGCCAATGAGATGAGACTAGCGAGTAGTGGCAGCCAATGAGAGGAGAATAGCGAGTAGTGGCAGCCAATGAGAGGAGAATAGCGAGTAGTGGCAGCCAATGAGAGGAGAATAGCGAGTAGTGGCAGCCAATGAGAGGAGAATAGCGAGTAGTGGCAGCCAATGAGAGGAGAATAGCGAGTAGTGGCAGCTAATGAGATGAGAATAGCGGGTAGTGGCAGCCAATGAGATGAGAATAGCGAGTAGTGGCAGCTAATGAGAGGAGAATAGCGGGTAGTGGCTGCCAATGAGAGGAGACTAGCGAGTAGTGGCAGCCAATGAGAGGAGACTAGCGAGTAGTGGCAGCCAATGAGAGGAGAATAGAGGGTAGTGGCAGTCAATGAGATGAGATTAGCGGGTAGTGGCAGCCGATGAGATGAGACTAGGGACAACCAATGAGATGAGACTAGCGAGTAGTGGCCGCCAATAAGATGAGACTAGCGAGTAGTGGCAGCCAATGAGATGAGACTAGCGAGTAGTGGCCGCCAATGAGATGAGACTAGCGAGTAGTGGCCGCCAATGAGATGAGACTAACGAGTAGTGGCCGCCAATGAGATGAGACTAGCGAGTAGTGGCAGCCAATGAGATGAGACTAGCGAGTAGTGGCAGCCAATGAGATGAGACTAGCGAGTAGTGGCAGCCAATGAGATGAGACTAGCGAGTAGTGGCAGCCAATGAGAGGAGACTAGCGAGTAGTGGCAGCCAATGAGAGGAGAATAGAGGGTAGTGGCAGTCAATGAGATGAGATTAGCGGGTAGTGGCAGCCAATGAGATGAGACTAGCGAGTAGTGGCAGCCAATGAGAGGAGACTAGCGAGTAGTGGCAGCCAATGAGAGGAGAATAGCGAGTAGTGGCAGCCAGTGAGAGGAGAATAGCGAGTAGTGGCAGCTAATGAGATGAGAATAGCGGGTTGTGGCTGCCAATGAGAGGAGACTAGCGAGTAGTGGCAGCCAATGAGAGGAGACTAGCGAGTAGTGGCAGCCAATGAGAGAATAGAGGGTAGTGGCAGTCAATGAGATGAGATTAGCGGGTAGTGGCAGCCGATGAGATGAGACTAGGGACAGCCAATGAGATGAGACTAGCGAGTAGTGGCAGCCAATGAGAGGAGAATAGCGAGTAGTGGCAGCCAATGAGAGGAGAATAGCGAGTAGTGGCAGCCAATGAGAGGAGAATAGCGAGTAGTGGCAGCTAATGAGATGAGAATAGCGGGTAGTGGCAGCCAATGAGATGAGAATAGCGGGTAGTGGCTGCCAATGAGAGGAGACTAGAGGGTAGTGGCAGCCAATCAGATGAGAATAGTGAGTAGTGGCAGCCAATCAGATGAGAATAGTGGCAAGTAGAATAGTTTTTTTTTAATAAATATATATTCTAGTGGCTTAAAAACGAGTTTATTTTGTGCCATCATCTTCTGAGATACGTAATGTTTTTGATTTTCCCGCCGATGTCGCTGTCGTTCCTCGTGTGACGAGCTGTAGTTTTAATTGTTTTCATTTTGGCTACATCCAATGTTATTTTTTGCATGAGGTGGTGGATACAGAGACTGAAATAATCCCTGCAATTCTATTGCTGTGATTTCTATGTTTTCTTTATGGTGTTTAGCATATGGGTTAATTAATTTTACATGGCGATAACGAGCAGGATTTATTTATTTTTTTTAATTCTCTTGGTTTCTTTTTCTTTCAAAGGAAAAGGGGTGATTCAAAATTTTTTTTTAGTCTTCCTAGTGGACTTGAACCTGTATTATCAGCTTCATAAGAATGGAAAGCTAGTGGTGATGAGGGCCTTCAGTGCGCCCCCCAGCTGCCGTGGCTCCAAAATGGACACCACACACAATAAGATCGCAGCACTTAAGTGGTTAAACAGCAGTGATCAGAGCCGGCTCCGATTGCAGCTGCTAGATGCAGGTCCTGGCTGTATTATACAGCCGGCACCCACCATGTATGGAGCAGACTCGGCTCCTGTCCCCATTTTTGGCCCATGTACCTTTACAGTGTTTGTCAGTACGGATTTAAAGGGGGGTGTACTGTGAAAATCATCACCTAATCACAGGCATTGGGGTCCGATGCTCCCCTTTCTGAAGGGGAAGAGCGGTGGTGACACATGCACATTACTGCCCCCAATCTTTGGAGCGCTGTTATCTCCGTCACTCCCATAGACATTGATGGGAGCGCATGGGGCACCAGACCCCAGATTTAGTGATCACCGGGGGTCCAATAAATAAATGATTTTGATGATTATTTGCCAAAAGGGATTTTTAGAAGCTATTAGTTTATTTTTAGTTTGGGATAAAATAATTCTCGCATCGATGTCCCAAAATAGCCATTAGTCAGAGTACCGATTCTGAGGATCGCTGTAGACCATGGCTGTCGGATCCCCAGCGATTTTGGAAAATTATCCCCTCTCCTGCAAAAAGTGAGAATATGCCTTTAAATGGACAACCCTTTTAAGTGATGATCAGTGTGTTTTCTTTTCTCTCTCAGGTTTGGCAGCATTTGGAATAACAATTCTAGCGAGGCCGCAAGGTTCACCGCCCCCTAAGTAGAGTCCGATCCGATGATGGCGCATCCGGCAGGGAACGGACATCGCACCACTCTGTTATTAATTCATGACTTCCCGTTGGCCGGCAGTGGTCTCGCAGATGCCATGGGGGTGACATAATGGATGTGTAGTAGATGAGGAGCCAAACATGACAAGATGGTGCAGGGGTGTCAGTTTTGGGGTTGGCGGACACTCATGAGACCATGTGACGGCTAAAAGACCAGTGGCGCTCAACTTGGATTGAAGCCTATGAGGCGAGATCGTCTGCAGCCGAAAAAAATCATCCACCAGTTGTGGGTTGCACAGTGACGCCATCGGATGCGCTACCACCATGGGTGGTCTTGGCCTCACGGGGGATTCCCTTTACATCTCCTCTACTGACAGAGCGTTCAGGACGTCTCTGTGCCATCGGGGACTAGTGAACTGATGCACCTTGGCTGGAAGTTAAAAAGCCGCCACTTTATCCAGGACTGTTTTATGGCCTCCACGTTGTAACAACATAATAAAGATATGTACAGTGCACCAATAAACCAACGCTATGTAATATCGTTTGTGGTTTCTTAAAGGGGGTCTCTTCTTTTTTTTCTAATCCTGCAAATCAGTGGGGGTCGGTCTGTGGTCTGAGACCACCACCGATTGTGTTAACCACTTGCCGCATGTGCGCTGCTCAGATAGCCGGAGCGCGCTACTTCTGCACGACAGCATGCACAGAGCGGTGTACGGGCGCATAGAAAGTCTCCAGGATCTGACCTATCCATGTTTTACCTAGAAGGCTACTCAGGTGAATGGAGTTAGTGTAACTGGCATTATTTAATAGGATGTGTGAATGTATTATAAAAGCCCCCTATGGCGAGTGGTGTCTTACTGTTTACCATATGGAGGATCTCGGGCTGAGTTTCACTGTTAGCAGTTAACTCTCAGGCCTTTATCCCCTTTGCTAACAGCAGAGCCGTCTGTCCTGGATGGTAAAAATCCATTCTCATGCCTGTGAGAATTACCGGCCCCCTGCTTTATACTGCAGACCCCTGATAAGTTCAGCACCAGTTACACTTCAGGATGTAAAGATCAGTGACGCAGCACTGAAAGGGAATTTGTCAGAAGGAAATAACCCTGTGTTTAAATCTGATTTAATGTTTTTTTTTTTTTTTATTATTTTATTTTCTATATCACAAAATATATTAAAAAGCAAAAAAAAAAATCTTACATTTTACACACTGGGCATAAGGCCTAATGTTAGACTCTTACTCTCAGTTGGTCACATGGACATTAGCAGCAATGGACGGACTCTAACCCTATTTGTTTGCATAGAAGCCTTATCTGAGCATGCTCTAATCTTAGTAAAAGGTCATTGCTATAATGGAAGGGGAGGAGGTGAGCTGTGACATCACCTATTGTGAATGGTGGATTCAATGTTAATGCCTCTATAGACAGCAGAGGTCAAAGCTCACCTCCTCCTGTACAAAGACTGATAACACCTATATACAGTAGATAACACAGGATCCACCATTCACAATAACCTTTGCACACACGCCTTAGACACTTCATTACAGAGGATAAGTTCTGGATCTGAGAATTGTGGCTATGTACATGTGTTATTTCCTGAAACAACAGGAAGTTAGAGTCTAAAAACTCTTGTGACCGGACCGGTGTGAAACCTACAAGATTACTATTTTTTTTTTTTTTTTTACAAAGATTGCGATTGGAAAAAAAAATTAAAACAAAAACATGAATTAAACAATGGGTCATTTTCTGATGACATGTTCCCTTTAAGTGTTTGATGTCAGGGTAGAATCAATGGGTCATGATGGATTTTCAGGCAGTTCTTCTCATCCCTCGCTGACCTTACAATAATGACCCACTATAACAGACATGACGAGAGGGCAGGGTGTCACACAACGGCTTTATTTCCCCCGGCAATACTTAATCTAGCACATCACACTCCGAGGAGGTGAGGGACTCAGTCTGTGTGATCCTCCTAACAACACAACTTGCTGATTTTCCTCCGTGTTGGTCTCGGTTTTCAGGTTTTCTCCACATTTCATTTATTTGTTTGGTTGATTTCATACAGGAAAGAACTTTGTGCAGTTTTATTTTTTAGCGACAATCAAGACTGCAGAAGGCACCAAACCTGGAGAAAAGTCATAACAATCAGAACAGGCGAGAGACAAAATGCTACAATAATCACAGATAAAAATAGATAAAAGCAGCAAAGATATTAACAAAGCCTAAAGGTGGTGCAATGTGAGCAACAGCTCAGGCTACAATAAATGTATGACCTCAATCGTCTCGTTACAACTTTCATCACCTTAGCCGATAACGTTCACACTGGCTAAAAGGGAACTACAGAGGGGACATTTCATGAGTCAGAGCTGATAAATATGTCCGGATCATAGCTAACAAATCAGGGGATGCTCATGGTGGAAAAATATACAAATATAGGAGGGATCTTTTTACTCCTAGGTCTGCAACAATGACAAGGAGGCATCCTCTACTTCTGGAGGAAAGAAGGTTTAATCATCATCACAGACTACGGCTTCCTCACCGCACGAGCCGCGAGACTACGGCTTCCTCACCGCGAGACTACGGCTTCCTCACCGCGAGACTACGGCTTCCTCACCGTACGAGTAATGAGACTGAATCTTTTCACCGTACAAGCAGTGAGACTATGAATCTTTTTCTATATGAGCAGTGAGAGAACTTAATTGAAATCAATCTACAACTTCCCTTATGTCTTTTTTCAACCTTAAACAATATCTACTTCTCATTCTATTTTTACAAACTCATATGTGCCAATAATGGCTATAAATTGTGATGCAAATGGTCAATTTTGGAGTAAAGTGCATCAAAAATGGGCATGGATGCAGTGAGAAATGTGAATGATTGACAGACTATAATAGATGGTATATAACCGCTGAGCGCAAATGGTTAAAATAGCCACCACCAGTGAGAATAGAGGGACCCCCATTGTAGTACTGGGTTTTCCCACCCTACGTAGAAGGTCCTGGTGTCTGCTCTCTCCTCTACGCCTTTCCATGACTCCTGGTCCGATTCTTCCTAATGAAGCAGGTCCTCTGTTCAGTACATGTTCGCTCCACCTAACAGCGAAGGTCATGGGACCAACCAGAATACGGGCCCCCTTTCTCCAAGGGCCACGTCCCAGCTGCATAGCCTCTCCCTAATAACGGACTGTAAACCAAGTTTTCCTCTAAGGAAGAATAATATGGATGTTTTTTAATGATGGCCATCCCTGGGTTTGCTGATGCCCCCAGTATCTATGATAAGGGGGTCTATTATTTCCGATGAAGCACGTTTACTTAGAAGTCCAAGCGGGTGAATAGTGGGTTCTAAACTAAAATTACTTCTCACCAAGTTCCTGTAGTGGTTTCTCCATATCTTCCTCTGTGAAGACCCGCCGGGGAAAAGATGTCAAAAGGTTGAAAGGCCCCTCTGGACCACCAGGCCAGTTTAGTTCCACATATAAGCGGACGACTGCCAGTTGTTCACGGGCACCAAACGTATGAGACAGGGCTGTGCCATCAAGAAGGCGAACCTGAGGGCGTAGAAGACTATTAGGGTACGTGCACACCAGGAGGATCCATTTTTTCCAGTCCCAAAAAATCCCTGTATTTATTACAGCCTCAGCTTTGAGGATGAGACTTTATGAACCTTCATCTGCAGCGGAAATTGATCGGTCTTACAGATTCTATAACTGCGGTTTGTCAATTTACTCTGCGGATTATCAGCCTGGGTTATTTCCCCCATTTACCTGAATTCGGCACTCATCGTATTCCTTTTTGGTGAGAGGCTCCTGTACGGGGGACGACGGGGAGGGCGCGGGGGCTGCCAGAGGCGACTCTGCAGGGGGGGATATTGGATCTGATGTGGACCCTCCGTACTAAGACAAAGATCAGAAGAGAAAGCTGAATAGGATGCAGCACATGGAGGCAGTTCTTACTAAGCTTCAGTGCACATTACAGAGACTACGACAGAGGGTACCATTAAAAGGATCTTCCGATAGAGATTATATATACATACACACACATTTTTTTTAACAATGAACAAAATGCAAAGGGAAAAGAAAATCCGCTGAATACTGATTGTGATCACTGAAGAAGGGCAGATGGATTCACAGGACTTCGGTCCATCGGGCAGGTCAGTGCTCTGTGACCGCTGGATTAGAGCCTCGCAAATCTCGTATCGTCCAAGATCCCCGGTGCAGCGATGTCATCTGTGTCTCTCGTCTCAATGATCACGTCGCTTCAGCCCTGGCTGATCAAAAGCCACGACGAGGATCCTGGAAGGAAACAGATTCGCAAGTCTCCCTTTCCAGCGACCAGAGACTACTGGCTTCATTGATTAGTAAGAATGAATGGAGGTCATATTGCTACCGTCGGACGTCTAGGATCAGCACATCACACTCACCCTTCTTGCTCGCTCCGCTTTGTCTCGTGCAATTTTCTCTTTGACGCGTTCTCTGTAAGGAAGGACAAAGATGAGAGAGGCCTGTAATTAACATCATAGGTCGACCTCAACTATGAGAAAACAAATCCTGAAAATCACATTGTCTGATTTGGAAATACATTTTTTTTACATTTTGGTGGAAAATAAGTATTTGGTCAATTACAAACAAGCAAGATTTCTGCCTCTCACAGACCTGTAACTTCTTCTTTAACCCCTTCATGACTGGAGCAATTTCCGTTTCTGCATTTTCGTTTTTTGCTCCCCTTCTTCCCAGAGCCGGAACTTTTTTATTTTTCATTCAATATGGCCATGTGAGGGCTTATTTTTTTGCGGGATGAGTTGTACTTTTAAACACCATCACTGGTTTTACCATATCATGTACTGGAAAACGGAAAAAAAACTCCAAGTGCGGTGAAATTGCAAAAAAAAATGCAATTGTTTTTTTTTTACCACGTTCACTAAATGCTAAAACTGACCTGCCATTATTATTCTCCAGGTCATTACGAGTTCGTAGACACCAAACATGTATAGTTTTTTTTTTATTTAAGTGGTGAAGAAAAAATCCAAAATTTGCTTGAAAAAAAAGGCGCCAATTTCCGAGACCCGTAGCGTCTCCATTTTTCGTGATCTGGGGCTGGGTGAGGGCAAATTTTTTGCGCGCCAAGCTGACGTTTTTATTAATACCATTTTGGGATAAATCCGATGTTTTGATCGCCCTTTATTGCATTTTACTGCAATGTTGCGGAGACCAAAAAAACTTAATTCTAACGTTTGGATTTTTTTTCTCGCTACACTGTTTACCGATCGGATTAATTCTTTTTTTTTATATTGATAGATCGGGCGATTCTGAACGCAGCGATACCAAATACAGTCATATGAAAAAGTTTGGGCACCCCTATTAATCTTAAGCTTAATGTTTTATAAAAATTGGTGTTTTTGCAACAGCTATTTCAGTTTGATATATGTAATAACTGTTGGATACAGTAATGTTTCTGCCTTGAAATGAGGTTTATTGTACTAACAGAAAATGTGCAATCTGCATTCAAACAAAATTTGACAGGTGCATAAGTATGGGCACCTCACCAGAAAAGTGACATTAATATTTAGTAGATCCTCCTTTTGCAAAAATAACAGCCTCTAGTCGCTTCCTGTAGCTTTTAATGAGTTCCTGGATCCTGGATGAAGGTATTTTTGACCATTCCTCTTTACAAAACAATTCCAGTTCAGTTAAGTTTGATGGTCGCCGAGCATGGACAGCCTCTTCAAATGATCCCACAGATGTTCAATGATATTCAGGTCTGGGGACTGGGATGGCCATTCCAGAACATTGTAATTGTTCCTCTGCATGAATGCCTGAGTAGATTTGGAGCGGTGTTTTGGATCATTGTCTTGCTGAAAGATCCATCCCCTGCGTAACTTCAACTTTATCACTGATTCTTGAACACTATTGCCAAGAATCTGCTGATACTGAGTGGAATCCATGCGTCCCTCAACTTTAACAAGATTCCCAGTGCCGGCATTGACCACACAGCCCCAAAGCATGATGGAACCTCCACCAAATTTTACTGTGGGTAGCAAGTGTTTTTCTTGGAATGCTGTGTTTTTTTGCCACCATGCATAACGCCTTTTTGTATGACCAAACAACTCAATCTTGGTTTCATCAGTCCACAGGACCTTCTTCCAAAAAGAAATAGGCTTCTTCAAATGTGCTTTTGCATACCTCAGCCGACTCTGTTTGTGGCGTGCTTGCAGAAACGGCTTCTTTCGCATCACTCTCCCATACAGCTTCTCCTTGTGCAAAGTGCGTTGTATAGTTGACCGATGCACAGTGACACCATCTGCAGCAAGTTGATGCTGCAGCTCTCTGGAGGTGGTCTGAGGATTGTCCTTGACTGATCTCACCATTCTTCTTCTCTGCCTTTCTGATGTTTTTCTTGTCCTGACACTTCTGGCCTTAACAAGAACTGTCCCTATGGTCTTCCATTTCCTTACTATGTTCCTCACAGTGGAAACTGACAGGTTAAATCTCTGAGACAGCTTTTTGTATCCTTCCCCTGAACAACTATGTTGAATAATCTTTGTTTTCAGATCATTTGACAGTTGTTTTGAGGAGCCCATGATGCCACTCTTCAGAGGAGATTCAAACAGGAGAACAACTTGCAAGTGGCCACTTTAAGTAGCTTTTCTCATGATTGCATACACCTGGCTATAAAGTTCAAAGCTCAATGAGGTTACAAAACCAAAAAAAGTGCTTTAGTAAGTCAGTAAAAAGTAGGCAGGAGTATTTAAAACAAGAAAATGATAAGGGTGCCCATACTTATGCACCGGTCAAATTTTGTTTGAATGCAGATTGCACATTTTCTGTTAGCACAATAAACCTCATTTCAAGGCAGAAACATTACTGTGTCCAACAGTTATTACATATATCAAACTGAAATAGCTGTTGCAAAAACACCAATTTTTATAAAACATTAAGCTTAAGATTAATAGGGGTGCCCAAACTTTTTCATATGACTATGTGTATGTGCTTTTTTTTTAAATTTTGAATGGGGCAAAAGGGGGTGATATAAACTTATCTTTTTTTAATATTTTTAAAAACATTTTTTTACACTTTCTGCATTCTTCAATAGTCTCCATAGGAGACTAGAAGCAGCAGTTTTCTGATTGCTTCTACTGCAAACAGGCGATGAGCAGATCGCCTGTATGCATGAGAAATGCTCCTGTGCCATGAGC